>NC_071286.1:3025558-3063058 GCF_943735745.2 Anopheles bellator | reverse complement strand
ACGCAGGCCGGAGCCAGGCCGGATTGGTCCGGCGGTGTCCTCTTTTGCCGCCTTTAGGGAACCGGAAATCGCAACCGGTTCCGTGTTCGTTTTGTCGAGCTTCTTCTGCTGCTGCTTGTGCTCCAGCAGAGCCAGCCGACTGTCGGAGGATGCGGTGGAGCTCTGATTTTTGTCGCCCCGCTTGCGCATCTCGTTCAGCACCGGTGTGCCCTCGAAGTACGCACGATCGTCGAGTGCCTTCAGCGAACCGAGCACGGACGGTGGCTTCAGCAAGGACGAGTTTTCCCGCTCGAACCGCTCGAAGTCGGCCTGATCCCAGTCCTTGAAGCTGGCACCGGAACCCATCGTGCCGCTCGGTGAGTCCTGCGGTGTGGCCGCCGTCGTGGTAATGATCGGAGGTTCCTGCACCTGAATGTTGTACAGCTTCAGGGAGTCAGTTTTCCGTCCCTGTGCCAGGAGAAAACAGTTTCAATCTGAGCATCCAACCCGTGCTTTAGCATCAAACCCGTGCTTACCTTCCGGCTGGACTGGGGCTCCGGTTTGGACACATCCTTTTCGCGCCGATTCTTGTGGGCCACGTTTTTCGTTTCCTCGTAGTTCGGTTGCAGCAACCGTTGCTTCTGGATGTTGCACTTGATCGAATCGAGGTTGCGCGCCTTGCTCAGCTCCTCGACGCTGTACCACTTGCCCCCGCGCGACCCATTGTAGCTGTCGGTGGTGGACGACCCGGAGAAGCTGCGCTGATCCTCGAACACCTCCATGCTTTGCTCCTGCGCCAGGGCTTCCGCATTGAGCTTCGCCTTTACGAGCTCCCGCTGCTCGCGCTCTCGCCTCTCGTTACGCTGTTACGGGAAGAGCGGATCGCAGTAGTATCGTGGCGCTGGAAACGTGGTACGAGTCGAAGAACTTACCTCGGAGCTGAAACCCTCGACCAGAATGGCAACGAGCAGATTGAACAGGACGTAGTTGCCGAACGTCATCAGCGTGACAAAGTATAGGGCGGCCCAATGGCTCGTCTTTTCCATGCCATTGAACAGGACCACGTTCCAGTCCTCCTGTGTGAGAATCTGGGTTGTGTTTGGGGGGGGGGGGAGAACGGACGGAAGAACGGACAGGTGAAATCGGTTGAACGGCTCTCGACTTCCGCGGCCTACTGCGGTACACCCTATCGCTTTCTGAGTAGGTAGTAGTGAGGCACGACACAACATAAAACGGTGGTTTTTTTTGTCTTTGGAGAAGAAATGTTCCGTTCAGAACGAAGTTCACATTGAGAAAGGTACAACAACAAGAACAACAACAACAACAACAACAATAAAAGAGAGTCAAAACTACGACTGCAGAAGGAACGAACGGATAAGTTGCGGAAGTATCACAGTAAACGCAGTAAAATTGCATTCCACAAGAGCTATTGAGTTTTGCTACGAACATGCAGCAAAGAAAACGTTCGAGGATTCGCTAAAGAAATTACCAAAATGGGACCAAAATCTACAATAGCTGACGGATAGCGGGCAGAGGTGTGCAGAGGAACTCGTGCAAGAGGGATTCGATGCACGGCGTGCTAGCGAACGAATGGCGGGCTTTTGTTAAAAATATACTAAAAATACACCGAAAAACGTGGCACAAGCGTAAGGGCAACCGAATGGAGTTGAGGTGCAACAATCCGTGGCCCATCTTTGAGGGGGGGGTCCTAAAAATCGAACCGAAGCGCCACAGGACTCCGGTTTCTCCGAAACAGGCGGCAATCCGTAGTGGTGGTGGTGGTGGTGATGGTGGTAATCGATCGTGCTGGTCCCAAGACGAAAGCCGAAAGACGCAAAGCGTGTTCTACTACAAAAACCGGCGCTACAAAACATGCCAATGCATCGACGTGTGAACGTGTTCGAAGAAACGAGTGTCAAGCGATCAAAGTGAATTTGGCACAACGCAAACCACACACTCAATTTAAGGCACCAAACGTATCCCAAATGATAGCATTAAATACAGGTAAGTATAGAGTACAAACAATAGGGCGCCAATCGCCAATAAACACACTTCCAATCGGGTCTTTGCGTTGCCAGCTCTCTGCTTGGGGCACCTCTCGAGTGGGGCTCAGCCCCACGGTCACAATAGAAAGAATAGAATGGAATCGCAAAATTTACAGACAGAGAAGAAGTGGTGTTGTCCACAACACACTTCTTTCACCCACACGCACACATACATAAAGAAAGGACACACTCCAGAGAGAGAGAGAGACAGAAAGAGAGAGTGAGTGAGCTGAGCGAACTGTAACACATACGCACGCACACGCAAAACGCAACGAGAGAAACGGCGAAAAACGGATTGGTGTGTGGTCACTTACTTGGAAGACGGTCACAGTGGCCCAGAGGATATTGTTGAAATGTTTTCTGTCACATTCACATTGCGGATGCTTGGAGACAATTTCTGGACAAGTACATTCCCTCTCTCTCCCGCTCTCTTCGACAAACTTACAGAACTTACCTCCAAAAAGGTACATGCCAAGAATGCTATAAATTGTGGTATTGTATAATTGTATATGTTTTAGAACGATGCAAGAACCAATCTTATCTAAAAGCATTCGCGTATACAATGTTGTCGAGGGGGGTCGAATCGGACCCCCGGGAACGGCCGCCGTCCCCGTGCCGCCCGATCGCCACCCGCGACCGGAAATGTGCCCTGTCTTGGGCGTACTCTAGCGTTTTAAGTCCTTTTGTTTGTGGGCAGAAATGTTGCTGGCGACGGGGCGCCGAAGACGGCGGCCGTTACGTGATGTTTTTTGTTGTATTGTTTTAAGTTTTTTTTTTTGGGATTGTTTGTTTGGCCCCCCGGTTCTCGGTTCCATCCTGTGTCCCGAGCGGTCCTCGGTAGCAGTACATCCGGTGTCCGAGCACACAGGATGGAAGTGGGCAGTGTATCTGTGTTGGTGTTTGTGGCCTCCAATGTGGAGGGGCAAGCAGCACTGTGGATGCGGCTCAAAGTTTGTCCCTTTCTTTAGTGGTTCTAATGTTTCTTGGTTTATGGTTGGTTGGGCGGTTGGGCAGTTTATTTGTTTAATTGCTTTCTCTTTGCGTATTTAGGCTGCGTATTGGAATTATGGCTACTGATTCGTGTATTAATTGGTGTATTAATTGGAAGGTCAACGTTTCTTGGTTTCTTCTGATTCGAATTGTTCTCTTCTGCGTGTTTCGTTTTGTTGCGTTTTGTTTGACGTTTTGACTACTTTTCCTACCGCGCAGAGGGTTGCTATTGAATTTCTGAATTGTTGCGCCTTGTTTTTGGGTTTTAGTTTGTGTTCTCTCTCTCCAATCGAATGGCTTCGTTTCACTACCGGTCGTATGTGTCGGGTTTTTTAGTGCCCGCGTACTGTGGCCCTAGCTAATTTTGCCTACGCAACAACAGTGACACGATGAAGGGTGGTGGTGGTTAGTGTTGCTTTTGCGCGCGTAAACGGAACAAACGAAACGAAACAGTCAACACACGTGTACGGCACACGCGCTAACACGCTACATGTAAGAATGGCGGGCGGGCTTTACAAATGCTGCGGGGGGGTACTGCTTGGGGTTATGCTTGTGGGTGAGCGTTATGGGCGTTTGATTTGTTTGCTGACATAGCCGAATCGAAGCTTTCCGCTGAACACGGAGATTATGGAGTGCCAAAAAACAAACGAGGTAATGGAAGAAGAAAAATAGAAAGAAGTTGAATGCATGCAACAGAGAAAGAGAAACAGAGAGAGAGAGAGAGAAGAGAGCAAAAAAGGGTTAGAACTAATCCACCGGGACCACCGGAAGATGGGATTAGTGTTGTGATGCCGGCAAGTTAGTGTTTTAATGGCGGACACGTGGCGTGCGTGAGTGTACTGTGTCCTCGGCGGGGGCTGTTTGAAAAACGGCTTAAGAAAACACATCAACACACATGCGCTGCGCCGATCGCGACATAATGTTGCGGGGTCCATCTACACAAAGTGTGATCGTACTCGAGCTCAACGCGCTTATCATACAGGCGGAAGGAGCTTAGTAGTAACGCGGGCGAGTATCGCGAGCAGTGTTGCGTGTGGTGGTGTTTGGTAGTAGGTTACAGTGGTGGATGGTGGCTGTGTTGGACGTTCTGTTCCCCCGTTCTCGGTACGGGGCCCCCAATATCGAATGTCATAAACGAAACGTTCAATAAGGAAAACGAGTAGTCGAGCAAAATTGGCGAGCGGATTGCGTGCGGAATTAGATATAGGAAGAAAAAGAAAAGTTGAACACGATTGCGCAACAACACGTGGCTCGCACTTACCTCTTTCGGCTTTCGGTCGTAGTTGGGAAGGGAAGGATTGGCAACACACAGAGAGCGAGAGAGAGAGAGAGCGAACTCTCGGTGTCGGATTCGGACATGGTCACGCTCCGGCATACACGGCAGAGTGTACTAAACCAGTACGTTTAGTACACAACACCGAGACGGCAGGTATACTATACAAAATTCACAAACATAATACAAACAGAGACACACGCAGACTCGCCGTCCGCTTTTGGGGTGATCACGATGCAACGAACCCACAGAGAAAGAGAGATGGAGACAGAGACAGAGCGAGAGAGTGGTGTCTCACAAACTGCATTCGCGTAAAAAGTGGTTAATCACAGGCGAACATCACACATCGCAGGGTGAGCCAACCGCCAACAGGATCGGGGATCTAGGATCGGGAAGCGAAGGCCGCGCAGGACGGAGCTAGCCAAACTCTGCGGTGTGCGGAGGGGTTTTTTTTTGTACAGATAGGAACAGGATGTTAGAAAGCCAGGATGGGGACAGGATGTTAGGGGGGTTACAAAAATGAACCCCAACCGGCCAGAGACTGTGGATTGCACGGGGAGTCAGTAACTGAACGGATAAAGTGCAACAAGTACAGAAACAGAAAGTAGAAAACCAGAGGGGAACTCGTTCCAGCAACAAATGCACAAAAATACAGTCGAAGCGAGCGATAGAGCGAGCGTTGGTTTCAGAACGGATTACTCATACGCAAACATACGGGTAAGAAACGGAACCGAGGAAAGGGGTCGTTTGTTACAATCGGTCGGGTTGTTGTTTTGGGGGGGGGGTAGTGTAAATACCTGAAACACCGTCACCAGGGCCCACAGGAGGCTGTCAAAATTTTTTCTATCACACTCCACCTCGCCACCGGCCGCCTCGTTTTTTTCGCAGAACTTGCAGCCAAATAGGTTCATTCCAAGTATACTTATAAAAGGAGGAAACGACACGGGATGGGATTGGACACGAGTGAGTTGAGATTATTCTTCTTCTTCTTCTTGACTGCTTATGCTGAGGGGGGGGGCGGGGGGAGGTTTGCTTATTCGGCTTGACGGAAGGAAGTACACACATACACACGCACACAGGAAGAGCGAGAGACAGAGAGAGTGAGACAGAGAGATAGTGCGGTGCGCTGCGCTGTCACTCGGTCGTCCTGGTCGTCTTGGATCGTCCTGATAGTCAGTCCCTAGGACAATAACACATGGGCTGAAAAGTCCCGAGCCAAACACATAAATGGCGCTAGTCTCTTCGCATTCATCGTTTTTTTTCAGTTAGTACTAATTTTTAAAAAGAAGCTCTTAAATTTCATGATATTCTACTCATAAGTTTGTGAGTTATTGTGCTAAAAGTGACACTACTTTTGTTATGTTCAAAACAGTGGATCAACAAAAAAAGAGTGTGTTTTAATTTTAATCTGCATCTTGATGGGAAAAATATTCTTCTAGCGAAGCAGTGGCTTGAAATGTGTTATAAGGACTCGGCTCCACCAGTGAAACAGTGATAAAACGTTGCTTTACCGACTTCAAACGAGGTCGTACTGCGGGGACACACGAAGCGTGAAAACTAGCGTAAAATTAATTTGTAACGTCAAAACGTTTACGCTTCGTGTGGCAGCAAAAAATTAAAAACGAAATGTCAAACGTGTTTACGTTGGTGTTTTTGGTCCAAGAAAATAGAAATAGAAGAGAAATTAATTGATTTCTGAATATTGTTTTCTGTTTTTTCCGATTTTGTTGCTATACCAGCAAATAAGAACTTAAATTATCCTCTGTTTGTAAGCAAAGCGTATGAAAAAAATAATTACGCTCGGGTTTACGGCTCGCGCGAGGCGTAAACGTTTTGACAGAGGCGCAGCAGTTTGGCATTAATCGTTAACGTCAAACTTGTTACGTTACGCATCGTGTGTCCCCGCAGGTAGAGACACGGATAATACAGAACGCAGCGGGCGTCTAAACGATGCGGTAACACCAGAACATTTGATTGTGAGAAAGCTCTACTCAAAGTGGCTGCCGCATTTTCCCACTGTTTCGATGATTCTGCGTAGTAAAAAATCGGAACTTTAGCGTCGATATGTGACAATGGATGAAACAAGGATCCATCACTTCACTCCGGAATTAAAAGCGATCGTCATCTGAGTGACGAATTGGTAAACCTCGTCCAAAGTGCCCGAAAGCTCAACAAAACGACTGGATAGGTTATGGTCTCGGTATTTTGGGATCTGGTGTAATATTCATCGACTGTCTTGAGAAAGGAAATATCATTAACAGAGAATATTTTGAAGCGTTATTGGAGCGAAACGAAACTGCAAAGAAACGATCGCATATGGCAAAGCTAGAAATGTGGCTCCTCTGTGACTCTGTGGCTCTTGAGGAAGATTACGTTGATGAGTCAAGCCGATTTTCTAATGCCCGGGACTTTTCAGCTCATGTGGTATTTGCATCTCGCGGCCCACAAATCGGAGTAAGCAGCGTCAGCAGTGGCAGCTCATAATTTGCGAAGTTCCTGGGTGGGCACTGCTCTGTACAGATCGCAAAGGGCGCTCCCCCCGCTCGATCTCGCCGGTGCCGAAGGGTGTTACACGCCAGCGGTGCGCCAATCGGGTTGGGAGCGGTAGTTAGATAGGTGAAGGGTGAAGGGTGAAGTGAACCAGGTGGTACAGAGTGGTACAGAGAAACAGAAACGATCACACGCGGATCACGCCGTCGATCTGGGCTAAGCTTGTTTCCGGTTTCGGCCGACAGAGAGGTCTACAGATTAGCAAGAAACAGTCCCTCGAAAGGTCCGGGGAGGTCCGCGCCCCGACGTATGACATTCCTTCCTTGATTAATAACCAATGTAATACTATGAGCGATGCTGAGCGTGCTGACTGCGCAGCGTTCAGCGTTTAGTAGCCCTCTCGGCCCTAGCCGCTTTGCGGTTTAATCGACTTTCGACTCCGCGGCTTTCGAAACCCCACTCTAGTTAGGGTTCGGGCCCGGGTCGGCCAGTTTAGGTTTTGGGGGGGTTAGCTTCCGTTTTCGAGCTTCGAGCTCTTTCCCTTCGCACCTTCGTCTTCGGCACCCGCCGACCCCCGGCCACCTACCTGAATATGAAAATGAAGAGTATGAGCAGACTGAAAAAGATGGCCACGTTGTCCATCGTGCGCAGCATCACGAACAGCTGGCGCCGCAGGTTGGGCATGAAGCGGACGAGCTTCAGGATGCGCAGCAGCCGGAACGTCCGCAGGACGCTCAGCCCTGAGCTGCCCTGGCCCTCGCCGAGGTACGCTTGGGCCAGCTCGACGACACTGCGGAAAATAGAAGCGGTGAAGTGAGTTAGTGTTCGCGATCGACTAACGCCCTCGTTTCGCATACCTCAAAATGACAATCACTCCGTCGAACACGTTGAACCCGTTGGCGACGTAGCGGAACGGGCCCTC
The DNA here is from genome assembly GCF_943735745.2 of Anopheles bellator. NCBI lineage: Eukaryota > Metazoa > Arthropoda > Insecta > Diptera > Culicidae > Anopheles > Anopheles bellator. The sequence goes on along the minus strand of NC_071286.1, from coordinate 3,055,359 downwards.
GGCGATCACCTTGAGCACCATTTCGACGGCGAAGATGGCCGAGAAGACGATGTTGCTCGTCTCGACGATCGCCGTCAGCTCGGCCGGCTGGTCGTGGTACTCGATGCCCATCGACAGCGTGTTTATGAGGATCGCCAGCAGGATCCCCTGCTGGAAGTACTTGTGGTCGACCAGCTTCTTCACGACGAAGCGCGCCAGGTGGCAGCTGCGCCGGAAGCAGCGCCACGCCGCGGCCAGCACGCGGACCGGGCGCGATCGCTTCGGTGGCTTCTCCTCGGCCACACCCTGGTTCTGGTAGTACTCGTAGCAACAGGCGAACTCCTCCATGTTGATGTTGTTGATGCCGCCGCCCGTCTCGAACCCGGACCGGGGTGAACCCGGCTCGTTGCTCGATTTGCCACCTGCTAACCGCTCGATCTCCGGCACGGACAGGCGGCTTGCGGTGCCCGGTCCGGCACCGGGGGAGTGGGCCGGCCGGTAGCGATGGTTCGAGGCCGGTTCGGCCGCCTTCGAGCGCTTCAGTGACGTGTAGAACGACTCGAGGGTGCCGTGGCCGGTCGGCAGGGCGGCCGAGAAGGCGACCGAGAAGGCCAGCAGCTCCTGGCAGGTCATCGCATCGGTCAGGCAGAGATCCGAGTACTCGGTCAACACCGTGTTCACCGTCTGCAGCGAGTGGGGCAGGTTCACCTACAACAAGAGCAGGAGCAGATATAGCGCTGGGCCGTACGGGAGGCAGGATCCGATCCGCCGTCTTACCTGCCAGATACTTCCGTCGCCGGCCTGGGTCATTTTCTCCAAACAGTACACATTCTTATCTTGTGCTGGTTCTGTAATGGTTGGAGGTGTATGAAGCACTACATATTCGTTAAACATAACGGACGATCTTCGTCTACCTGCTGCTGACGGGGGGCTTAGCAAGCTTGGCATACAGTGATCCTGTCGGGCGAGCCGGACAGAGAGAGAGAGAGAGAGAGATTAATTTCAAGAACATGACCAGTCCGCGCGCGGAGGGAGCTCACTAACTTGTCCGTTTGATTGATCTTCGTTGTTGATCTTCAGTAGCAACACCTTCTGGCGGTCCTCCGTGTTCAGCAGGCTCGTCGAGTTGTTGAGGGCATTATTTTTGATGTTCTCCAGCGACACGATCTCGGACACCTCCGGCGAGGACACCTGATTCTCGACACCGCAGCTGACCGGGCCGCCACCTCCACCGCCATCGGTGCCGTTCGGTGCCGCGAGTCCGGTCTTGTTGATCGACAGGCTCGACTGGAGCAGATGATCGACCGGTTTGAGCGACTGTTGGCAGGCTTTGTGCGGTGGCAAGTTGGTGGTCGACGCGGCGTTCGACAGCAGCAGGGCACCCATCCGGGGACACTTGGGGTGGTGCGCTTTGATTTTGTTCGGCGACAGCGTGATCGTTTCCGGTGTGCACGGTATGAGGCCCTCCTTCCGGTTCTGCATGTGGTACCTGCGTGTGGCGGCGGGAGAGAAAGGGAGGGCTGTGTGTAGGTTCGTTTCGAACGGAGCGGTTCTACCGGACGGTTCTACGGTTTGCAGTGTGCACAGACAGTGTGTCAGAGTGACCTACTAGACTAGAAGGAAGAGAAGCTTCACAACATCATGGTGGTGGTGGTGGTGATGGTCAAGGCCAGTCTCAGAAGTGTGCTTAATTAGTCGTAAAACAGCAGCTCATTCATACTTATACAATCGTAACTTCTTAATGATGCGCCGCTTGAGCCGACGGTACAGGTGGCCGATGTACTTGACGATCTCCGCGTAGCAGGTGGTCGGCTCCGAGTTGTTCGTGCTGGAGGCGAGCGTCGAGGACGAGGTGAAGCGTGCCCGCTCCTGCCGCATCCGCTCCATCTCGCGCTTCTTCGTCTCGGAAAACTGCGTGGCGATGACGACCAGGCACAGGTTGATCATGAAGAACGATCCAATCTGCAGTGGCGAGGGAGACGATCAAACCCGATTGAGGATCGGCCAGGATCTTTTGGGCACGTTGCTGGCTTACCACGATCAGCAGCACGAAGTAGATCCAATCCCAGAAGCTGTGCGCATCCTGCACGTAGTACATAATGTCCGTCCAGCCCTCCAGGGAAATGACGAGAAAAATGGCCACCCAGGCGAGGCCGATGTTGTCGAACGAGATGGTCCCCTGGAACGGATTGTTGCCCAGCTGGGTGCAGTTGGTGTAGTACTGGTTCCAGTTCACGCAGGACGTCGCCGTCGGCTCGTTGTCCGAGTACGGCAGTGCACTCTCTGTCCGGGATTTAAAAAAGAACGAGGGATCAGTTTGCTTAGTTCTCCAGCCCCGGGGGCGCGTCGTGGGTATTACCATTGCAGACGAGCGGTCCGATGCGGTACGGGGGCAGGTGCTGGCACAGGTGCATTCCGGAGTCCTCGGGTTTCGAGCAGATGTAATCTTGCTCCTTGGAAAACTCATAGTAAAACGAGACACTGCGAGAGGCATTGGCATTGTTGTGGGCCGTTTTGTAGTTCGTTCCGCCACAAAACACAAAACGAAGAGCACGGGGCGGGAAAGAACACGGCGGGGGGGGGGGGGGGGGGGGAAAAACACACAGAGGCACGTATTAATAGCGGGGCCATGATCTCCGCGCGGGGCTCGGTACGGAAAGGTGAAGGAACATGTACATGTTTCGTTACAATAGATTCGGCTACTCCAACGGGACTATCGGGACTAATCTATTGGCCAGAGTACGTACGGTACTCGCACACACACACACACACACACACACACGCACACAGAGACACCGAGAAAAGGACACAGAGCTACGAACATACAGGAAACACTAGTTTCATGGCGACTGCTAATACAATGTACAATCTAGGGAAGAAGGGCGCGAATTAATACAGGAGAGCACTATTCGCTATCCGGGAGGCCAACTAGTCTAGACTAGGGACTAGGGACACTAGGCTAGGCGTGAAGCACACACATCCAGAGCACAGCGAACGGACAGTTGCGGAGTTGGCAGGGCAGTCCTTCGCAATCGGACACCCGTTGAGGTCAGTGCGGCGTTCTATTCTATGTACAGAGTGAAAGGAAGCTCTGAAGGAACCAGCACAAGCCCGTCCGTCACAGAGAGACTCGCGATCCGCGGCGTTCCAAGGAGCCGACGGCCATTAGAATTTACAGTGGGCTTGCTGGCCCGGTCGGGTTGGGTATCACACACATGGAGCACTGGAGTACCCGGGTACTAGCCGAAAATACCTATTTTTAAATCGGATGCACAAAAAAGCACAAACAAATCCAGCGGCATTCCGGGTGAAAAAAAAACACAGTTCCGAGGGCAGGACAGAGAGCGAGAGAGCGAGACAGAGAGCGAGCGGGAGAGCGTTCAGATTTGTGGTGGATCGTCTTTAAATGTTTGCGGCAGTGTTTTTTTGCGTTTCGATGTTGGTGCTTTGTTGCCCGAACTGTTTGTTCTGATTGCTCTGATCTCTGAGGTGTACGATCCCCGTAAAACATTCGCCGGCGATCATCGGCGATCTTCTGTGACTTTTTTTGGTGGATAGAGTTCGGGCAAAGACAGAGAGAGACAGAGTTAGAGTTAGAGTTGGGGATGCATGAGAGTTTGTTGGCAGAAGAGTCTTAGAGCTTAGTGGTTATAGATAGACATAAAGGTAATCAACCGATGACGGAACGGAAGGAACGGAAGCTGCGAAGAACTAAAACAAACAAAACGGAACGGAACTCTACTACTGTCTATGGTGCCACCCCCCAGCTGGTTGGCGGATTGGCCGGGGTGTGGTGGGCCGGTGTCAGTGACCGAGTAAGTGAGAGTGTACGTATAAAGAACGGAAAACGATGGAGGTTCCGCAACCGAAAGAAAAAAGGATAACAGAGTGATAGACACAGAGGGATATCTTATAGTATAGCTAAAACGAATGAATGACAGTGGGCATTCAATTGGACAAAAATGTGGTCATTCTTACGAATTCAAGCGTACGCGAACTCTGTACTCGTCTGGAAGGGGCCTGTAATGAAGTGTGTTAGTTTGATTATTTACAGCTCTGGTGGCGTGTGGCGGTAACGATCTGGTGGTGGTGGTGGTGGCAGTGGTGGTGATGCGTGCGGTGCAACAGTGAAGTTTGCAGGGACGTTTGAGGGGACATTGGGCGCTCTCATCCTGCAGATCCCCTGTATGACTGTGTCATGTTCGGTGGTTATCGGAGTATCGTATCTGTATCATGTGTTGCGAGCGTGTTACTAGGAACGACTTGCAGCAGCAGGGAGCGAGGGTCAGCGAGTGCATGAAACACAAGGGGGTACAACTACAACGCAACAAACGTGACAGTGAGGGCCGGACGGCAACTAAAAATAGGTATTTTCGTACAACCGAAAACCGATAGGCCACAGGCAAAGGGCAACGCATTAGAGTAGGTCAAGGTCTAAAGGAAGAAACGGAGCGGAGAGTCCGGAGCATTCCGGCAGGCTCAGAAGCTACGACACGGAGGGTCGACAATGGCCGAAGTCCTGGCGGCAGCGTTACTTCCTTTATTAGTGATAAAGACTTTAGAGCCAGCCAGCTTTGGCATTAGTTCGGTTAGGAGAAGCAGCACATCTAGAAGAAGTAGGCGCTGCTGCTGAGCTGCTGGTGGAAAGTTTAAACAACAAGTCGGAACGCTGGGAACACAATGGCTTCGAGAATGCGAAACACAAAATGCTAAATGTGGTGGCCATTACTCAGTTTTTATCTTTTTCTGGTTAACTAGTAGCCGGTAGTAAATGTTACGAGGAGACGATGCGCTAAAAAAAACAAACAAACAAAACAAGAAAATGTATAAAGTATATACACAGAACGAGGGGGGCGCCTAGAGCTTCGCCGTACGCCGCGCTTCTCGGGACTTCCAACTCCGGGAGTAACTATTTAACTGAGCAAACCGGGACGGAGGACGAACACGTTTCGGCGGGGCACGTCCAATGGGGCTACTAAGATTACCGAGCAAATGATTGGATTGGTCATCTGTACAAAAGGGCGCCTAAACGTGGTTGTTGTACTTCCGGAACCAAGGCGTTCCGGACCGGGGGAAAGACTTGAGGAACTAGAGTAATATAAGTCGCTAACTACAAGAACGTCGCTAGCCGTAAGAAAAACGGGGGGTTCGAAAAACGAGTAAAAGTGGGAAAAGACAGACAGAGACAGGAAGAGAGAGAGAGAGAGAGAGAGAGAGAGGGAGAGAGAGTAGCACATTCACAGGATGGGCGCGCGGGACCAACTTACAGGTAGGACGGAGGCGATACCGCATCCGGCAGCTTGATGACGCACCGCTGGCGCAGGATACCCTCCCAGAGCTGGACGCCGACGATGCCGAAGATGAAGAACACGAAGAAGCACAGCAGCAGAACGTTGCCGAGCATGGGCAGCGTGTCGAGGAGCAGCATCACCAGGATTCGCATGCCTGCCGTTCGGGCACAGAATGGAACAAATGAACAATACTACGGGGGTTAACAACTACTTCCGGCACCGCGGAACGCACACCTACTTGGGATGCGATTGATGGCACGCAGCGGCCGCAGGACGCGGATCGTCCGGATGGCGGTGAGGTTGAGGTTTTCCACCTGCAGGCAGTACTCGAGGGCGCCGGCGAGCACGATGAAAAAGTCCAACCGGTTCCACGAGTCGGCCAGATAGGTGCCCTTGCCCCAGCCGCCCATCGCCACGATTTTGATGGTCATCTCGAGCGAGAAGAACGCAAAAATGATGTCATCGAAGATCTGCAAAATTGGCAATCGGTTAGTGTCGTGTCGGCCGGAACTGGACACCGGGGGCACACGTACCTGTAGGATTTTGCAGCGATTGGTCACGCAGGCATCGTCCACGCACGGCTGGTACATGCCGAGCGTGACACAGTTCAGCAGGATCACAATCATCGAGACGCGCTCGAACCACGTACGGGAGATGCTAACGGTTAAGGAAATTACCCAATCGAAGGAGGCGATGAACATGTAAACGAGATACACTCTGCAGTCGTTTGGGATGCGCAAAAAAATCATACAAAAAGTGAAATTGCAAATTCGAAAAGGATATGGATTGGTGATCAGCTGCAGACACCAGATGCGGGGCTTCGTGTCCTGCGCGAGGTACTTGAGCGAGAACTCGGTGAAGCCCGGGTACGGCAGGTTGGGCTCTTCGTACGACGAGGACGACGTGTCGCCATCGCTGCAGCTGCTGCCCGACGTGTCGCCCGATGTCGTAGCGTCACTCGACGAGGTCCCGACACGTCGGCCACCGCCGGGGACCGACCCTTTCGCCGTGCCCTTGACCGCCGGTGCCTTGCCCGGGCCGTGGCGCTGTGGCTGTGGTGGTGGCCGCGGTGGCTTCTCGTTCCGCAGATTGAGCGATTCAATCACTCCGCCGTAGTTGTGCTTGTCCGCGAGCTGCTGCGAGGACGTCTCGCGCTGGTGATGGTACGGAAGGTCCTTCGTAGCGCTTTTCATGGCTGCGGGTGGGGTGGGGCGCACTATGCGTTGTTGGACTGCGATGATTTCATGAAGCTTGCTGCGATTCGGCGGCTACTACGATGATGATGACGAGCAGAATAGCTTCGATGAGCGGAAAATCGAATCTCCTCCGACGGCGCCGTCGATTCGAAGCGATTCTATTTATTTTCACCTACACCATTCACTGCGGCCATTACCGCCGCCACCCTCGACTCGACCACCACCACCCGACCACCAGCACTGACACAGACAGAGCCGGGTTTTGAAATTAAACAGCGTTTTGCCTTTGGGCGCGCCTCACTGCATCGCTATCATCTCAATTACACCCAGATGTGGCGGATTTTCCACCGCCGCCGATCCACTCCTCACTCAATCGATACACCGTGGTGGTGGTGGTGGTGCTGGTGGGGAACCAGAGAAAACCAATATGGCCCCCTTTCCCGTATCACTATCACTCAACGTCGCGCAGTAAAAGCTGCGGCCACGGAACAGAAGCACATTCCCCGACTTCACCACCAAATGTTGTGTCCACCCGTTTGTGCGGTGGTGCTCCGTTTTTCCACCAAACTCTTCTTGTGGCGCCCGCCCCCCGGTGGTGAAAATCTGCTCACCAGTGTGCGTGTGTATGTGTGTGTGTCGCTGGCAGAGGACCACGGGTTTTCGCACGTCCGCTCGAGTCAACCACCAGGAAAACTGTGAAAACGGTCCGCTGCTGCTGGCGCTGGGCCGTGTGCGTTCTACGAGCCGAGAGAATCGGGATCGGTGTCCGAAAATATCCGAAAGTCGGCCAAGTGGCCGGGCATGCGCCCTGGCTGGCGGGAAATATTGTAAACAAACGAACCCGAAGTGCAACAGATGAAAATGCTACAGGGTGGTTCCGGTACACCGCCGGACGCACGTGGCCGAACTACAGCCCGGCTGCGGCTGTGTTGGTGACGACCGGTCACCCGGCACACCGTGAATTGTTTCGATCGCTAATTTCACTTCACAGAATTTCACTTGTTTTCCACTTTGATTTGCGCTGCCTTTTGCTCGTCTTCTCCGAATCGAATTCTTCGATCTGCCCGACCACGTGACCGGCGGATGCTGTGCGGCGGATGAACTCTTTTCCGGTTTTCTCGGTCCTGTGAAGATAAGGAAAGCAAAATCAATAAACCAATCATCGTAAACCAATCGTAAACAATCCTCTTTGCAAATCCATATTCTTGTATTTGACTTTTGTGTTGTAAAGTTTTGTACAGCACTGTAAAAACCTTTGACACGCCTACTTTTGATAGCATCAAATTCATTTTAGCGGATTAAATTCATTCTTTCTTCTTCTTCAAATTCATGAATGAATGATTAAAACTTCCCAACCAAGCTCCCGGACTTTCTGGCGAGTCACTAAAGTCGCGCGTGACACTTCGTTGTTCCTGATGGAACACAACACTTCTTCTGTTGGCCGATTCTAGTCACTGCTGGTCAATTGCTAGCTTCAAACGGTGCAGTCGTTGTCAGTAGATATCTGAATTTAGAGTTTGACTACACGAAAGCAACTCACAATAAACGATTCCTTTCAAGTCCCACCGTGTACCCAGCAGAAACTTCCTAGCCGTTATTCCAGGTTTGGCCATCGGTTGAGCTGCTTCACCCCGCTTAGACCACAATCATTTTCACATAGTACCCATCCGCTTAAGAAATGGTTCGATTTCATTTCGTTTGGCCAAAATTGTTCAGATGCTTTTAGCGGCTACTTGTTGCCCGTGCGTGCGGGTCGCTGGGAAAACGGGTTGGAATGGAAAACCCTGGGATCCTCGGAACACGGCCGACCGATTTTCACCGAGTGTGTTTCGCACTTTCGCGGTTCCACCATGGAAATGTAGGTTGATTTAGTCTCAAGATGACTCACTGATAATGTATCGTGTTAGGATCACAATTGTTAGGATGGAATTGCTTGCTGTAAAAAATTGAGGAAAAAAATTGAGGAAGCGAATTGGAAAATTGGAAAATTGTACAAAATTGAGGAAGCGAAAACAACAAACACGAGGGAGAATCGGCGAGCGAATGAACGCAATCGAGATGAATTCATCGTCGGCTGCGCCCATTGATGAATTCCCCGGAATTCAATCCTTCCTTCGCCAGTCGCGTTTTGACGTTGATCGGCGCAACACGCGCGCGCGAGCAGAGCAATAAGACAAAATAGTAAGATTTTGATGCTGCGATCTGCTCCTCTAGTCCCGTGGCGTGGCGTGTGGTGGTTGCGGTGATAACAAATCCGGTGCAAAGTGTCCTGCGGAAGTTTGAAGGAAACCCTCTGTTTTGCCGGCCGATTTGCCAAATCCGGATCGCACCGAAAGTGCGCGCGATCGCGTGCCAAGCGGAGCGAAGTGCCAAAGAAGGAGGCTAATCTAAAGCCGGTGCGGCGGAGACGGCGGTGGCGGTGGCGGTGCTAATTCGTCGCGTTTCTTCACCTGATTTCACGCACCGCTAGCGACGACGACGGCGAGCGGACATTCCCTCGATCCCGCTCGAGTGACTGGACGTGCCCGATCGACTGATCGACTTTTCTTGATTGAATGCGCATTCGCCCCGGACGAGGCCCTGTCTCGCTTGTCGGTGCACAATATTTGCTCAAATTACAGTACTCAACGGCAACGGCAGCAGCGGCAGCAGGAGCAGCGGACCGAAAAAAAGATCCCATCGATCGCGCCTCGGATTTGAATAAATCAGTGTGCCCGTGTGTTTGCGTGAGGAAAAGGAGAAAATAATTGTGATTGTGTGTTGATCGCGCGGTGGGGGGGAAATTGCATCAAATTGCACGCGCGCCCGGCGATTGCGATTTCCGGTCCGGCGGCCCCGAAGAGACCCCCCCGGGGGGGTGCAGTGTGCGGTGCGGTGCGGTGCGGGTAGACGTCGAGTGCGATCTCGATCGTGGATTCATTGATGAGTTTGGTTAGGTGTGCCGAGGCCAAGTCGGAGCTGTTGCTACTGCACTCGGACGTGAGGTCGGTGGTGAGGTCGGGTGCCAAGGGGCGGTGCGCCCGCCCGCTGCCCGCCACCGGACGCGGACAGTGGCGCTCGAAGGTGGCCAAGGTGTCGTCGGTGTCGGCGTCGCGGGGAAACATGCTCGAGTCCGGCGTTACCGCGGCCGGCGACGTAGCCGGACACTGTCGGAACCCCGGCAACAACAACCATGCGCCTTCTTCGTCATCCCACAGCAACAACAACAACAACAGCAGCAACAGCAACCTTCATGGGGCGACCGTCGATGACAGCTCCATTCCGGCCGATCTACGGTGGATCGAGCGGATGGTGATGGAAGCCGAACAGCAGTACCCGGGGGAACTAGGTGGGTAGGTGGCGGGCGCACCCGGGTGGGGGACTGATCGGAGTGCGGCTGATTGTCGCCACACGTACCCAGCACACACGCCGACGGAAAAGTATCACCGCAATTCGATCCCGCGCTGTAGCTTAGATTTCCATACGGTGGTACCGGTCCCACCGGTGGCGGCCGCCCGATCGTGCATCCATGCAGAATGCTCCGGTGCCCCCGCCGTTTTTGTGTTCCTTCGTCCGCCCGCCCGTCGCTTGCACCGGAGGATGCACGTCATTAGATACATACGCCACACATACGCCCGGAGCCGGGTTAACCGGTACACTCGCTCGGCTCGGGAAGCCTTACTTCGGCGTTCGGTACTGGCGTTCCGGGCCAGGCTCGGGCCAGGCTCCCCCCCGCCCCCCGGTTTCGAGATCGATCGATCGGTCGGAGATCGAGGGATCGAGTTTCTCCTTTGATGGTGATATTTTACATTCAATGAGTCGTGTTTTTTAGAATCCTCCTGCCGGCCGCTCCACTCTGCGGATTCCCGGGAGACGGCGCGAGATTCCTCCCGGTGTTACAAAGTACGGAGCTGCGGGGAGCGCTAGAGTTCCCCCCCAAATAGCCACCCTGTTGTCAGAGTTTTGGGGGCCAGTTTCGGTATCCAGGGACCGGTGGCCCTTCGGTTCTCACACGCCGTGACCGTCGTGGGGTGTAAGTTATACTTCGGATCGATAAAAACACCGGCAGGAAGCTTGCAAGAAAAGTGAGACGTCCTTTTTTTTGTGTGTGTGTTAGGTCCACACGAGCCGTCCTCGTTTTGGCCAGTTGCAGTAGTGATGCATGATGTGCTTCGAAAGCAAAAAAAAAAAAAAACAAAAGTGGCGATAAGCAGAGATCAAGGACTGCCAAAGTCTTACCGGACGAGCTATCTTTTGTTTGAAACGAACGTGACACTAAGGAATCGTGATTGATTCAAACGAAAGTTGAACGAGAAGCTAGGCATTTACCTTTTTATGCAGTTAGCCTAATTTATAGTTCAACGACACCTCTGGGATGGATTTCTTAATCTTTCGGGCTCGGTACCACGAGGTACGGTGTAACGGATTATCGGGCAACGTTGGGCTTCTGCTGGTCAGGCTCTTGAATTAAACACAGCATTGAATATTTCATGACCGCTGTGGATATTGTTAACGCACAAGTGCCGTAAGCCGAGGTGACGCTGCGTTGTTATTCACAGAGGCCACGGAGCCACATGAGCTGACATGGAAATGAATAAATTCAAAATGAGCAAGTGCGACAAGTTCGAAGCTATCGGTAAAAGAAATGGAGCAGCATTTTGCCAGCCTCTCTAATTCATTCCGAATCGATTCAAATGCGCTTTTCATGCTCATATTTTGCCGTTGGCTCGTCTAGCGAGGTTCTTGGAAATTATTTATTTTCTTGTTGCACAACGCAGCACAAAGTTACGTGTTAGGGACCTCAGCAAGCGTTGGAATGATTTAAATCACAGCACGTCATTTTGATGAAAAGCAACTTGTAACGTAACGGCGCTAGGATCGGCTTCAGCTGGCAACAATTGGCTGCTTGGATGCATGTTTTGTATATTCCGGACGCAAATGTCCGTCTAAATTCGTGTTAGGTTGGTCTGTATTTCTTTTATTCTTTCACGTAAATAGTTAAATGCAATTAAATGCGGTTATCGCAAAAGGCTCATTTATTTTGCTTGATAAACGCAAATCCGATTCAACCAACCTTCATAGTTATCCATTTTATAGTTTCTCAATCACAGGGCTCTGGGAACCCAAGTGTCAAACTTGTAGTTGAATGTCTGCCATTTCACAAAATACATCGCTGAACAACAAAACAAGTGGTTAAAGCGATTAAAAATTACTATAAAAGTGGGGACACGAAAACGTCAATTGTCCAAGCACATTTTTCAATAAGCAAATTACCGCATCTGGGGCAATGAAAATCCTCAATCGATTACATCCAGAAAAGGTGACTGTTTTTGTATTTTTTCGAAAACGACGAAGGGAGGACCACCACCGTCTATTCCGAGCGATACCACTAGGTGATAAATATATTTTTTGTCTGTAATGGAAGATGTGTACTTAGAACTTCTTGTGGGGCTTCGCAAAAGATCGTGTTTATGCTAAAAAACCTGCAACTTTGGAGCGTTCGAAAAATAACATTCGCCAAGTGATGGCCAAGGTAACATCTTATCGGAATCGCCTGTTGCTATGGATACCGAGGCGGCCATCTGAACGATATTGCGTTTCTCGCATAATGGCAAAGTACAATCTTTTGAAAATGTTTCATTAAGAACTTAAAAAAAATGATAATCCGGTATCATTTAACACTTTACAACAAGCATGTGTGAATGTTCGAGTAGCTCCGACCGTGGTGTTCCCTACCGACGTATAGAGTCGGTTAAGAAATTAAGGTCCATTTAGTATGCTGACGGCCACTGTCAGCAGCACCTTGCGTGGGGCTACGGTTTTCTCACGCCGATCCTTACCCTACTGAGCTGATGGACTTTCGGACCTTTTAATTGTAATAATTTAGCAAGTTCCACCTCTCTGTGTCCTCTCTTTTCCACAGTCCGCACCGACAGCCCGTACTTCCTTTGCTCGGCGCTACCCAACCACTGGCGGTCAAACAAGACGCTTCCGAGCGCGTTCAAGGTGGTGTCGCTGGGCGACGTCAGCGACGGCACGATGGTCACTATCCGGGCCGGGAACGACGAGAACTTCTGTGCCGAGCTCCGCAACAGTACGGCCGTGATGCGCAATCAGGTGGCCAAATTCAACGATCTCCGCTTCGTGGGCCGCAGTGGCCGAGGTAAGGGGGGTGGCGAGGCCCGGATCGGACCGTATACACACACACATTAGGTTCCCTTTCCTACCGAACATATGCTACCGAAAAATGATAATTATGCCACCATTCATGACAGCATTGCAATTATGTTTTATGGAAAAATAATGAACAGCAACTCCGGCTCCTTCTCCGGCGGAGGAGAATCTTCCGGAAAGCGTCCAGCTGTGGGTCCTCCAATGGTCGGTTAAGTGTCGGGATCGGGCCCGTCTTCAGAAGTGTCGATTCCGCACCGGAATCCGCTGCGAGATGCGCCGAGGCGCACGGAATGCATCTGTTGCATCCGCGTGCGTGCGTGTCCTTCCTTTGTGGGGCCCTCCGGGTTATTGTTCGGTGCACGGAGAGCATCGATTAGAACGGCCGGCCGTTTTGGGCAACAAACAGCAAAATTATTGTTCCACACAGCACATGGCACGGGAGCATGGCCGAGAACAGTTTGCTGGTGAACGCCGAAAGTGTAACGAATGTACACGGAAAATGGCACCACAAGTGGCTACTGTTGGCACTGGAGTGATTGGCCGCCCGAATTGCCGACCCACAGTTTAGTGCCACAGATGGTTACGGTTGAGCCAAATTCGATCCCTCAGCTTCACGCAGGTTCTCCAAGTTTTGACCGTCAGTCTGTTCTGACATGCGTGTTGTGTTCTATTAATTTGAGTTTGAGGTGTTTAACAAAGGGTAATTAATTATGCATTATGATGATTTATTTAGAGGATGCTTATCTTCCACCTTCAAACCCTGATCCAATCAAGTAAGGTTCAAAGCCAAGGTTCTATTGGCAATAGGTTCAATTTTTAAATTTTGATTTTAAAACACAAGTGCTGTTTACAAATGCCAATTCAACTCATCAACTCATTTGAATCGCAGCAATTGGCAGACGCGCATCCCGCGAAGGACCTTCCTCAAGTAGCAATACCGGCACGCCGATGATGATGCCAATTAATTGTTGAAGGTCAGCCTCAGTGGTGGTGAACAAGTTGCACCGGGAGACTCCGTTGTGGGACCGTCGTGTGTAAAAGGCCTGCGCTCCGATCGGATCCGTTCGCGGCACGCAACAAGTTTTCGGCCGACGTCGAATCGAAACGATCTGATTTGTGACGTGTGTGATACTCGAGTAGATGGAACAGAGACAGCGAGAGAGGGAGAGAAAAAATAAGGGAACTTGAACCATGCTTTATACGGTTTCTCCGACCGTCGTGGTCTCGCCTTTATTGAGTGATCACATTACCCGAAAACTTCATCGTCGTCCATCCATCGTAGGAATCTCTGAGTCTCTCGCCTCGCCGCCAAAAGCCGACGGATGAAGTCCTTCTCGAAGTCCGGTCGCATCATCGAGGAATTCCTCCAATTTATCAGCGAGCCCTAGAAACAAACACTGGCAGGAGGGCGCGCGCGCGGTCGACAAAACCCGTGCCGCGGCGTGTCAGGTCTCGGCGCGTTTTTTTTTCTCTCTCTTATTTTTTATTTCATTCGGTGATAAATCGCTCCACAACACGTTCCACGCGATGGCCAATTGTGCTGGTGCTTGCCCTGGACGCTGGGCTGGGATGTGCGCCGCGAGTACACCGGCTAAAGGCGCAGATCTCTTCAGATCGGAGCCCTCGACAAATACTTCCGACACGCGTCATTAATACTCCGGTCGGCCGGCCAGCCAGGAAAGGATAACACAAAAAAGGCCTCCGGAATCCTCCGGCCCATCATCATTCAGCTGGTCGTCCGGCAAGGAGGCCACGAGCCGGCGCGATTCAACCCTTCAGTGAGCTCATTATCTCCTCCCGCGGCCTAGAGCGCTGGCCCGCGGCGGCTGCCCCTCGGGTTTGACCAAATTTCCTTTTGATGTCCGCACCACTTCTGGGGCACGCAGGGCGTTTTGTTTTGTCCGCGGCGATCGCGGACCGGGGGCCACGGGTTTGATCTGCATAAATCCGATCATCGTCCCGGTTTTCGGGAGGGCCTCGCGGGAGGATGAATAATGCTGATGAGACGCTGGACACCCGAGTGAGGCGGCGGGCTCCTGCGGGCTGCGTCAGACTGTCTGACGGGTGTTGCAATGTTTTGTTTTATTGCTGGACCCTCCAGCCTCCAGCCGAGTCCGGCCGAGCGGCGATGGATTCAAACACGAGTATATTACACAAAATATGTCATAAAGTCGTCCGCTGGTCGATGGATCGTCGACGTCGCCATCGACCGGAGACCGACCGACCGGGGGAGGGGGGACGGCCCGGTGCGGTAACCACACTAAAGTGCACCACAAACGTTGCCCCACACGATCCCTCCACACAGACACACAGAGAAAGAGGCCCCAAACATTAACGGGAACAACATTGTTGTGCACGGCCAATGTGCTCCAACTTGGCCGACCACCGAAGCACCGAAGGGATACAGATCCTGGCCTGGCCCGAAGGTCTGTCTCGCTTCAACGATTTCTCTCTCTCTTTCTGTCGGATTCGAGTGCATGCAGCTAAACATAAATTATAATGTGTGGCTGGCTGGCTGGCTGCGAGAGGCAAGATATGCGCCAAAAAGGGTTCCCGGAGCCACGCGGTAAGGCGAGAAAGGAAATAAAATGCCGAGAAGCGGCCCGGCGCGGGCTTAAAGAAAATCGTTAAAACGAAGTGTTAATATGCCTTTAATACATTTAAATTGTCGGTTAAATCATATTTATGACGGCGGCGTGCATCACAGCCGAGCCGCCCACAAAGAGACCGGAGCATGCAAATTATTGCTTCTCTTCATCAGAAAGGGAGACGTCCTGGGAGACGTCCGCTTCGCGGATGAGCTTCGCCGGTGAGCTTCGGGCCTTCAAGTGAGGTAGCCCGGGTTGTTAATTCTGAGTCTGGCCGAAAACTGCCGGGATTAGTGCCTTTGGGGGTGGCCCTAAATCGCCGTGCCTGTAAGCCGTGTGTTCGCGCGGTCGTTGTTTAGTTCAAAGTAACTAAACTCGGTCACTTACAAACTATTCGTATTCGTATTGCATCACGCTTAGGCCAATATTCTCATATTGTTTTTATTTTTAAAGAGAAAACTGCAACTCCAAAGATGTTTTTGAGATTTTAGACAGTTGCTAAAGCGCAGCGTAACCTTGACAACAAATTCAGAAAGACGAAAGGCGGTCAATTAAATCAAAGCTAGCCACGATTGCTTGCAACACAATCTGGACGATAGGCACTAATCAATCTTTCCGACTCTTGAATATTATATTTCTTTATTTATTTATTAATTACAAAAAACAGTCACCGGGCAACGTAGTCTAATTGACTACTTAACATATCTTAGAAATGGAACAAACACTAAACAAGCGAAACGAACGCAGAAGCTGATAACCGACAATTGAAGGGAAAGAATTACAAGAGTTAAAGTGTCAAAAATACACGACACTGATCAAGGGTGATCGGAGTGATCGTAACCCAGGTAGAAGGCAGCGCGTTTTATACTATGGATCGTTTAGAAGAAATAATCAAACTGTCTGGGAAGGGTTTGTGGCCAACGGATGCCGACGGCTATATCTATACCAAATTGATAAAACGGAAAATACAGATTACTACAGCCTACTCCGGGCATGCTCTATGAAAACGCCCTGCATCTTAGAGGACCTAAGCTGAACGTTGCCGCGAATACTTAATACTTAAATACTTGAATACTAAAATGGTCCCTATTTCATATAATAGGAGTCAATACCCGTTGACCATCTCTCGTAGAAGTCAATGGTGTACTTTCCGCAAGGCTCCCGGATTTGAAAATTACACCGATTCCGGTGCTCCAATTTCCAAGTGTCCCTTAGCGGCCCCGGGACATGATCCCCGGTTGCACTTGTGAACGCATCAATGGACACGCGCATTAATGGGATATTTTCACAACTTCTTTCGAAAGGCAATCATTTACGCAGCTGGACAAAATTTAATTTTACCTCTCCGGCCGGACTGACACGACACGACGGGCTGCCCTGCCGCCCACCGATCTTGGGCCGCGGCCATTATTAACTTGGCCCGGTCCCGGATCCCGCGCCGGGTTGGGGCCGGGGGTCGAGATTGCGGTGATGATGGGTATCATGAGCCGGCCAAGTCCTTGTTTTAATTGTACCGTCAACCCACCCCGGGAGGCCACCCGCCGGTTTTCTGGGCCGGGGGCCGCTCGGACGCGAACCTGCACGTGACATTTAGGAAGGACACATGCACCGACCGACCCGCGGTCCGGGGTCGGGGCCGGTGTATGCCGGTCCGTTCCTGAATAAGTTCATTAACAGCTCCGCTCAGTTGCTTTAATGTTTTCACCATAATTTTCATCATCGTCGCCCATTGACCAGTGGCCCTGAGCGGTCCTTGCCAATCCTTGCGGTCCACACAGAAAAAGGAAGGCATCTCAAATACTTATCTCTCAATGTAATGCCCTGCGATGGACCTGGGTGAGAAGGGGGCGAGGGAGGGCATAAATCCGATTACCTTTGACCGGTAGAACGGGAGCATAATCTTGCACCGCGCCGTGCGAAACAATAGGAACCGGTAGAGGAAAGAAAAAAAACGGTTAACGCCGGTGCCCGCGTCAGTCCGCGTTGTTGGGAAACTTTTAAAACTGCCCCTTTCTGAAGGATAATAAATGGACTTTGATGTGACATTTCTTTCTACACACTCTTTCAAAGAAGTTAAGTAACACTAAATTAAACTCTTCGAAATTTGATCTGCTTTGCAGGGAAAAGCTTTACACTCACCATCACGATCTGCACGACCCTGCCACAGGTCACGACGTACTGCAAGGCCATCAAGGTGACGGTGGACGGACCGCGGGAGCCACGGTCGAAAACGAGTAAGTCAACGGCCCGAAACGGGCCTTAGCCTTAGCATTTGTTTGTGTAACTGCAATTGTGTTGGTAGTTGGATTTGATGGAAAAAGTGTTTCTAAAATAAGATCTCATTCCTTTTCCCACGATTTGATAAACTTTGGCGATTATGGACCCATTTTATCGTTTGAACGTTACGCCTTCAATTTCCACACTATCAACATCAATCTCACGCGACACGCTCCGCTCAGCCAGACGCTAACCACAGGCTAAATAGCATAAAAGCGATCAACATCGAGCTCTGAATCTAAGTTAGGTTCCTTACGGGCGAATGTACACAGGGACCCTGATATCGCTTCGCATTCTTATCGTACGCGCGAATGCGCCATGCCTGCCGGTCCTGGGCCGTACGCGGTTATCAGTTAAGACCGTCTCTCCGACGGTCCCGGTGGCGGGATAAGAGTCTTGGCCTCTGTTCTCTGGCCGCTCTGTGCTGTTGATGGACTCTCAGGGTGTTAATGGGCCGCCTCATGGCGGAGGAAAAAATTCTCACGGTCTCACGGTGGCGATATATGGTCCGATCTTTAACACGCGATCTTCAGTGCGATCAGCGCGAGGCAGCGAAACAGTAACAAACCTTCGCCTGTTCTCGAATGTACAGGAAATGAGCTCAGCCCTCGAGAAGGCCCGGGTTAGCAGCGGGCCCCGGGCGATTGAGGAAAACTGTTTTAATTACCATCGTGGAGGCGTTGTTTTGACAGGTTGATTAGGCGTCGCTGCTGATGGCGCCGTGGCCGGGCGAATTCAATTATCCTAAGGTTTTGCTACGCCTGGCATATGGCGGCTGCCGATGTGCGACTTTATATGACATAATGTTTCCTACACATCCTTCGATCTTTCATGGGACCATTTATTTGAGCTCCAATAATGCTTTTACACAATATGCTTAGCCTGTTGGGGTGGATTTTTGATAACGTCGCTTGTGGACGAATCTATCGATTCCATGATTTGAAAATTTAAACTAGATTTTAATCAACTACCAACGAAACAAGTGGCTGGCAGCCACCATCTTAAAGTCGAACTCTAACAATCCACCTCGGGTACTTGTGCAGGCACTTGGAAAATTAGACCCAACATCGATACACAAACAACAGTTCGACCCGCTTTTTTCGAAGTAAAATCCAAAACACTGGGATGTTCAATAAGTTTAAATTTTCATCATGTGGGATGATGGTGATCAAGTGATTGAATTTTTGTTTTTGGTAGGTTTAAAGGCAAAGGAAATTTATGAACTAATGTTGAAAATATATAGGGACTCTTCGCCTTCAATTAGTGCAGTAAAAAGATAGCGTTTTCGAAAGGATAATCGTCGACTCATCACTATGGATGAGACTTGGGGCTTTCACCACGATCCTGAGTCAAAACGAAAGGCTAAAGTGTTGTGTGAATCAGGTTTTTCGGCTCCAAAACGAGTTCATGGCCAGAAATCGGCCAACATCGGTCGATTTTGTAGGATGAAAAAGGATTTTTTGTGTGAATTGCATGTAAAGCGGGTAAAACAATTAATTCTGAATATTATTGTAACCTTTTAGACCAACTGAACGATGAAATTCGTGAAGAAACAACCGGTTTGCATGAGAAAAAAGGACAATGCACCCTGTCACAAGTGCATTTTGAGAATGGCAAAAAAAAAACTTCGATTTGTTGGACGAATTGACGAAACGAATTGCACCCACCGTATTCATCAGATTTGGTTCCTAGTGACATCCATCTGTTTCCAGACCTAAAACAAACTTCGTGCGTGGAAAGCGTTTTCCATCAAATGATGAGGTCATAACAGCTGTAAAAGCATATTTTACAGCATTCTAAATTCTCACTTCAGGGATGGAGTTCATAAATTGGAATCTTATTTTTACAAGTGTATTCAGGGTGACCATACTGAATTATTCGAAACTTACGAAACTCGAAACTTATTGAACAGCCTGGTATGGAGGAATCGTTTTAATGTTCACCCAGCTTCAAGCAATTGCTCTAAAATTGTGCCTTGTCAAAACAATTAAAACATAAATTTACAAAAATAGAAAAATGGATAAACAGATAAATAGAATAACGTAAATTGAAGTCAATCAGGAACAATACGCGAAGAAGGCCCAGAAGCGCCGCTCGTTTTAAATACTGGGCCAAAGTCCGACCGACTGGAACCGAATGTTCGAATGTAGGTTGCTGCCTACCGATGGCCTGGGACTTTGGATTGCAATTTTCTTTAATGTCCTCCAGGACATCGTGTGCCGTGTGCCATTCCATTTCTTCACAGCCGCGCCCGAATGGCACGCCCGGTCAAGCAAACTGCAACAGCGAACGGTAGAGAGAGTGAGTAAAATTAAGTGCCGTTTGCCGAGTGAACATAATTTTCCGTTCGATTTTCCCACCATTGTAGTGACGGGCCAGGCCAGCCCTGGCCGATGCCCTGGGCGAGCCTCGAGAGTGAACCGAGTCGATGTGTGGCAGCAATAAAAATATTTATTGGCCTCACGGAACAAACACGGCTCCAGGGCGGAATCGGTTCGCTGCAATCGATGGGCTCGATAAAAGTCGGACCCAGTCGGTGCACTTTGAATACAGTGCGGCCAGTCTCGCACGCATATCGACAACACGTGTCGCAGGGATAACGTGCACATGTGAACACGCAGCCGCCACACAGGACACAACTGTGTCCGGCCCGACTTCTTCGGCCGGGACGTTCATTAACACGGCGCACACCAAACGGCAGTGCCGGCCTGCGTTTCCGGATCCTTGCCCGAGCGGATCCTTGTTTCGTGTTCGAAACTAATGTCCCCCTTTCGGTGCCAATTAGACACCAAATTACATAATGTTCCTGGCTGGCCGTTCGGTGCGCCCGAAAACCGTATGGAATTTGTTTTTCCGGTCCGCCCGGCGACCCGGTTTTCGGTGGAAAGCGATTTTCCGGCGCGTTCCGGGGCGACCTCGGAAGGAAGCCCTGTGCGCCAGCACGCATGCCGGGCGCAGACGGCGTGGTGCAAGATATATAGGAAACGTAAAAATAAATGCGAGTCATTCAATATCATCCTTTGGCCTCTGCCGGGGGAGTCCCCCAACGGAGCTCAGGCTCACAGACTGCAGGTCTGAACGCCCAGAGTCTCCGGATGGCGCGCTGCACTCGCTGCGAAACGCATTCTTTGCAAGGCACGCCGGACACGGGCGACCCGGACCACGGTTCTCGGACCTAATGATCCCTTCACTCACTCTCGTGTGGCGCTCTCTCTCTCTCACTCGCTCTCTGGCGCTCTCTGTCACCCCCCCGGGCGACTATTGACTTGTGTTCCTCTTCTTGCGGTTCCCGCAAGCGAAACCGCAACTGAATTCCCTTTTATATTCTCAATTTTGTACTCTTCCGTCATCCACGCGATCCTTGCCGCCTCGAATGGATCAACAAATGGCCCGACTGGCTGGCTGGATCCCACTCCAAGAGCCGGCCAACGGCCAGCGCGGCAGTTCATCCTCGTGCACCGGGGGTCGTAACATGAGAGCTCTTTATTTTGTGATGACTTGACCCATCGCCCATCGTCGTCGTCGTCGTTGTCGTTGCTGCTGCTGGCATCGCTACCCTCCAAAAGCCTTGCCAACTTTATCTAATACGATACCCTTTTTTCTCGCTCTCTCTCTCTCTCTCGAAGCGGACACTCCGCAGATGCGTCCACCGCCGTTGCACCGGTTTTTGGAGCAACCGGCCTTCAGCCATCATCACCATCATCAGTACCAGAGCCGTAGCGGCGGCGGCGGCAGCAGCTCGACGTACGGAAATAACGGTAGCACGGCCACGGCCGCTATGGCCACCACCACCACCACCAACGCCGTGACGTCAGGGGTGGACGGTTCGGCTCCCGGTGGCCAAGCAGGAGTCGGCGTTGGCGGCGGCAAATCCTCTGTCAACTACAGTAGCTCCGGGACGGGCCATCATCATCATCATCACCACAGCCATCATCATCATCACCTGCAGCATCACGGCGGCGGCAGCGCGGTCGGTGGTGGCACGGCGCCGGCACCAGGTGGTGGCAACGGAACGGGCAATATGACCATCAATACCGTCGTCGGTGCCGAATCGAGCAGCGATTACAAACCTAATCTCGCGCTCTCAGGTAACTCAGGTGTAATGGTGGCGCAGAGGGCAGGAGGCGCGTCCCCTGGGAGGGAGTGGGCCTCCGAGGACATTTCAGGGATCAGGAATTGGAAACAGGTTCCTCGAATGGACGAAAAAACAGTGTTGGTTGTTGAGGTTTGTGTTGGTTGTTAGTTTGGACTCTTTCTTGGACTGTTTGGAAAATTGGGCGCAAAAAGGTGGACAATTTAATTGTGGGGCAATATGATGATGATGATGCTGCTGGGGTGACGACGATGGGTCAATACGTAAGGGAGGGGGGACAGCAGCATCGATGTAACTGTTAATCGGTTACGCACGCGGTTCACCGGAAATGGTTTCGCTTACCGCGACGCTGGTTGTATTTTGTGGCAGTGTACACGTGTACTGAATCCGGTTGTCAACTGTTGGTTGTTTGTTGCTTTGTGTCGTTTCCGCTGCTATCGGTTGCAGCATTCGGCATTCCGTCCCAATTCCGGAGTGAGATTCCCAATTCTGTGCTCCAGCTGAAACGGCTGGAAAAAAATTCATGTTCTTCAGCTTTGGGTACTTTTGGAAGAAATTTGATCGATTTGTTTAATGGAAAGAAGCGGATACTCAGCAAAAGTGTAGAGCCATCGTCAACTACTTTCATACGTCACTTGATAGCCAAACCGATAATATTGTAACATGTTGAAGCTTTTCGTTTTATGTAGCTATTGCTTAATGTTTTAGCGCAATTCAGAATTTCAAAGAATACGAAGCTCACGGTGCCGTCTCATTCATCAGTTGTAGAAACCGGCGTTCCGGGTGATTGAATCGGGAAAATGCGATACACAAAACGAAGCGAAACACAGAATGAAAACAATAATTGAAAAATCGCCGATTCGGAAAATCGGCCACTCGGCCGGAGCACAGAAAGTGTCCGGCGAGCGGGCTGACGACGCCGACGACGACGCCGATGATGATGATCGTGATCATGATGTGCAGCGAAGGTGATGAGGCCGGGTTATGCTCCCGGTCCGCGCGGTGCGTATGATGATGCGGTGTGCTCGGGTTTGCGCTGCTCCTGCTCCTGCCATTCGCTCGCTGCACATGGCCGCGTAAATTGTTTGCCATTTGCCACACTAATCATTACTGTTGTGGGGCATCGTTTTCCGGCAGCGAAATCAATTTCTGCTCCCTGAACTCTTGTGGCCCCTGGAGCCCCCCGATGAGATGGGAAATTAAATTTAAATAACAAAAAAGGGGGCACACAACACAACCGCGATCGGTGGAAAGTGATGAACAATCGCAAACAACACACCCAGCACGGCACAGGGACAACAATGCAGCGAATGCTTCACATTGCTCAAAATCCACGCCAAATAGTTTAGCGACTGCTCCGGCAGCGGGGCGAAGTTGGGTGTCCGGGGCGTTAAACTTCGCGAGCGAAAAGGGGGTAAATTAAGTCTTAGTCCCTAATTAATCATCCAAGAAGCCGACGAAGGAGCGAACGTGCGAGGGCACACCAACACGCCCAAACGCACGTGACGCGCGTGTTTTGACGTAACGCCAAAATGTCAAAACATTGTCAATCAATTTGCGACAAAATTGCTAATTAATTGACGCAGCCATACGGAGCGCAATATTTTGTGATTAACGTTCGGGCGGAGATGCCACGACGTAGTCGTCTGCCGGTGACAAGGTGTGTTCCGAGGGTTCCAAAAGTCGGCGCCCGCATCAGTTTACGCACCCCACCAACAGGCAGCTCACCAAAAATGAGTCCCACTGGGGGACACCCCTGGACCTGGGGATAGTTTTCCATTAGTTTCGTTGGCCACCATGAGCCCTTTCGCCCGGCCCTGTCGGTGTCGGCGGGAGTGTAATAGAAATGTTAGAAATATTGAACCGGACTGTGGACAGCTCGGGCCGATGAATAAGTAAGCCGAAATCGATTTGCGAAACATCATCGAATGCACCGGAAGTCGACATGTCGGCCGGAAGTGCACTCCGGATAGTGTGTGAATGAGGTGCACCGAGGGTATTACCGGACCCCGTCGGACCGGGACCGGGCGGCACACCGAGTGCGTCCGTTCGATTGATGAGCTGGTCGGATGATCTATCTCCGAAAGCCAATGGTGACGGGGAACGATTAGACGGATATTATCGATTGCGGACCAAGTTCTTCCACTGTGGCGGGGAGGGGGCGGTCCTCAAAGATGGGTGGTCGGAGATGATGGGAATCTCGGTCCTCGGGCGGTGGTGGATGGGACGCGGCATCAGCATGGAAAAACCAGAAGGGTGCTTACGCTGCGTGTGCCCTGTGTATTGCAGACTACACGAGTGCCAGCGATTGGACCAACGGCCTGGGGGCTCCGTCGAGCACGTCCTACATGAACACCTTCTCACCGCTGCAGGCCAGCCCGCCGGCGTACGTGGCGTACGACTCCTGCTCCATGGTGGACCATGCCAATTACAGTCTCACCGCTTCGGGAGGTAAGTTCCGTTTCCCGCTCGGGCTGGCTGTTGGCCACACACAAGAAGTCACAGTCTGTCGTCGGTCGGACTTTAATAGCGTCTTAGTACTTCTAGATAACACCCAGTCGTACCAGGACTACTACGGGCTGGCGGGACCCGCTCCGCCACCGGTGGCCGCCGTTACTCCTGCCAACTCGCAGGCGATGGTAGGGGGCCAGCTGACCGGCGGTGGGGCGGGAGCCAGTGCGGCGTACGTTGGCAAATCCGGTGACCTGGTGGAGGCCGGCTCCTACTCCTATCCGCACCCGCAGTGGGCTTCCAATGGGTATCACGGGGGCTACCACCATCATCAGTATACGCCGGCGGCCGCACCCTGTGCCTCGTCGCTGGCGGCGGTGGCCGCCTCCCAGCAGCCTCCGGCGACCTACCACCCACCGGCCGCCCCGCCGCCCATGGTGCTCTGCCCGCAGATGTTCAGCACGGTCAACCAGAACCAGATCCACGTGCACCTGCACGGCACCGGGAGCGAAAAGTTCGAGCACTACTTCGGGTCCACGGACAACGGCTTCACGATTAACTCGTTCCCCGGGCCGGGCCTTCGATCGGTGCCGTCGTCGGCCTCCGCGGTTCCTTCCTCGGCGCTGCTGGATGTGGGCATGGCCGGACCGCACCCGACGGAGGGTGGTGCTTCCGCCGATACGCTGACCGCGCTGCTCTCGCACCACCAGCACCAGCACGACGAGCAACCGCAATCGGCACCGTCGGGACCTCCGGATCACGAGCAGGACGCAGAAGCGCGCAGCGAGGACACGGTGTCCGGAGACCCCAGCAGCGTTTGGCGACCGTATTGATCGGTCGGGGAGTCGGAGCTGAGGAGAACCTCACGTGCGGCAGCACTCGTCACGTGGCCGCTGGCATGCGGATTATCCTGTGGCGCACGCGTTGAAGTATTAGTCGGACTAGACGGGGACTAGATTTTATCTCAACCAGAGTTTTTGTTTGCCCTCCGATTCCCGGTTTATGCGACTAACGGACTTGGTCATTCGTTTCGAGTCGACTCGCAGTGCCTTATAGCGGGTTTGTTTCCAATCACCTTTTTTTGGCCCCATTATTCTGTTTGGGTTGTGACTCTAGATGTTTTTGATGTTTGCGTTCGACAGCCCGATGCCTATGTTTAGTAAGAATTGAGCATCTTTCTTCTGTGTTTGGACGTGTGTGTGCGCGTGTGTGTGTGTGTGTGTCTGTAGAATGATCTTACTCAAAGGACGATCTACTTTGAACGAATTACGATCTCCTAGTTTGTTCGCTAGCAACTGTGTCGCGCCATGTGTAGCAAGGTGCCAGTTTGAAGGAGGTTTGTGTATAAAGTTAGGCAATTGCGATGCGGTGGTCAATTTTGGCAAGCGGTACGAAATGTTTTCAATTTTATGAAATCTCATTCCGTTTGGCGTAAAACAAACATACATTTGCCAGAAATCAATCCGAATCTCTAGTACGCTTTAGACCAATAGCTGGAATAAGTTAAGCACAAGAAAGACAATCAACAGCATCATCTCCGAAAATCATTCTCTTTCTAGTGAATTTATTTATATTAACGATTCCTTCGCGTCACATTACGATTACTAAGAGAGTCGATATGGTGTCACAAAATGTAATGAATTCAAGTGTGTTTTAGCATCAGGAATAGTTGTTTATAAGAAATAGAAAAATCATAATAGTATAAAAGGTGGATTTTCTCATTAGTGTTCGTGCACATGCAAAGTTATTGATGACCGAAAATGGCTTAACGCCGATCATGAAACATTACAAACTTCCTTGCAACTTTCACATCGTTATACATTAAGATAGATCATCATTACATCATTCCGTCCGTACGTCGGTTACTAGAACTTCATCTAATCTTCGTCGGTTCCGCCTACTTTCTCCGTATTGGAGCACCTGTTGCGGAAGCGGCCGAAGTGGTCCAGGTGTATATGATCGAAACTATTATCCATCTCTGTGCTGCTTCCTTCCGTTTACTAATTGTATTGCGAAAAAATTAAAAAGCAATATCGTAACTGGGAATCGAACGGCACAGAAATACGTAATATGTATGCGAGTAAGCAAAAATTGCTGTATTAAAAACAGTTGACCAGTTTATGTTTGGCTCGTTAGTTGCACTAGTTGAAATAGTGATTTATCTGAAATGCCAAAAACCTTTCGTTGCGCATCGTGGAGCGAGGCAGTAAGGGTTCGAACTGACGACTTTCGCGTCGATCGATCGGTGCAGCGCAGATGAATGATCTACGGACGATCCGCACGCTACCCCATTCAAGTATATCGAAAACCCTACCCGGTTTTGATGTTGTGGTGCAATTACATATATTCGCATGTATTGTTATTCTTATTAATGGCCAAGTTTCTCTCTTTTTGCCGCAACGTGTTTGTGTAATCAAAAATGCCGAAATTGCTGAAACGGAATGAGAAACGTTAACGGCAAATTTGAATCGCTAGAACACTTCTACCGTTACAGGCGTTACATCGCGTAACGCCGTACGTTTCAACGGTGTGACAGCTGTCTGTGGGCAACAAAAACAAAGGGAAAAAGAACGAGTGAAAAGATCGTGGAAGGGTCGCAGTGTTTTGAAGCGAAGCGCAGAAATCGCAGCTTGACCGTCGGAAGAGTTCACTGAAAGTCGATACCGCTTTCGGTTTCGGAAGTCGCCTTTGACCTCGGCTCGGCAGCAGAAGACCGGCAGGGCGGTAAGAAGTACGAGTCACGCATGTCGCCGGTATTGATTTTATGCATAATCATCCAGTAAGGGGGCATTTATCCGTTTTTTTTGCAGCAATGTTGGAAAGATTGAAAGATTTTCTGTACCGACACAGGAAGAAGTTTATCACGACGGGTATCGTGCTCGGTGGGAGCGTGTTTCTGCTCAAATGGATACAGTACAAATTGCGCGAACTGCAGGAGCGCCAGGCGAAGGAGATAGGCGAAAAGCTGCGTCGAATGCAACACTTTGAGTGTACCGATCGCACCTGCAATCAGACGATCGCGGGCCTTGCGCCGGCCCTGTCGGATAAACTATTCGAACGACTCAACACGGACGACATTCTGGTGAAGTTACGCTCTAATCCGGAGAACAAACTGGAACTGTGGGAGCAGCTGAAAATCGTGGCATTCACCCGCATCGTGGCGCTCGTGTACGCTGCTTCCATGCTTTCCGTGACACTGAAGGTGCAGATCAACATTCTCGGCGGGTACCTGTACCGCGATACGGTCGCGGAAGAGGATGCAAGCAGGGGACGTATGGCGAGCGAGCAGCAAATCTCGCCCAACATACAAACTGCTTATCTGTCGATGATACAGCACTTTATGAGCGATGGCGTGTACGAGCTGATCGAGATTGTACGCCAGAACGTAGGGACCGTAATGCAACGCTACAACCTAAAGCAACCACTGACGCTGGCCGACACCGAGACACTTCTCTGGTCGATACAAATGGCACTGAACAATGAGGAAGCGAGCCCGGCTCGGTGCATCGCTCGGTACACGCTAAACCCGTCGTTATGCAGCAAAATGGCCCGGCCCGGAACTGTGCTGGGTAAGATGTTCGACGAAACACTGGATGTCCTAGAGAGTGTCGAGTCGAGGGACGTGAGCCTAGCGAATGTTAGCAACGGGTTCTCGCTTGTGGTGGACACACTGGCCGACTACTATATGGAGGGAGATGCGGCCATCAAACCGGCACCGGAAAACGGAAAATCAAATCTGAACGTGGAATGTTTGGCGAACATCAACAACATTTCGATTTCTCTCGCCAAGCTGATCCCGATCGTAAATGGGATGGCCGGCAAACGGGTTTCCGTGAACGGTGCCACTACATTGGTTTCCGGCACCACGGGCTTACCAATGATGGCGGAGTTGAGTGGCAACATGATGGCATCGATGATTGGTCGTTTTTTGCAGTCCGAGAAACTGCGAACACTCGGTGCCAACGTGTACGAAACATTCTGTCAGTAGAACGCATACATTCTCTAACATTCTTTTAAGGGAGCCCACACAGTACCGGAACCATTTCGGGGTATCGGTGGTGGATAATCGAGTATCAGAGGCGCAACCCGAAAAACTTCCTAAACAAGGTTCAGTTGGCAACTTGCAACCATTTAAAGTGTAGATTTTAATTTGTAGCCCGTTGCAGCAGGCCGATCCGGTCTATCATTCAATAAATGTGATGAATTCTCTTTTTTAAACCATAACCTGAGCTGGTTTTTATCAATAGTTCGTTATCGGCCATGCGATAAGAACAGCGCTTTAGTGAATGAGCATCGGAGAATGGATTCATGCCTCCCGCTTGCATACTTGCGGTAACATGGACTGAGCAGAATTGAGATATTTTGTAGTTCACATTCGTTGCCTTTTCCTGTATTCGGAATAACGTTTTCCACTAGCTGGCGCATACCGACCCGGCACGAGTCGAACTTCCAGGAAAAACTCAACCCAGCTAGCTACAGCGGCAACGGCGGTGATCCGTTCAACCACACCGATTTCATCGACTGCCTGGAGGTGTTCCTGAAGGATCCGGATACCAAGGGCATCATTCTGATCGGTGAGATCGGTGGTGTAGCCGAGGAAAATGCTGCCGATTACCTAATGCAACACAACCAGGTAAGCTCGGCGGCTCATTGGGACCGCGTGGCACACAACGTACTAATCGTTTACGCTCTTTTTACGTTTTAGGGTATCAAAGCAAAACCGGTCGTATCGTTCATTGCCGGTCTATCGGCCCCGCCCGGACGCCGAATGGGACACGCCAGTGCCATCATCTCCGGAGGCAAGGGAGGCGCTCAGGATAAGATCAATGCTCTCGAGAAGGCCGGCGTGATCGTCACGAGAAGCCCGGCCCAGATGGGGAAGGAACTGTTCAAAGAAATGAAGAGATTGGAGCTGGTCTAAGAAATGGTACCAATGGCTCACGCAAAGGCGGGAAAGGAAAAGGAATCGTGCGAAAAGTGCCCCAAGTGCACCGGCTAAATAGATAGTTGTATTATGCCAAGTCTCCAACCCTCCAAAAGTATGTTTTCTTATCTTAACATAGATGTTTTCTTTCATGTTCATGTTCACCATGTTAGAACGAGATGGATTATTAGATTATTTTGAAATGTCAAAACGCGAACACTCTAATTTCCTTAATTTAATTTAAAAAGTGTGTATAAAATTTGACAATCCTATGTGCCAAAACTGCGCACGCCACTGTATGTGCGCGACAAAGCAAGCTAGAAAATCGAACCGCAAGGTCCGATGAAACTCACGGGAATCATCCGTGAGTCCGTGAGTTCCTGTGTTAAAGAATTCAAGCTGTCAAAAGTTCGACAGAAACTCAGATTAATAAACAATATTAGTGCAAAAAGGATGAATTTACAAAATCGCAAAACGATTGCAGCTAAAATGGAAATTTCGGCATTCATTAAGAAAAAGGATAGTGTTGAGTAAGTTGGTTGTAACAACAGACAACCCACCTTGTCCCAAGATAAAACCTGGTCTATTATACTCTTATTTTTACAGATAATTTTTTTCCCGGAAGTTCCATCGTATTTGTGCACAATGTGCGAATCACTTTTGAAAAAGATGGATCTGTTTCGCTGGCGAAGCAATGAAAACAATGATTTGGTCGAAAGATTTATCGAAAAGCACAACAAAACGAAGGACGAATCAGAAATCACTCTTGACCACTCTGGCCAACAAACGGTTGGCACACCATTCTCAATTAAAACTGAAGTTACCACACCGGACGCGACGAACGAATTG
>NC_071286.1:2871473-3025458 GCF_943735745.2 Anopheles bellator | reverse complement strand
ACCATCAATGTCCTCATTGTAGTGCCAAATTTCCACGGTTACCCAAATTAAGGGATCACATTCGCATTCATACGCAGTGACCGACGCATTAAAAGATTGAACGTGACCAGCAATAGTGGAAGCGTTCGCGACGCCGCTGACGCAGCAGTGACGAAATGTTCCACTTCCCATAAGACGCGCGTACCTCAAACCTGTATATAACCCGCCTAATCATTTACAATAAAGTCAGAATCGATCTTGAACTCGAACAGAAAAGACTTGATGTTTCACTATTTCCGCTCTTAGTAAAGAATAGAGGTTGGTACTCAAAGGATTCACAAATTGTTTTCTAAACCGCGGATTATTATTATTCATTCATTAACAACGGATTTTTATTTACATAAAATGTGCCAATACTGCGCACACAATTGTGGGCGCTCCCGGTGAACTGTTGAGTGGCCCGCTTTTTGGCGAAACGTCAGAGTGAGCATCGGCCAGTACCGTTTGAGTGCCAAACCCGTTCGGGTCGAATCGTCGTAGCTTCAACGCACACGGGCAAC
This sequence comes from Anopheles bellator, assembly GCF_943735745.2. NCBI lineage: Eukaryota > Metazoa > Arthropoda > Insecta > Diptera > Culicidae > Anopheles > Anopheles bellator. Next base: position 3,024,919 of record NC_071286.1, on the reverse strand, counting down.
GAAAATTGAAGCGATAGTTTTCCGCTGCGTCCGAGTGTGTGAACGACAGAATTTTGTGTGTGCCTGAACCCTTCGAAGCGCTCCGGGACGGTTTTGGATTGTGCAAAATCATGGCATACTCCAACAGTAAGTATTCAAAGCGGCTGCCAGATTGCTGTGACTCACGCCCTCCTGTTGGCGTTTCCTGTGTGCGGAAGCGAATCATAATCGAATGAGTGATAGCAGCGGCGGACGCGGCACCGGAGAAACGGAATCACTGTGTTGTGCTGTGACCAAATAAGGCAATGGCACCGCCTCTACTCAGGCTCTGACAGTTATTTCCTTCTACTGTCCGGGGTGCAAATTCCCTTCTATGGTGGTGTGGCACATATTTCTGCGGAACCGATAATGTGAACGAAAATATTGCACTATGCGCTTCCCGGCTTCGCACTATGTAGCCGGTACGCCTCGTCATCGATTGCGAAACGGCATGTTGCTGGGTGTGTAATCTGATATTTGGCTCGACAAAGGCAATGAACTCACTGATTGGTTCTTGTTTTATCGTCACCTCTTCGCATCAGCTTTCGGCAGACTTGTATCGCAGTAGACATGGACGTGTCCAAAGAAGGAAAATCGTTCCGCCATCACCAACATCGCCCGCCAAAATAGAAGGGGGAACGATTTATAAATAAAACTGCGAGTGCCGTTGTGGGTCGAGCAGTCGGTGGTTTGGATGCGTCCTTTGGAATCGGCATGTGCATTCGAGATGCAGTTGCGAAACAGTACAAGACACTCGTTTTGGCCGAAAGTGAACTGAATTCGAATCGCACGCTCCAAAGCTTGCTGGCGTGACGAAACTCGTTGTTTGCGGGACTGAAATCCATAAACGACGCGTGGTCACTCGAGCGCAGCACGGGGGTGGGCAGTATGCTGTTTTGGTGCCATTCCGTTTCTCTGCACTGTACTTTTTTTTTGTGTAAAACTTTTCCCATCACCGTCAACAGAATTCATCTACGCGACATTGCCCCGAACACAGCGTGGCCAACCGATCGTGCTGGGTGGCGATCCGAAGGGCAAAAACTTCCTCTACACCAACGGCCACTCGGTAATTATCCGCAACATTGAGGTAAGTCGGGATGAAGCGTTTCTGGAGGCCTATTCTTTCCCTGCCGGGTTGACTTTGGCTCTTTGAACTTTGTTTTTAGAATCCGGAAATTGCTGACATCTACACGGAGCATTCGTGTGCGGTAAATGTGGCCAAATACTCGCCCAGTGGGTTTTACATCGCTTCTGGCGATCAGTCCGGCAAGATCCGGATCTGGGACACGGTGAACAAGGAGCACATACTGAAGAATGAGTTCCAACCGATCGGTGGTCCGATTAAGGATATCTCGTGGTCACCGGACAGCCAGCGGATCGTGATCGTGGGCGAGGGTCGCGAACGGTTCGGGCACGTGTTTATGGCCGAAACGGGCACATCGGTGGGCGAGATTTCGGGTCAATCGAAACCGATCAACTCGTGTGACTTTCGCCCGGCACGGCCGTTCCGCATTGTGACTGGGAGCGAGGACAACACGATCGGCGTGTTCGAGGGCCCCCCGTTCAAGTTCAAGATGACCAAGCAAGACCACACGCGGTTCGTGCAGGCGGTCCGCTACTCGCCGAGTGGCCATCTTTTCGCGTCGGCAGGGTTCGATGGGAAAGTCTTCCTCTACGACGGCACGACGTCTGAGTTGGTTGGAGAGGTCGGTTCCCCGGCGCACAGTGGCGGTGTGTACGGTGTGGCCTGGAAGCCGGACGGCACGCAGCTGCTCACCTGTTCCGGCGATAAGTCCTGCAAATTGTGGGACGTCGACACGCGCACGCTGATCAGTGAGTTTCCGATGGGCAGCACGGTCGATGATCAGCAGGTGTCGTGCCTGTGGCAGGGCGAGCACGTCCTCTCGGTGTCCTTGTCCGGGTTCATTAACTACCTCGACGTGAACAATCCGACGAAGCCGTTGCGCATCGTGAAGGGTCACAACAAACCGATCACGGTGCTAACGGTCAGCGATGATCGTAGCACGATCTACACCGGTAGTCACGATGGAGCCGTTACGAACTGGAACTCGGGCAGCGGCTGCAACGACCGGGTTGGGGGCATCGGCCACGGGAATCAGATCAACGACATCCGGGCAGCGGGAGATTTCGTGTACACGGCCGGGATCGACGACTCGATCAAGCAGATCAGTGTCGAGGGCAACCAGTACACCGGGGTGGACATGAAGCTGGCATGCCAACCGCGGGGTATGGACATTCAGAAAGGTGATGGTGGCAGCAATACGATCGTGGTCGGGTGTGTCAAGGAGCTGACCGTGCTGGTGGACTGCCAGAAGGTGTCGACCCTGCCGATCGCCTACGAATCGAGTTGCGTGAGCATCAATGGGGAATCGAAGGACGTGGCGGTCGGTGGTGACGATAGTAAGGTGCACATTTACTCCTTCGATGGCAGCCAGCTGGTGCCGAAGGTCGATCTCGAACACCTCGGACCGGTTACTGATTGCCGCTACTCGCCCGACAACAAGCTGCTGGTCGCTTGTGATGCGCACCGCAAGGTGATCCTCTACAGTGTGGACGAGTATAAGGTAAGGTAGCACTAGAGTCTATCCAACCGAACTCATACGCCAGCGGGATCTTTTACAGCCGGCCCACAACAAGGAATGGGGCTTCCACAATGCCCGAGTGAACTGTGTCGCCTTCTCGCCCAATTCGCAGCTGGTGGCCAGCGGATCGCTCGATACCACCATCATCATCTGGTTCGTGGCCAGTCCGGCCAAGCACACGATCATCAAGAGTAAGTGCAGACCGGTCCCCGTGGCCAGTCTAGGCCACTTCTTGTGGGTTTCACTCACTAATCGTCCGTCATGGGCGCTGTTTGCTTGCAGATGCCCATCCGCAGTCACAGATTACCGGGCTGGTATGGTTGGACAATGAAACACTGATTTCGACCGGACAAGACTGTAACACGAAGGTTTGGAACATTGAAAACGTTGCCTAAACCTTCGATTCGCCTGTGTGTTTGAGAAAATGTGAAAATGGCCAAAAAAGCGAGCACTGAGATGATCGACAGAGCGCCGGGGACAACAAACTGCAGCCCACCATCAGTACCACAATCCGTGTTTTTCTTCTTTTACGCTGTACACAATGGTCGTATTTATTTCTCTGTTATCAGTTCCTTTCGTTACCTTGCCTTGCCGTGGCCACGCACGTTGATAGACCCGTCAGAGACGGAAGCGTGAAACAGGCTGGCAGCCGCGACACCGGCAACCGGCGCCGGATCGTCCGTCATTAACGTCACCGTACAAAGTATGCGATTTTTGTGTGTTTTTGTGTGAGCGTGTGTTGCGTCGATCAGTTTCGATCTTCATCTTCCGTTTTCTCGTGAAGCACCCAAAAAGGTATTAGTAACCGGTATTCGCTACAGTCAAGCCACGCGTTTCTTTCTTGCCTAGTTCCCAGGAAGTAAAATGCATTTAACTTTTAGACCCCTTGCTTTTGCCAACACGCATTTTTGCGCCAATCCTTGTTTGGGAACCATCAAACGGAAGGAACGAAAACAAACCAAGAGAGAGAGAGAGAGAGATGGGAGAGACCGAATGGCTGACTAATCGGGGCCCGGTAGTAATACTAATTTAACTATTTTATTAGTGATTTGCTACGAACGAACATTGTCTACAAATAAACCTTTTTTACGATGATTCTGAAGCGTTTGGCGTTTCTCACTTCGAAACACTCGTCTTCTCGAAAAGGCTCCGCAACAAAGCAAAGCAGGAAATCGAAACAACCGTTCACTTTCGTTTGTTTATACTTTATTTCTATGCGTACAAAACATGCCAGAGTAAGAGAAACCGCAGAAACATAACGAAACGTTTTTTTTTGTCTAAATGTGCGCCCGTCCATTTTGATTGGTTCCCAATTTATAGTTTGTCTAAACGGAAGGCTTCGCATTGTACAGTGCGCTACGTAAGTTTCTGTCCAACCCGCACGTTTGTGTTTTACCGGCGGGCAATTGCCAAATGCCAAAATAAATAATAAAATGTACACATTTACACACTACATAGCTACAGGGTGGAGGCGATCGTATATAATATAGATGTTAAGCGCATCGAAAGTAAGCACAGGTTAATTGCAACGTTTTTCTTCTTCCAAACACAGCACACGATCAAAGATGCGCCGCAGGGGGATTGCGCAAGCACGCGACGCACTAGAGAAATCCGCAGAAAGCAGCTAGCAGCTGAGCCTTGTGGCGATGGGAAGCTCCCCTAGCACATATTTACAGTTGGTCAGTAGTCAGTCTCGGCCAAGGGTGCACATACAGTTTGCTACGCTACGCAGGACGTTTACGGCAGGGGGGACAATGCAAGAAAACCTGGTCGAACTAGCTGGTGAGTGGCGGAAAGTTGCAGTGACCGTGACCGAAATGATACGGCCCGTGCACCAGTATCGCTCTCTCGAATCTACAGATATATGAAGAATTTCTTTGTTTCAAAATGATGTGGCCTATTGTGAGTGTCACGATCGGAGGGGCGGCCTTTGGCAACGCCTGTGGCGCCGTCGCCTCACGAATAGGTTGACTAGAACAGCACTCGAAGCGCCCTCTTTCGGCGTGGCCCATCCTCTACAACATGTTGATGATTCTGATCGATATGGTGCAGATTTGAACATTGTACTTCCGTTAAACCACCCCCCCCGGTCCCATCGTCCTCGGCCAGTTCCCGACACCTTCTACTCACTGGGACTAGATTCGAACCCTCGCGCAGTAGTCGCCCTCACTAGGCTCCAGTTTGCTTTCGGCGATCACCTTCCCAGAGCTCGGTGTGCGCTTGGTGGTGCCCGGCCCCGGCAGCAGCGTAGCACGTTTCTGATCCGCTCCCTCTTCCTCCTCCTCTTCCTCGTCCTCGTCGGCCTCGTCGTCCGCGAACGCAATGTCAGCCATTTCGTAGAAATCACTGATCTGCTTATTGTCCAGCGTCGGCGACGACTTGGTGAAGGACGTCTCCTTTTCGCGCTCTTCCGCCGACTCGTCGGAGGAGCTTTTGCGTGCGGACGAACCACTTCCAGACCCGAGACCACCAACATCGGTGCCGGATTCGCTGCCACCGTTCGCTGTGCCACCGTTGGCACCACTGCCGCGGCGTACCACAATCAGATCGTGTAACCTTCGTCTCCGACGTTCCGGCCGGGCGCCGGTGTCCAGCGCCGTTGTCGATTGGCCATCGCTTTCCGAGCAAAGGTCACTCTTGGAGATGCTGCTCGACACGATAATGTAGTCGTTGCGCTTTTGTTCGGCCAGTTGCCGTATCAGTTCCTCGCTGGGCGTAACACTGGCGCTCCGATCTGGCCGGCCACCGTCGTCACCGCCACCGCCGGCCAGCTCCTTTAGCTCATCATCCTCATCGTGCACACTGTCCCGAAGCCGGCGTTGGCCGTCCTCTTCTTCGGCGTCGTCGAGCGGCGGGATCCACACGAGAAAGGCCGGATCCATGCCGAGGTACGAACCGGGCGCGGCACCCGCATTGATCACGTTGTAGTCGTAGTAGTCAAGCTCCATGTCTTGCTCGGACGGAGCGCCGAGTGAAAAGTCGGACCCGGCCAACAGTTTCTGCAGGTTTCGCTTCTCTTTGCTGTCCTTCGCGTTGCGAGTGCGATAGAACAGGCTCCGGCGGACCAGCGCCGGACTGATCACGCCCGGATCCGGCGGCGAACAGCATTCCTGTAGAATCCAAGCCGTATTAAAAGTGCCATTAAATGCAGCAATGACAACGACGGAGTGCAAGGAAAACCTACCACATCCGAAGGGCTCACGTTGGTCAACGTAGCCGTACTGGTGCTGGTCGCCATCAGGCAGGTGGCACTCTTGACGAGCCCCTGATCACCTGCGAATAATTGTGGACATTAGACGGGCATTCGATTGAGCGGGGGGGCCGCGCCGGAACTTACTGCGGGCCGTGTCACCATCGTGCTGGCGAGTAAACTTTCGCGTGACGAGCGGCGTTTTCTCGCGGTTCAGCGAAGAGTACGCCGAACTCAGCTCCGTCGTCGACCGTTCGTCGTCCGTCAGCTCGGTCGTGGTGCGCACGGACGCCGGCCCCTGTTCCCCGGAGGCCGCGGACGGATGATCGAGATCGTTCAGAGCGGGTTCGGGACCCTCGCTGCCGTCCTCCGTCTCGTGTGCGGTGTGCTCCAGGGAGCCGGCTTTCCGTATCTGCAGCTCCATGATGACCTCGGTGCTGCCGTCGGAAGCAACCGCATCCACCGAGTGGCCACTGTGTACCGAAGACTCCAGCGCGTACTCGACACTCTCGCGGAACCGCTCATGTTTGACGGTCGTAATGGTCCGAGGGCGCAGCTTGACGTACGAAACAATCTCCGAGATCAGGGTGGTCGTCGATACGGCCCGCGAGCGAGGCTGGATCGGTGCGGACGCCCCGCCAACCGATTGGCTCGAACCGAACAGTGTGTGGGCCGGCGAGTCCATCGCTTCCATCCGGTGCGTGGCCAGCTCGTACTTGCGGTAGCGGAAGATGTACTGCAGCACGAGCAGGAAGCTGACGATCACGATGAAGCAGATGAAGACGATCGCACAGACGTGGGCCACCGTGAAGCGTGCGTAGCCCTGCAGACTGTACACGATGGGCATGATCACTTTGCTCGCGATCGTGGTGGTGTTGCTCACGACCAGCAGCGCCTGCGTAGCTTCTGAAATGAGGAGGTGGCATAAACGTTACTATTCCGGCCAGAGCCGAACTTCCGGAACCGTGGTCCGCACGGACTTACTGATCTGCTCCGCCTGACCCAGAAAGCCGGCGTTACACGCGTCGTCGTAGTCATCGCTTTTGCGCGAGAAGAACTCCACTAGCAGCATGTTGGCGGACGCTTCCGCTACGCCGTGCGTCCCACCGCCCGGTTCCGGCTGGTCGCCGGCACCGTACTGTAGAATCAACTCGTCCGCCACGGAATCGCCGTCCCGTATCTTGAGCCACTGGCCGTCGCACGAGAACTTGTGGAAATCGACCGTGAACCGTATCCGGCACCCGTCGTCACCTTTGATGAGCCAAAGGCTCCGATCGGGGCAGCTGTGCGAGGAAGACCCGAGCAGCCGCTTCGGTTTGACCATCCCCAGGTGGATGACACATCCGCACCGGCAGCCCGGGCCAATCTCCGTGTTTACATCCTCGATCTCCAGCGGCAGATTGACGTTACCGATTGCCGGACTAAACATACACTCCCAGGAGTCGGCCGAGCTCTCCAGACCGCACCGCTCCGTCTGCACCGATGGACCCTGCATCGAGAGAGAGAGATCCCGGAGTCGATTAGAGCAACCCAGTAAGAAGACTGCTTCCGTCGTTTAGTTTCCTGTTTATTTCATCGCAATCACCAAACCCCACAACAATTGCTGGCCCACTCCTGTGCCGAAAAAGGAACAACCACCGGACCTCAGTCCGAATCACTCTTGGAGCCGGCAAACTCGATCGTTTCATCCTCGATCGATTCCGGTGCATCGATGATCACGACGCTTCCGTCCGGGTACTGCTGCTGCTGCTGCTGCTGCTGGGTCAGCCTCTGCTGGCTTGCCTCATCATCACCAAGCTCCCCTTCGTCCTCCTCTTCACCCTCTTCTACCCACTCCTCATCGTCTGGGTCGTCCCCGGAGCCGTCGACGGCTGCGCTCGGCTGCTCGGCATCTTCGAACGATTCATTCGAATCGTGAAAGACGAGCCGTGACCCACTGACCACATCGATGATGGCCCCACCGCCATCGGCCTGGCTGGTGTCTTCGGCGTCCAGCGTCACGGCGCTCGACTTTTCCGCCTCATCACCCCCCAGATTGGCCCCCGGCACTTGGTCGGTGCTGGAGCTGATGATCGGAGAGTCGCTGGCTTCGTCGTAGCCGTGCGTCTTACGCAGGATCGTGTCCATGGATTCGCGCGGAATCACTCCCAGGTCACCCTGGTCGTACAGTTCGGTGAGCGACGCCACGATCGTCTCCACCGATTGGTCCGCCTGCGGTTGCATCTCCAGCTCGTTGAGCGTGTTCAGCAGGTCCGCGATCAGCCGCTTCCGTTTGATCTCCTGGTACGGCAGGTCCGAGTCCTCCTCGTCGCCCTTGAAAGCCGACCGCACCGTGTAGCGGACCGTCTTCAGTACGTCCGCGATGCGCTCGAACTCCTTCCGGTGGTGCTCCGACTCGCTGCGCAGCGTCTGGCGGTCCGAGTTGATGTAGTGGATGTACTGCTCCAGCACGCGCACCTTCTGCCGCAGGTGCGTGTACTCCTTGCGGGTGGCCTTGTTCTCGCTCTCCAGCTCTCCGGCCCGCAGCTGGTACGCGTTCAGCTCGGCGTTCTTTTGCACGAGCGCCTCGAACTGGTCGGTCAGCTTCTCGATCGTCTCGAGTCGCTCCTGGCACGTCTGCATCAACCGCTGCCGCTCGGCCACGTCGATGTTGGCCTGGTTCCGTAGCTCCGTGCTCTGCTTCCGCAGCTCGGTGTGCTGCTTCTGGAGCCGCTCCTGCGTGTAGATCATCCGGTCCATCTCGTTGTTCAGCGCAATGTTCTCACGCACCAGCCGCTGCGTGTGGGCGGCCACCCGGATCTCGGACGACTTGGTGAACTCCGTCGACAGCTGCAGCAGTTTGTTCTCGACGTCTTTCCGGAGCCGGTCCTTGTCCAGGATCACCTTCCGTTCCATCTCGTAGAGCGTCGACTTGTGCCGCTTGTTCTGCTCCTTCAGCTCGCTGTCCTGCGCGTCGAACTTGGCCATCAGCTCGTCGCGCTGCAACCGGAACTCCTCCATCGAGTTGAGCTTCCCGGTCAGCAGCTTGATCTCGGACGTGAGCTGCTCGTGCATCGCCCTATACTTGCCATCGAGCGTGCTGATCTGCCGCAGGCACTCGTCGTTCTCCTGGTCCCGCACCTTCGACAGCTCGCTCAGCTTGTCCTCGAGCTCCACGATGGTGCCCACCTTCTCCTGCAGCGTCCGGTCCAGGTACGCGGTCACGTCCGCCCGGTCCTCCTCGATCTGCTTCAGGCGGCTCTCGAGCTCCTCGTTGCGCTCCTCGATCTTCACGTTGTGCGTCCGCAGGCGGGCCAGCTTCTGGTTCAGGTCGTTGATGGTGATCTCGTAGAACTGCCGGTCCACGGCGCTCAGCCCGTCGACGGGCTGAATCTCCGGGACCGCCTTTTTCGGTTTCTTCGGTTTCTTTTCCTTCGGCATCGCGCTGCACACTGCCACGGATAATTTCGCTCCCCAGGGGACTCACCGACTGCTTTTGCAGTCTGCGCCGACGACCGACGAGCCCTACTTTGATCCACCTTACCTTGGCAACCACCGTACACCGTCGATGGGCGGTGTATTGATTAAATTTTCTGCTCCAACCCTCGGTGCACCGGAGGAAGCTTGTCTCGCCAGCGGGACAGGGCCGGCTGGTGGTGGCCATACGGCGGACTTTGCACGCAAACTCGCGTCTGCACGGCTAGCGTAGACACGAACGTCTACATAACTTCAGTGAGGTGTTTGTTTATTTGGTTTTGTTTTTTGCATAAAACCGTGCGGCAGAGAAAAGGCGGTCGGGGCGGCCGTTGGGTGGTTTGTAAAGTTTGGAGCTTTCTGGTGTACACATTTCCAGTATGTGCTGCCATGGTTTTATCTATTTTTAGGATTAATGCAGCTAGTTAGCAAATAACGTGTGCCAAATTGAAGCGTAACGCCGTAACGTCAAATGGATCATCGCAAGCAACGGGCTACTTAGGTTGTTGTTGGAAGTTTCGTGATTCACAATGAATGTTTAGTGTTACTAAAACAAATTCAAATCGTTTGGCTTGACGACGCAAGGACACAGTACCGGGTAAGGCTGGTTTGGCGGTTTTATACGGGGATAATTATTCCACCTATAGGTTAATAGCCACTCACTGTCAGTTTCGACCACTTTGCTGGAAAAGCATTTTTGATATTCTTTACAGCTTTACAGGAACGGGAGGGAACACAAGAAGCTCCGTTGAAAATTCTGAAATTTTCCCAAATCTCAGATCCATTTTTTGTTTCGGGTTTCGGCCACCATCTGCAAACTTCTAACCCAAATGCTATCAAATGATTTCTCTTTGCTAAGCTTTCGTGCCAAACCTTCAACTCCACCCACGGGGGACCGTGTGGCGCTCTCTGGACATTCCCGCCACTTCCGGTCTCAGCCGCAGCTTATTTGCCTGATGTTGATTACATTTCGCCCGATGGATTACCGGCCGGCCGGCACGTCCTGGCCACACAAGCCAAGGCCACAGCTTTGACGAAAAGCAACTCGGGCTGGATTCCAGATTGCAGAAGTGGCCGCAGCTCCAGTTTATTAGAATCCATTTTTACGACGACCACTCCCTCCCCGGCGCCCTGACAAGCTGCTGCCCTTGCGTCCTTTGCTCACTGGATCGGCTAGCGCGTTCCCGGCGATATTAAATGTTTTGTGCCGTGCAGCATTTTCAAAACTTTTCCACCGGAGAGGAACACCTCACTGGAAACGTGTTGCATGTCGCGGTGGCGCGCTGGTGGAGGGCAATCATTAAGGGGTACACGGGACGGCACGCAAGCAAAAAAATCGATACCTGCAGCTGGTACCAAGCGGCGAAGGCGAAGATTTTAAGTACCGGACCAATTGAACACGAGACGTGTACCTACCTCACAGAACTTGGCACCGTAGCGGGGCGGTGGTGAGTCACAAAATCGATAGCGATTCCTGATGCCACCGCGACAGGTCGTTGAGCAGTGCGTCCAGTTGCTCCAGGGACCCCATCCGCCCGAGTCGGAAGCTTTTCGGAGAGAGCAGCGAAAGAATTGAATTATTAGAGACAACACAAATGAAGCGAATCCACCACAAAAAACCGAACCGTTTCACCGAAATTTGATTAATTCACCCGTGTCACTCAATGCCGGGCGAAAACGTCAAATTAAAATTTAATTTGGCTGGGGGCACCGGTCCATTTAATGATAGTCACCTGTGACCGGAAGCGTGGGCACACAGTCCATCCGAATGTCCGCCACGGCCCCGGATATGGCCTGGCTGACGTAGACGAAGCAGTACTCGACGAACTTCTCGTAGAACAGGTCGCACTCGAAGTACAGCGAGTGTTGACCCTTGGAGACGCGCTGCTCGGCGATGTAGTGGAGTGACGTCGGCGGCACGAGCGACAGGACGTCGGCCCGCAGTTTCGCGTACACGCGGACCCGGTCCGCCTGGTGCAGGATGCAGGCCGGGTACTGGAACAGCACCCGAATCCCGGGCCCGTGCGGATCACACGGGAAGATGCTGCGGGTGTGCACGGTGAAGACGTACTGTTTGCTCCAATCGGCTTGCAGGAGCGCTCTGGAGGTGCGCTGCAGCAGAGCGGCCAGCGACGGATCGACGAACCCGGCACGGGACTTCAGCTGCAACCCGTAGAACCCGGCCAATCCGAACAGATCGCACCGGAAGTGGATCTCCCGGTGGCGCGGCAATCCTCGGACCTGCTCGGTGTAGAGTATCTGCGTCCTCGCCCCGGACCCATCGCTGCACGAGCCTTCGGACTTTCCGCAGTACAGCAACTCCAGCCAGAGCTCGGGCAGGTCCAGAGGTGTGGTGGCGGCGGTCGTGGGCAGCTGACAGTGCGCGTCGGCGAACTCGAGCGTTCCCCGTATCTTCACCAGCTCCGGGTAGGTCTCGGTCCGGTTCGGCACGATGGACAGCCGTGCCGGGGGCCAGCTGACGTTCAGCGGCTGTCGCAACCGCTCATCGATCAACGTCCCCTCGGTGCGCCGCTCGTCCAGCACCGCCAGCTCGTAGGTGCCTCCGTGCAGGAAGTGGTGGCACGGCACCTTTATCTGCGTCACGTTGTGATTCACGTCCAGCCGGATGTCGAAGGTGGTCCGCGACGACACCGCGTCCAGGGGGCCACCGGGCGCGGCCGGTTGGAACCGCGATATCTGCAGCTTCAACCGCGGCTCCCCCACGCGACTCTCCACCGTCTGTTCCGCGTGCAGCTGAATGTCCAGGTCGTCCCCGTACGCCGTGTAGGAGCTCGGAAGCACCAGCTTGCCTTTGCGCAGTCCACCGACAGAATGGGCTGTAAAATGGATCAAATGGGGAAATGGTGATGAAAAAGGGAAGCGCCCGCACTCATAACAAGAATCGGGCGGATTGGGTTCCGCACCGGCGGATGTTTAAACAGGCGGCGCCCAATCCTCGGCCGCGCTCCATGGAACTGACGTTGAAGTGATAAATCAAAACTATATGACCCCGTTTTTTGCCCTCTGCTCGCATTTCGAAATTTTAAAATTACGACTACGAAACAGGGCCGGTCGGGGACGGTCGTGCTGCGGACTTACCGTGCTGCAGGAGCAGCAGCAGCATGAGTAGCGTGTTTACGTAGAGGAATGTGGTATGTGGCCACCACCGCACCACCGTCGTCGCCGCCCTCGGTCGGCCTGTAACGTGCATGCTGCTCGCTGCGCAGCCCTCCAGCAGAGTAGAATGGTAGGACACATCCGGACACATCAATATCCGGCGGCTGGTTGGCGTTGGCTGCTACCGAATGCTAGCTGTCCGGGCTGCCACATGTCTCTCTCCTCTGCTGTTCCTTCTGTTGGGATATCGCTGGGACGAAGAATCCCGCACGGGCCTCAACCGGGACACGATAAGGCACAGATTTGGCACGCGGGATCTGAAACGGAACATAAAGAACCAAATTGAGCCGTGGTCGTTTGACGGTAATTTCGTTTCAACCTGGGCCAAGGTGGGGCCAAGAAAATTAATTTAGCGACGCGAAACCGTTTCGACGTGTGTAACCGGAGAAGCGGCTTACGGTTTGGGGCGGAATCCTTAGCAAAGAGCGCAAGTTTAATCTAATCCCCGGCACGACAAGAAACGTCGCCCCGAAAGACCCAATAACTGGTGTGTTACTTGCGTGAATTGATACTTTTCATTTACAACGACGACACGTCGACAGAGCGAGCACCCGGGGGTCGCTGGGCCGAGTAGAATTAATTAATCATAGGTCTCACTTTACCAACAACAACCCGGCACAACGGTGGTGCAGAGTGTGAACGTGATCGGATCGGCCACAGGCCACCGGCCCCCGACCACGGCACTTGGGGAATTATTAGAAAATACGACGGACCGGAATTGGCATCGACAGGCCAGCCCGAGCCCGGCAGGATGGGAGGAGTTTTGCAAAAGTCACAGGCGACACCATTGCGACGGAGAATTCCATCCGGATGATGGTCCAGGATGATGAAGGAGCTTGCTGCGAGTTGGGAGGAGCCCTACGAGGGCGCCACGTGATTTATGTATTTAATTCTTCACCCGTACCCACCGGTGGCCACTGCGGTGGCCGATGCCGAGTAGAGCGAGGCTACGAGTGTTCGATAAATCCACCGCGCTAAACAATAGATCTTTATTAATCGGGGAAATATTCGCCAACAATTAACAGTCGGTGGGCTCGAAAGGCTCGTCGATTATTTATGTGTCAACGGGATGTGAAGTTGCGACAAAGGTTCCAAAAGAAAGCCACAGCCCTCCGAGAAATGCAAAAAAGGAAACGAAATGCGTATCATCAGCGCAATGAATTATGCAGAGGTTCCGGGTCCTCGATTCGGGAGGCTCGACCGTCGCCGGCTAGCTGGTCGAACTTGTCGAAGATAGAAAATCGTTCAAATATTGATTTCTAATTTCTGACTAAACACGATCGATCGAACAGGGAAATTGTCCGGAAGAAGGCGGCTGTGGCCCCGTCCCCGGTGGAAAGTTTGGCCGAGCTTTCCCTTTTTGTCACTGTCCGATTGAAGCTGATTTAAATTCGATTTGCCGAGAACGGCTTACAATGTTTCAAGTCGAACGATGAGGTAGTGTTGGATTTGGAGGCTTGTGGAAAACTTCTTCGTTCTTCTTATCCGGCAATTACAATCGGTCGGTGAGCGGTCTTGGCCTGAAACGGGCAATGTTCATCTCTGTGTTGCTTACTGTAACGTTGTGTTTTTTCGGAAATCCAAGCCTTGGCCAGTTGCGTGACATCGACGAGCGTTTCCGACTACTATCACTCGGCTACCTCGGCACTGTCTCGGAACTATGACGATAAATTTCTTCTGTAATGAAATATTTCGAAGGAAATAAATCGAAACCAACTCCGTGTAGACTACTTTGGATCAAGTAAATGCTACCCTGGTAAGCGCGCTATATTATCGGATTATCGGAGTCTGTCTGTCTGTCTGTTGTCCTCACAGAAACCAAAGTCACCATTGGAAGCACCGAAAGATCCTGGGAGCCAAAGAGACGATCCGCAGGGTAACCGAGGCTGAGTTAATAGCCATTGCCAATAGCCGGGCCCGACGACATCCCCAAGCATTTTCTCGAGCGATTGAAAGCAGAGGAACTGGACGCTGGACAATATGGACACGTGGACTTCCACTTGTCCCAGGTACTGTCGGGGCATTCTTTTGTCGCCGAAATGCACCTTCCGTAGCATCCGGGGATCGGTTAACGGGGAATTTTGATCATTGCTCCTTTTTGAAGACTATTCCGTCGCTCGGTTTTTGGCACCAGCCGACGAGGTGCTTTCCGCGTACCGTGAAGAATGCGTGAGTGAAACCTAATTCAGTGGTTTTAAGGATGTGCGGGTCGTTTTGCGAACCGTGCGTTGCTTTGCATAATCACATTTTGAACACATTCGAGCGAAAAAGAGGATTGTCGTTTAACCTTGATTCATATTGTTTTTTTTGTACATTTGATGATGATTAAATAAACTGGAAGCCGACAGGAAAGTGTAATATTTTAATAAGCTTCAATTAGCGGATTATTTTACATAAACAAATTCCAACCCGAAGTGTCGAAGCATGGTTCCAGCGGGTGGCGAATGCTTCAATTACAATCTCATGAGCTAACTTTTCAGACACGCTTCGAAACGGGATTTTCCAAATCGCAATGATAAGCGAGGTGTAAGGCGAAAATTCTGTTCCCCATTGTAATCACCGGAAAAGGGGCAGATAAAACCTCCGATTATTGAATGTTATTCCGGCGAAAACAAAGACATTCCAAACTTCCAGCAAATTCCTGTGCGCCGCGACAATTAAGCGTCCTGGTTTCGGGGTTCTTACACCGGGACAGCATAAAAGTGGGTGGAAACGAAACATTAGTTTCTGGCGCGTCAATGTAATTGGTTTACAATCGCAATGCGCGTGTGAGTGTGGAAGTTTCCTTTTTTTCTGCCTCACCCACCGGATACGAAGAAAGGCCACGCATTGGGATTCCTTGGGACAAAAGTTCCACGGTAGTTCCGCGATGTTCTACTATCGAAGGACATCGAGTTTGGCCATTCCATTTCCCGTCGTCGTCGCTGCGTAACCACAGCGCCTGGTATTCCGCGTCGTGTAATGATCCGAATGTTTCCAGAGTTGCCATTTTTTTTTCGCTTCCCCGTGTTGACTTGCATTAATCTTCCTTTCGGCGGCAGCCACAGCCAAATGCCGACACCCTGGGCCGGGCCGATGCCGAAGCGTAAGTAATTCGTTTTATATTATCTCCTGCCACAAACTGCCCAAGAACTGTCGTTTGCAGGGTGGCCCCGGGGTGGCGACACCACCGACACCGGGCGCTAAGTGAGTGCAATCATTTGGGGTGGGCCAAAAAGTTTTCGGTTGGGGCTCGTAAATTTCCGAGCCAGTGTTGTTGTTTGCGTTCCTTTTTTTCTGCTTGCTGCTGACTCGGTTCGGTCCCCATCATACTGGCGGGCGCTTTGGTTACAGCAGCTCTGGGGCCGCCAAAGGATAATGGGGCACCATTTCAGGCGGGGAATGTAAGACGTAACTTCTATCCACTCCATCAGTTAGGCCCGCGACAAGGTGTGACGCCGGCGCCGCTTGCCCGTTTGCTGCAATAAATTATTAATTTGGGACCAGAATTAACACAAATATTGCGTTACAATGCCTCCGGCTGGCGACAACCACCGCCTGCTTGTGGTGATCTTGGGGACGGTTACCGTGCGACGAAGCACCTTGGGGAGAAATCATCCCTATCCGGAAATGTCGCAGGTATCATAGCAACCGCGAAGGGGAGCCGATTGCAGGCAACGAACGTGGAGTGCTGGCGTCAGCCAAGAATAGGAGAACGCCTCTCGCCTGTGTGTCGCTATTATCCACCCCAATGGTCCACTGGCAACAAAAGGGAGGATGGCTACTTCTGCACTACAACATCCAGCCATCCAGGATGGGCGGCATATGAATGCTGGTGGCGTCAAAAGGTCGCCCGCAGTGTGTGTGGGGATGATTTCAATAACATGAAATAACGCCCCGCCATGTTTGACTGGATCCCTGGGACCTGAATTGGGGAAACGACAACACCTTGCGGTTCGCGAACACTGGAACGGGTTGGGGACCAATCAACCGGGCGGTAGGTTTACCGAACAACCGGAGGCCACGTGGCAAGAAACAAGAGATGCAAATTAAATGAAATGGCCCTAGAAGGCGGATACACTTCAGGCTGGGGCCGGTCGTAAGCCGCCTCAAGATATGGCGGGAGCTCCAGGCAATAACTTGCGTCCCGTCGCTGCGTCAATAACCCCCGGGCACTTGAGCTGGACCAGCCTGGGCCGCACATACATCAGACGGCGCGCGGACTCCACCGGGCCAAGGGGCGAATTATAAATCCTGACTCCTCCCCAGTAGACTAGACCAGTCTGACGGACGCGCCGGTCGGTTTTGTATCGCCGTGCCGTGAAACCTGCACCGGAACACACCCGCTATTCCGGTCGCCAGGTCGCCGGGAAATCGGTTGGTCCAAGGGTTGCGCTTTGTGAAGGGGGATTTTTCCAACACAGACACGCAGCAGTAGTAGTAGTGGTGCGGAAGAGCGGAAGACAACCGCTGCCGGAAAATAATGGCCATCAGACGAAAGGGAGAAGGAGAGCGGATTGCGCCACCGCCGCCGCCAACCCGTAGTGACTCTACTTCCGTATCAGGGGATTATTCCCTGAGAGGGTAAGTTTGCATTTTGCCTTACGTGTATGGGTGTGTTTGAGGCCGGAGTAATTTCCCTTTCTGGTCCTTTTGTACGCTTTTTTGTCTCTCGATAGCGTTCCAGCGATTTGGTCGTTCGGCTTTAATTCGAGTCCGGGTCCGAGATTGCATGCGCTCGATGCGCCACGTAGAGTGCACCAGTGCACCAGTGCGTAATGTGAGTGTCCCAAATTGTACGGGTGTGTTCGTGACGGTTCTCTCCCTTTCGCTCGAGGGTGACTCCTGCTGGGTTCGATTCAATTCGTCCGACGCATACAAAAAAAATAGCCGTTCATAAAATATAGAAGAGTCCTGGGGAACCCCTTCGAAAAGAGTCCTCGTGTTGCCAGCCCTCCACGGGCGGGCGCGGAAGAATCGTGACGTTCCAGACCGTTTTTTTGGTGTCGTTGTTGCCGTTGTGTGGTCGTTGTGTGGTACAATGGCCACGCTAATGGTAATGAAGCTATCATTAACTAGAAAATTACGGCAATCAATAAGAAAACACTTTCCGCGGCACCACCGGAGGGCGCTGCAGGATTAATTCGAAGGAAGGAGCTCCTCAACAAGCACAGAACCACGCCACCGCCCAGATCTTCAGGTTCGGTGCAGGTGAGCGCACCCCCGGAAGAAGCCAATTCTTCGTAGAACTTTCGGTTTTGAAAGGTGCCGAGTGCCACAAAAATACACTGGCTCTTTGCCCGGACCCGGAAAAGGTCAGATTGGGCCAAATTGGAGCCCCAGGAACCAGAAACCTCGGCAGCCTTATCAAATTATCAGAGCCCATGCTGGCCGGTATTGTTGCGGCTCTCCGCGCTCGAAATTGAATATCTGTGTTCGCCCGCCCAAAAGCGGCCACAACAGAAGGGAAGGGAAGGGAAGGGAAGGCAACGCGGAGCCTGCCGACACCGGGATCCTGGGATTGGAAGTGTCAGTGGAAATAAAACGCAAAACAGCCGGAAAATGGTGTGTTCATATACGTAGGCTCGGTGTCGGCGTCGGAGTGGAGATTCTCACCTGATAGCCCTCACCTCCACTCACCCACCCACGGCACAACGAGGGACCGGCGGGGTCGGCGTAACGGAAGGGAGGGAAAATGAAAACAAATCGAAGCAAAATCGAGAGTGAAGCGAAGGCCGGAGAAATGACAGTCGGTCCCGTGCCACCCACCGGCGGGGGAGGGAGACGGGGTGGGTGCGAGGGGTGTTCCAAATTTCCTTATCTTCGCTTCCAGCGCCTCACACACAGGCACACGTCACGTCACGCCGAGGAAGCCCTCGTCGCCGCCGCATGCAACCCTCGTCAGGGGTTTCGCCTGTTTCTGGGAACGGCGGACGAGTCCTTATAGACGTGCCCTCAGCGCCGAAGCCCGAAAGTGGTTCGCCGGTGGTGGGCTTCAACCCCTCGGCTCCGCTTTTTTTTTTCTCTCCTTCGGAGCAATCACATCCCTCTGACAGCCAGAACCAAATATTCTCGGGCTCGTCTGGGCCTCGTGCCTGACTGGAGTGATATATTTTTAATGGGTAAAACAACACCCCCGCGAGTCAGGGATGAGTCACAGTACTTGGCGTGTGTGTAGGTGTGTGTATGTCTGGAGCCAGTTCCGGGATGCTTATGCTGCAAAGTTCCAGAACCGGGTTCCGAGAGCTGCCACGTAGTTTGGCTGCAAATCATGAGCTTGCTTGATGGGGTCGGTATCGATACTTCGAAGGGTTTTGTCCTTCCCCGTTCCACCGTCTCCTATGAATGATGATGAGCGGCGGTGTGTTGGTGGTCGGTGGCGCCAGCCGTCCGCGTCAGCATCCCTTTCACCGGCCGGGGAAAGGGATATACATGAGATGCCGAGTTCAATCGAGCTTGCTATCGAGGCTTCAATATCCCAGGGCTTCTGGAGCGTTCAGTATTGATGTGCCAAACGACACAATGCCCAACGAGGACTGCCAAAAAAAGTCAACCACATAATGGAGTGTCCGCGTGTATGTGCGGCTTTGTTCAACCTTTGGTCCTTGGTGCGTGCGATCACCAGCCAGCGTGTGTGGGTTGACTTTCTTTCCCCGGAAAGGACGAAGATAGATTTGGTTCCGCTTGCGGCACACGGGACCTTCGCGGTGACTTTTGAGGGGTGTCAGGTTGGTTATTGTATTTATTTCCTAGTCAAAGGACAGTTGACTACCTTATCATAATTTGCTTTACCTCTATTATTTGATTTATTTTGGGTTCACTAGAAAATTTCGTCTACAAAAATTGAATCAAACCGTAGCCGAGTCTCGTTTAAGTTGCTGTACTTAAAATATTCGGTTGTTCAACGAGTTCAACATCGTGCAGTGATTGAATTTTTATTTTCGGAAGGTTTAAAAGTAATGGAAATTTATGAACGAATGTTGAAAGTGTATAAGGACTCTTCCGCATCAATTATTACAGTTAAACGATCGGTTGCTAAATTAAAACATGGTCTTGAGGACAACCCACGTCAACGACGTTCCAAAACTGCATCAATAGCTGAAATCGTAAGATAAATACAGGATATCACTTTGGAGAATCGTCGAGTGACTCAAAGAGATTTCCTAGAAGCCCAAGACATTGGGCAGTGTAAGCGATATTTTGACTGAAGATTTGAGTTTCAACAAAAAGCTGTGTTCAACCTTGTCTCTCAACCCTGCCCAGATGCAGCTAGTAGCTAGTAGTGTCAGCAGACAATCTGAGAAGGCATTGAGCGCACAGCGCAGCAACTGACAGCCCGACATCTATTGGAATTTTGAATCAGCTGAATCTTTCAGGTCTTTTAATCAGGAGCAAAATTACCGAGAGAATTGCTAAGGAGTTTAATTAAAATCAAAACTCGTGTTTTATACTTGACGTGTTTTCATCAATCTCAGCAGCCACAGAACCCCGTCCGATTTCCAAATCGTAAACATCACATTCTACTTGCTAGCTAAACGTTATTAAAAATATTGCACAACAAATTGCATCACCATCTCATCGCCGCTCCACTCTCTGTCTAGGTAATGGGAATTCCCGTACTGGCCACTCTTCCCGGTCCGAGCAATCAATTCTTGTTCTAATAACGCCAGAGGGGAGCCCTGGCCGACTTTGACTTTGGAATTGAAGCGTATTGGCAAACAACTTCCGCTACAAAACGGGACCAACCATCGTTTTGTGTACATCTTCGTTCTTGGCTCCGGCATTCGGGAGCCTCTGTGGCAGCCCTCGGGGGTTGCGGTGCAGAATTGCAGAAAAGATTGCGGAAACGGACGTCGTTGATGTCGTCGCCGGAGTGACACCCTCATGTCGAGGCGGCCATTGACCGGCGAGTGGAGCGTTTGATCATTCGTTACAGTGGGCCGTGGACGGAAAGATATCTTGCTCTCCCATGCTGCTCCCATGTTGTTGACAACATACTAGTGGACCAGAGCCGGGGCAACGACTGCACATTGCGGACGGAGCGTTAAGAACCCGTTCCTGGCCGCTTATCTGTGGCGTGTCCCCGAAGGCTCCGAATGCGTGTTCCGGTGGGCTCCCGTCGTGCGTTCGTGCGGTTCTTGGGTGGAAATTATGGCGTCCCAAAATTGGTACCCAGGGAGCACTACGGACCCCGTCCAGACTCCCCGCTTCCGTCAAAACCGATTCCGGATTCCTCTTTCATTTTCGCTGGATTATCGAACGTGCGGTGTCCGCCGTTTGTCAAACTGGCCGGGCGAGACCGGGAGGCCTAACGAGCCCCACACACAGCCTTCCAGGGGGAGGGAGGGGCGCGGGGAAGTAATTTTGTGCCCGGGCGAGTTATGGCCCGGCCCGGGGCCTCATCACGGCCCCGTGGCCGTGTCTGTTTCAACAAATTACGAACACACTCCTTGTTACCGACCGACCGGCCGACCGATTTGCAATTCCGGAGCCTCCGTTTTTTTTTTGCGCAAGGACTCGGGACACGGCGTGTGGAGTGGAGCGGAGCCGATCACCATTTCTCTGGCGTGGGGAGCCCATAAAAGGCGGTGGGTCCGCCATTTAATGGCCATTTTCTTTCTCTCCGTCACACATCGCACACGTCGGACCCGACGCGTAACGAACGATCTCGAGGACGACGGAAACGGGCCACTTCATCCCCGTTTCGCCTTCGTTTGCATGTGACACTCTCGGGGGAGGGAGGTCATAGCATAAAAAAGTGCGAGGTTTGTCCGTTTACAAAAAGGGGCTTACAAAGGGCGGAGGCCAGTCGACCGCTTTGGCGGCCGGGCGGGCAGACCTCTTGTCATTCGATCGCGGCCAGCTCGTCGGATTACGTCCAGCGCAGGTGGGGAAGCGATTCCCGCGAAACCCCGCAAAAGTCGCGCGCCGATTACCCCCTTCGAACCGGTTGTTCGATCCGCGCGCATTCCCATTAATCGACTTCCGCCACCGTCGATCCGCCGCGGTTCGGTATTGAGTGTCGGAGCGAACGGGAAATAAATCGTATTTTATCATGTTTCCTCTAAACGACCCGAACCGGGTCCAACAAAACGGGCCTGCCCTTTTAGTGCGCCGGTAGGTATTAGGTTGCACCCTTTCTCTGTGTCGGAGGTTCGTGTGAAAATTGGAGCACGGACTCGCCGAGCCCCAGGGCCCAGGGGTTCCAGGAGTTTTGCATCGCAACGGAGCAGGGAGCAAAATGTCAACCACAACCGCCGCCGGCCGCGCATCGCGTTTCGCCCAACACATGATTTGATAAAGTGTTTCTCATTTATCGCCGATCGTGCGATCGGGTTAGGAATCGTGAGACGAGACCGGGCGGTAAGTCAACAGCTCGTGAAAACTATCGACCAATTTAGGCGTCGATGTAAACGGGCCTGGGGAGATGCCGCAAGTTAATCCCAAAGTTGGTCACGTACGAGTTTTTCGTAATGAATTTCGGCTCTTTTTTATCGCACGCTCAATTTTCGGGGCGTGTAAAACGGTGCTCCCGGCGTTGAGAGCGATAATCAGCGCTTGGGGGACTCCCGTGGGTTGCCAACGTGGGTCAACCGGTCCCGAGACTCCTCGAAAAAGGCGAGCCATGAACGGATTTGCGGCGCGACTTCTTACGGATCCTACATGCTACGAATTGCAGATGTCCTGTTGGATCGCATCAGAATGTGGCCAATGAGTGCCATTTCAATGGTTACACAATCTCTTGGCAATGACTCCTCTTTCCTGTAAATTAAATTCTCATGACATGAGCAACCCACTGGAGCGTAGCGAGGCATATAGCTCATAGCTCGAGAAGAACCTTACCGATTGTTTATTTTTTAAATGAATTTCAATAGTGACAACTATTGGCAACCAAAACTAGCTGCTACTGTAGCTCTTGAACTGCGCTAGACTTATTGCCCAATGTATGGGCCAATCGTCGTCCGCTTTACGTTGGGAACCGTACTTGAAGGAACGGCACCGCGAAACCGCATAGATAGATGTGATTTTGCATCGCACTTTGCATTTAAATAACAAATCACGAAGCCGGTTTGTGAGGCTTCTTTTTGCATCTTCCCGAGTGGCCCCCTCGGGGAAAGAAGTGTTTGCGCATCCTTACCCAGCCTAGCCAGGACCAGTTTGCGACAGTAAAAAACTAGAATAGAAAAACACGGTCACCGCTTCTCTACCAGATGATTATTGACGGAGGGCGGCCCCGGCGCTGGATCGTCCTCGGGGTTGGGAAATGATCATGTCGATGGCGGGCATGACCGTGGTACAGCGGCCGATTACCACCTCCCCGGTTTTGAATGGCGCCCGCCATGAATGGGTGTAATTTTCGTGTTTTCCACTCCATTACTTTCGAGCTCCAATTTGCGCTCTCCATCACTCTCGATCAGCGTCAACGCGGGTGCTTTTGTTTCGTCGCCGCGATTTTTATGCTGTCCACTCGAGCACGAACACGGTACGTGAAGGGTCGTTTTTTCGTTGGCCCTTGGTAGGAGAGAGTTTTCAAACATAATGGACACCTCAAAAGTAGTGACATTAGTGAGCAATGGAGCAAGTTTCTAAAGCAAAACCTCTTCGAAATGGCCCCAGCACATCGTTCCCCAAAATGGCCGCGTCGCCAGAAGAAGTGGGATTAATCTAATTGTGGCGTTAGTAATTTTCGGTTGGTTTAAGGATACAACACACATACACTGAACCACCAATTACTCAGCCGATGGAGGCGCGCGCACTAATGGAAATGAGCCGAAGCAATAACATAAGCCACCGTCCGTAAGGACACGAAGGATTCGAAGGGTCAAAAAGGTTCCCGCTTCTGCATTCCAATGACCGAGCTGTGTAAACATTGCATTGCGACGGCGGCGGCCACTAGCTGCTGGACAGTTTGAAGTCCCGGAACCCGGACGACAGGACGACACCAACGGTCGGTCTGTGTGTGCTGGGAACCATATTGTCCACCGGGTGGGGTGGCCAGAGCGATTAGCAGGCATTAATGGTGCTTCTCCGTGTTTTCACCCTGCATGCTCCGGCCGCACAAGGGACGCGTAGTTAAAGAGCTTCGGCCACGCCGAGGGCCTTTCTTAATGTTTTCAAAGCCCACCCAACCCCAAAGCGCGGCGGCGTGGTAACAGGAAGTAATTAGTTTTCAGGTTCTCTGTGTTTTCCAAACTACCTACTCACTTCGGTCCGGTCGTTTCAACATGAGCTTCCCTTTTTTTCCTCAAACGAAGGATTCTGGTGCACTGACAAGGATTAGGGCCCCGGGCTGGGAAATGTTAACGAAAAATTTAATCAACACTCGTCAGTGCATTACGGTATTTCATTACAACGGACTCGTAATGAAAAGCGATGTAAGAAAAAGATGTATTCAAAAGAAGTCGTATACCGTTTCTTAATTGTTCACCGTAATTTAATTAATAATATATAATTATAATAGTACACTTTTTATTTATAATTTGCTGCGCCAGCTCTTGCTGGCTCACCTAACGGGAGTCCTTCGGCGAAATAGTACTTCAAACGGCCCGCTCGCCGCCCAAAAGTAATCAGATAAAGTGTGCGCACAATTATTAATTACATTATCATCAGGCCCCAAATAAAGCGCGGAGACCCCCTGGACCGTGCTCATCACCATCAACCCAAGCTACATTTAATTATTGCATCTTCAAGAGTGTTAATTTTTAATCCTATCGCGCCCGGCGCTTCCCGGTAACCCATTTCACGTGCGTTCCACCCGGTGTTACCACCGGAACCGGAATCGACGGTCCGCGGATCGTCAGATAAAATGCACTGAATAATGGATGGCCTGACGCGTGTGCTGAGGCGACCGTGTAATTTCGTACGCGAATTCGATTTGGCCGGAGTGGTGCGATTTTTACAACCACCCATCAGCAGGAGCCCGGAGTTTCCAGCAAATGAGATAACCGACCGGGGCCGACCCAACCGATGCCGGAAGTGGCACGCAATACGTAAATAAAACAATGCCGAGCGGTCGCACCGGTTTTATGATTTAATCCTCGGTCGCGCGGGGGGTCCTTTTAGCGTGCAGTTATCGGGATTCTTGGCGAGGCCCTCGTTCGGGTCAAACGCTGCAGCAGCAGCAGCTACCGTGGCGGGTGATTTCCTGGTAAAAAGGATAACGCTGGGCCACGCGGCCACGCAACGAATTGGAGAAGTGGGCAAACATTGACGTGGGGAAGGTGAAATACATTTTTCCGAGGAAAAGCACGTTTATTTACCTTTCTTTTCTATCCCTCGATCGCTCTCTGTCTCTCTGCCGCTTTCCTGGGGTCCTGCGTGCGTCACGCAGTTTTCACGTTCGTTTGGCAAACTTTGACACTTTGTGCGTTGTGAAAGGTTTTCCTCACTCGATGGCCGCCGGTCGGCCGGTTGGGTGTGTGCTAAATTGAAAATTCGGAGTAAAGGCCGCCACGGCCACGTACGGCAATCCTCGCACCGCACCTAACACTCGTAACACGCGTCGGAAGCGTTTTCTTTTTTCGCGCGGGATTTTTTCACTAAACTCGATTTTTTTTCCACCACGATTCACTGAGAGGGAACTAACGAAGAATTACCCCCGGGTGTAGCACTTGCTCAGCGGATTTGAAGCTGAAATTTACAAACTTCACTTCACTTCAGTCAAGACTTCACTCGGTTCTTCGGTTGCGTAGGCTCCTTTGATTGCTTTCCAACTGACTGACGCAGGCCGCTTACTTTATTAAACACCGGCTGGGAAATAATGAGGAAAATGGATAATCTCACAAACAATTCTTCATCATTTTCCCAGCATCCGTGTTCGAGTGGCCCCAGAATCTTTGATCCGTCTGCTGGCTGGCGCGGTCCGATGGCGAGTGAGGGAAGCAATGGCAACTCATTCATTGTGAAACGAAATGGAAACGACGACGACTCTGTGTGTGGACGCATCAAACCACTGATGTTGAAATGAGATGCTATGCACACATACACGGGTACCGTGGGCACACAATGGAACTAGGACCGTGGCCGAGGCGCAAGCATTCCTTTGCGTGTTTTTGAAAGCGAAACGACGGCCACGGCAGTTGGCGACGACGTATAGCCTTTCTGTAGTGTCAAATTTCCAATTGTTTAAACGAAATCACGTTATGCTGTGTGTGATGGCTGGGGCGTCGTCGTCGTCGCCGTCGTTTGTCCGCCCGTTTGATGGTTTTAATATTATTATTATTACTGCCCCAAATGGCAATGGCACGGGCAACGCGAGATGAATGCTGCTCCTTTTTGATGATGGAATTTTATGCAACGAGCACACATAGACACAGCAGGCGGCATTCGCTTTTCACACGCCTCCTCGGCAAGCCTGGCCGGCTAAATCTTTAACAGCAGCGCCAGAGTTGGCCTATGTTTTAAATCAAAGCCAAAGCCACAATCGGCCCAAGTGGTGGGGCATAAAGCATAAAGCATAAAGCGCCCGGGCCGGTCGCAGGCTTTTCGGGGTCCGCACGGTGTCAAAAACCGCATAAAAGCGGCACTTGGCATGCTTTGGTACGTGCTTTGTAAATGCTGCTTCGGGAGGACGGCTTCGAGTAGCTTCGAGTTGGGAAATGGTGCACAGTAATGTACCGTTTAGGAGCGCGTAAATTGGAATTTGAAACTTAACGTTCAGATCCGGGTTGGGCGATGGCCACATGCGTTATGCATTATGTTGATCAAAGGTGTTTGATGTCTTTTTTTCCACTGCACGGCGTTGGTGATTGCGTCTCGATTGAGTTGTTAGTAGTCCCAAAATGCAGTGGATCGATGAAATATTGTTTTTGAGCATTTGAACACATTTGAATTTTAAAACGGGATGTTTAAAAATAAGCTGTTTGCAACTGTTTAAGCGTCTGTTATTATGCTAAATTAAAATGTCTCACACTAAAACTAAAACCGATATTAATTCAGAGTTAGGCAACGAATTGTCCAACTTAAATACACTTCTACAAGACACACTACTACCCATTGGAATAGCACGAACTCATCACTATCACTTCACTGACCCGCAACAGGCTGACTGTCGCGTCAAGCGTGGCACGCACTGTGCTTCTACTTAGCATTTACTTTGTTTGAATTTCGGTAGCGAACAAAAACAACATACATTTTCCGGGTCGGCACTACGGATCCGGCATTCCGCCGTTTGTATGTGTAGGAGAGCGGGCATTGTGTTTTGCACTTACCACTAACCTCCTTGTTTATTCTGTGCGCGCGAATAATGCTCTCGCCGCGTTCGGTTGCCTAGCAACGTGGACCGGTGCATCCGAAAACGTGTAGAAAGCCTTTCGCGGGCCCGCCAACTGCCCACCAATTAGGGGGACTCGATGGCCCACTCGGTTTTAATGCCAGCGAAAGGGTCAGACAGGAATGTTGTTGGAGCGAAGCGAAGAACAAACACGCGGCACCGGATCCGACGCACTTCCGGCGCAACACATTGGCTTCCGTGGCTTCCGTGGCTTCGTTTTTCCTCCGTCGTTCGGCGGGAATCCCGGCAAATCTCGACCAAAAGCCGGCAACCGGACGACACGACGACCGCGACGCTGGCCGGATGGATGTGCACTAGTTCCTGGGTATTGCGTCCGTCCCGAGTGCGCCATGGCGTCCTTGCGTGGCTCGGGTTCGGCCTCGGGCCGTATCCTTCGTCGTGCATTCATGAATGAGGGGGAAGTGTACCCTCGTGTGTCTCGTCTCGTTTTTGTGCTGGCCGCGGCCACGGGCCGCCGCCGAAAGTTAACACAATTTGTAGCACACGCGGGGGTGCCGGTGCGCATGTGCCCGACATTAACACCCCTACTATACGCGAGGCCGATGCTGCCGCGGGAAGCATCGGCGTCCCGCCGGCATCGGTGTCCTTTCATGTTGTGTGTACCGAGGAGGGTGACTTCGGGCGTGTGGCCAACGACGAGCGTTATGCGCTTGAATGGGTAGCTTTGAAAACATCGCGTGCTAGCTCAACCACCCACCACCGGCCAGACAGCGTCGTATGGCATCATGGTGGTCATGGGTGATCATTTTGGGTAAAACGGTGCGCTGCAACTTCGCTTACATCAATCGATTTATTGCTTGAGTCCAACGGCATCTCCTGAGGTAGGGACATCACAAAATAACTACTCATTTTGTGATGAATTCAGCCATCTCAGAGCAGAATCAGACTAATTGCATTTTACTAGCCATTACCAATAGTGAAACATTTCGAGTGGAATATTTCATGCGCTTTTCCAGTTTCTCATGGCGCCATCTATGGCGTATATTCGACGACGGCCGCTGCCCTAGCTCGAGGTATGCTCTCCTGTTACATTTTTGGTTCTTCTGCAAACAAGTGGTCAAAATTGAAACGGATTTTCTAAAGTTCATTTTATCAACCCGAAAGCCCGCAACGGAGGCCACTTGAGCGGCAACTTTGTAATGGGGCATTAGAGCCGAGAAAGTACCATAAATCAAAGCGTCATGGTAATATTTCATATCAATTCTTACCATCCGTTACGTGGTAAAAAAAATAGCAACAACCTTCTAGACTGATTGTTCGCGCGCGCTGCCCCACAAATCGACGCGCCACATCGCAGTTCCGGATGATTACGCAGCTTTTCGCTCGCTGTTTATCTTGCTGATGGCTTCCAGCGGCAGCATCGGGCGCTGCTGCTGGTAGACCGAACTTTTTGCAACAAGTGGGACGCCCAACGCGAAGACAAAGACCACTTGTCGACACTTGCCCCGTCGTCCC
Organism: Anopheles bellator; assembly: GCF_943735745.2. Classification (NCBI taxonomy): domain Eukaryota; kingdom Metazoa; phylum Arthropoda; class Insecta; order Diptera; family Culicidae; genus Anopheles; species Anopheles bellator. Next base: position 2,996,751 of record NC_071286.1, on the reverse strand, counting down.
GTAATCGAGCAGCCGTAAAATCCTTGAAGTATGTACATAACCTTGATGTGCACATCCTTCGTGCTGGCTGCGTGCCACAATAATGAATGCCCGGGCCTTTTTTAGTTCGCGTGAGGAACATACTTTGAGGATATTTACTGCCCAAGAACAATGGCCGAGCCCGAAAGCATTATGCTTTCATCCGAGCCACACTAGCCTTTCGCGTGGTGGCGAAAGAAGCCTCGCGAAAGTCAAAGTGTCCTGTCCTCGCTGGGCGCCACAGACGATGGAATCAAAAACAGGCGCACACTTCAAACGATGCGACCAACTGGATTAAATTAATGGAAGCGCGTTTCCTCGTCTTCGGTCAGCTTTCGCCCCGGTTGAAGCTGGAGACCCGTTACGGATGTTTTGTTATTCTGCTTCACCGGTTGCGGCAATGAAGGGCGCAATGCCTGAAACAAAAGGTCGCGGGTTGTTAAGAGGCCCAGGAACGGGGAACGGGTAACATCTGACCGAGCTTTCCCACAGATCGGTCCGAAGCGGTGTGTGCGTAATGCATCCGTGAAAATTACGACAATCTTCCGTTCTGCTTTGAAGCCGATAGATAACACATCGTGAGATCCTTTTTCTCGGCGGGGCCTATGTTTGCAAGTTGGTCGGAGTCTTTTGTCTTGGGAAAGTTTGCAAACAAAACTTTTTGGTTTGGGTGGAAAGAAAATTAAATCGAAGAGCCGTGATAAAAATAATGTCTTTAATCAGAGTAATGAGCTCCTGTGTAGCAGAGAAAAGTTGCGGAAAATCAATATAATCTATTCGAAAGAGAAGCAAATTCGACATGACAGAATCAGATAGAAAGATAATTCAGTAAACAAAAATGGTACACAAGGAACAAGGAGGACAAGATAACATGAGCAAACGAACTTGCTTGATCCAGTTTGAAAGAGTTCATGAAAAAATATCCACAAATTGTCGCAGGTTGGTCGGCTATGTACTCCTGTTAGTTATTGTATGTATCCATTTTCCTTCCACAGTTGTCCTTAGTCCTTGAAGTCGTTAATCGTTACGCCAGCAGAGCACACTTGAAGAGCGAGGAAACGCTTCAAAGCGAAGCATTTACGGTGTGTGCCTTGTCCTGAAGCAAAGTGACAGCACTGACGAAGCGTTTGTTGTCATAGGCTTTGTTTACGTTTCGCAGATCGATTGTTTTGATTCCGATTTCCTGTGTGATCCATTGTTTTCCTTCTGGTTTTCTGTACGGAAATGTCCGATTATAGCACGGCAAAGACAAGCAAACTGGTCCTGAAGGGCGAAAGTTCAAAGTATGAAACGCGGAGGTTATCGATCAGCGATCAGGTGTGTTAATCCCAATCCTTGGGAACTCTTTGCAGAGGCACCAAACGAAAGCACAAGAAACACAAGAAGGAAAAGGACGCCAAACGGGCGCTGGTGGTCGATACCGATGCCGTCAAGCACGGCGGTTGGTGGATGGTAAAAAAGACGACGGAAATCACCGGCTCAATCGCGCTACAGTTCGATAAGCAGGCATACATCAAAGCCCTCGATAATGGGCTGTTCACGCTCGGGGCGCCACACAACGAGGGCGACCCGCCGGATCCGGAAGAAATCTTTAGTGCGGTGCTGATCAACGAGGACAAGGTGGCGTTCAAGTCGGGCTACGGAAAGTATCTGAAGGTGGAAAAGGACGGCATGATCACGGGACGCTCCGATGCCGTGTCGGCGCTGGAACAGTTCGAACCGGTGTTCGAGCAGGGCAAGACGGCACTACTGGCCGCCAACGGGTGCTTCGTATCGGTCGACCCGGAGGACGACGCGCTGGTGGCCATCAAGAAGAAGGTTGGCAATGAAGAAGTCTGCGTGATTCGGAGCTGCATCGATCGGGAGAACATATCCAGCAAGGAAGTGCCGGTGGAAGAATCGGGTGAGCTGGATCAGGTCGAAATTAATTTTGTGTAAGTGGCCAGCCGGAAAAACGCACTACAGACGCGACTCCATAACGCTGTGATATTTTGCAGGAAAAAGTTTCAAAAGTTTCAAGACAAAAAGCTGCTCGTCAGCAAGGAGGACAAACTGGTGCTGAAAAAGGCCAAGGATGACGGTACGCTGCACGAGGAGTTGCTGAATCGCCGGAGCAAAATGAAGGCCGATCGGTACTGCAAGTAAAGCTATCGAGTCATCGGCAGACCTACATATTCAGAACATAAATAAGAATCAGTCTAAAGGTGTATTACTCGCTGCTAGTGTTGTTATTTCACGATAGAGTTTGCACTTTTATTATGCGTATGTTGGTTGTTTTTCATTTGTTTTGTTTTGTTTTTTCGAGCATAGTTTTGGTTGCTTTTGGTTTCCTGACCCGCGGTCGGACGCGCAAATCTTTCACCGTCTACCACAAGGGGCGCAATGGATAGAGTGATAGTATTGTGTTTTAAATTTTGCCATTAGAAATATGGTTACCATAATTTGGGAGACAATAGCCAAAAAGGGTGTTGAGATGTTGATGCGTTGAGCGCCACCGATCTGTCTCGGCCCACGGTCGCTTCGGTGTTACTCTGTATACTCTATTGTTTTTTGTTAGTTAGTGTTGCGTACATATTGATTCCTACGTTCCATGCCCTCCACACTACACACTATACACGCCGGGCCCCCCGGAGAACCTTGCCCTCCGGGAGAGGCTGTATCTGTGTTCCACCGTTGATTAGAATAGACTGCTTGCAAGACCCTTCGAGCAGATGGGACCCGGCACGACAAATATCATAAATAGTTTACACAGGTTCGAGGAAGTTCCAGGCGTGGCCGCCACACTCCTCTCATGGTGGGGGGCTCCCGGACCATGTCCATAGTCTCTGTTCTCGTCTATCATTAGCAATTTCACTTATTGTTCTCAATCGTCTGTCTCACTCAGCTCTCTCGCGGTCGCATTTTAATATGTCACGCATTCGCACGCAATGAGTACCCCTTACTAACGAGCCTTTATGCTGGCCCCTTTCTTGTGCATCGCTTGAAATAGAACACTGATGGTTTTGGTTTCCATTTTTTTTAATCTGCCTGTTGCTCGCAACCACTTGCGACATATAATTTAGAAGAAAAAGAATTCGCAAACAATCAATTCAACGCGTGGAACTGCGTGGATTGGCTTACTCGCAACCAGTTGGGACATAAAATTTAGAAGATAAAGAATTCGCAAACAATCAATTCAACGTGTGGAATTGCGTGGATTGGCTTCTGAAAGAAACGTGAACCTCGAATGAATTATGTCGACAAAGTAAGTTGCAATCACAAAAACGGTTTTGGTTTCACACTCGCTCTCGACGACGACGACGACGACGGAAAGGTGGAAAACAAAGTCGCACATACATACACATAATTTACAACGCATGCATTCCCCCGCGGGCCTGTATGTCGTCCCCGGGTTGTCACTCGGTCTACGCGGATTGTGGAGCTGATCTTGTTACTGCTGGAGGGGATGGGATTTGGTTTGCTGTGTCTTGTTGTTGGTTTGATTTTCTTCGTGTTTTCTGTTCTGCTTAACGGTGGCTGCTCCCTGTCCGCACGCGTTTAGTGTAGCAGCAAGTCTCAGCTAATCGTGGGCTGTGCTCGCAATTGTCTTAGCCATTCTACGAACTCATCAAGCATGACGGGCCCTAAAACGGAACAACAGCGAAGGGGCTGACATTAGTGATCCGTTCCATTACGCGTCTGGTGTCCGGGCGGAGTACTTACAAGCTCCATCGACGTCGTAGTTTGTCAAGTCGTTGGAGATAGTGCGGGAAAACTCTAGAATATTACACCACTGATCCTTGTTGATCACTTTGTACTTGGACTGCTCTAGGAATTGAGCGAACTGTGGATAGAGTGGCCAGTGCTTGCCGAGCAGTAGCTGCAGCATCGCCCGGGCCGTTTCGATGTCCATACTACGCTGGTCTTTATCCTGTGGCAAAAAGGGGTGTCACAATTAATAGAATGGAGTGCATTTTTCCAGCGCATACCCGACGGACATTACCCTCGCAAAGTCGTACGCGTATCTGTAGATGATTTTGAAAATATTTGGATCGTTCAGAAGACCTCGCAGATAGTCCAGCTTGCATTGCACTTTGGACGCCGTGTCGCACTGGAGATCGGTCAACCCCTTGACCCACTCGCTCTGGGTGAAAAATCCCATCTGTTTGGCGCCCATCTTGTACGCCAGCACCAGCATGGCCACGTTTTCCGGTTCGACACCGATGTCTTCACAGAATTTTTCCATCCCTTCCGGACCTGTGCAAAAACACAAAGGCGAGAGTTGTTATCTCTTCATTACGCTTTCGGCGCTTTCATATCCTCCCCAAGACATCCGTTACTTAACATCCGCAACAACAACCTCACCTAAAGTGTCGGGATCATCCGGTGTCGTGTACTCCCGGAACCAGGTGAGACACCGTTTTTGGGTAAATGCATCGTCGGATTTGCTGTACCGTCGTGAGCTACGCATGAAGAGGAGAAAAAGGGCAAAAATAGGTAGCCGTCAATTAGATGTTAGCATTCCGGATTCCTAGCAGCTTCTCCACTCTACATTCCGTCACCCATCGCAGCTGAGCTGATCACACACAGTTGGCCTTGCACAAAGCTTCCGTTTCCACATACACACGCAGCAGCGCACACACGAGCTTTCTTTCTAACACTTTCAAGCCCCCAAAGATCATTAGCTCACTGAGATCATGAACAACACTTGCGCACTGCCGGCCGAGAGTTGTTTTATCCGCGGGTGGCTGAATAAGATAAGAAAATTGCCCGTAAAACTTCTGATCCTGATCAGAGTAGTCTTCGATGGGGTTTGTTGCTTCACTGGCGGTGTCTCGGTGACAAATGGAAAGTGAAAATGAGAGGATAACCCCTGTCTGCTATGGGGCATGGGCTAAAAATAATCTTGTTGTTCACTTCTGGCACAAAAGCCAACGTATGACACGTATGGCCGATGCTGACGATGAGGCTAGGGTTTGTTACAGCCATTTCTGGGAATGTGTTCGTGGGAAGAGCACATTTCCTGTTCATTCGAGTTATCAACTGCTCACTGCTTCCTGCACGGGGTCGCCGTATCGCGATCGATCAATTACCTTTGATAACTATTTCGTTGCCGTTTGGTGGACTGTTGGTCTTCCTCGCTGGGCCGCATGTCTATGGCAACACGACGTTTACCCCTGGGCATTTGTAGTCTGTCGATTTTGAAGCCTTGCGATTGCGAGATGAAACACTGAAGATGACCCTTCGGGGCACCGGGGAAGTAGTAGTAGAGTACACTGCTATCGTAGTCCTCTTGAGACCTGCCCTTACATCAGTCACCAGTCCAAAAACTTAGCGTACGCTCAGCCCTAATTCAGTCTTTTCTAAGCAGTTCTGTTTCCCCGGGACTAGGGGCGGGATAGTTTTCTACAAAGTGGGTTTAAGGCAACCAAATGCAACCTGGGAACTCCTGGGAACTAGCGGAACATTGCTGGAAGGAGACAGAAGAAAACATTACGTTATTGTCAGCAATTCGAATCGATCAGACAAAAAATCAATATCAAGGAGGAGCGTTTTTTTCGTGCCCGTGCCCGGAAGTTGCCGTAACTGCACGGGGCAGCAGCCCTGGGTTCGTACGATAGGAACTCGCGGTTGTTGAAATGATTTTAGTAACAACTAGCACACCTGCTCCACTACGAAGCGCCACGCTCCGTGATATTTTGACGGCCACTTTCGGGCGAACACGAAAGAACACGCTCGGACCACCTGGCAATTACTTACTCGTCTGACTCTACGAAACAAAATATCTTGCACGATCCCTCGGAGACCGGATTCCGCGGCCAGTGGTTGATTAGCAGGTGTGAAAGGATAATATTCAACCGCTTCCGTGTGTGCTGAGAGTGCGAACAACGATTATGCTTTCATGTTTTCAACGCAACGATACAATGGGAACGATCCAGTCACCAAGTCTGGCCCAGCTGAGAGGTTGCGTAGTAGAAGCCAGCAGATTGCTTGTGTCTCTTTCGTGTGCGGGGACGTTGGAATAAGAATGCGCAACCTTGCACACAGCCTGCTGGGTTGGACTATGAAAAGTGGCATGCTCTATCTTCTTTTCCCGTTTTCACTCTTTCACTCTTTTCTCTTTTTTCTCTTTTTTACTGTTAAATTAAAATTAAAATAAAAATAATGTTAATTGTTAATTAACATGGAACAAGATAAATACAAGCAAGAATATTTTTTTATTTTCCACAAAATCATAGAAAGAAAACATAGAACATAGATGAAAGAAAACAACAATGTTAGAACGAGATGGCCTGCTACAGATTATTTTGAAATGTCAAAACGCGAACTTTACCTGAAGCGAAAATGCGAAATATTTGTGTGAGATAAGTTTCGATACAATTTTGTACCTGCGTAAAATAGAGGTACGGAAAACCGAAGGATATTTCGACATTGAGCAAGTGTTACATTTCGGCGTTGATCACCTTTTATCAGGGCAGCAGAGTACTCTGGCACCGGCACGCAGCTGTTGAGCGAGATGAGTGAAGTCCGAACGCCACCAAAGACCGTTAACCGCCACCGGACGTTAGGCAAGGGTTGTACGCACGATTCGTCCTCGGATGAGGATGGTTGTCTTTCGCCGTTCAACGCATCCCAGGACGGTGACGCACCTTTCACGGGAGATAGCCTGCTCGATGAGCTGCCACCCTTTACTGCCGGCTCTCTATCTCCATCGGCCCGATCGTTGTCGCCTATCGAGATGGAATCATTCGAATTGAGCAGCCCAACATCGGGACATCTTAAGCAGTACAGCGGGTGCAGTACACCGGTTTACGGCAGCACCCCTCCTCCCGTGGGGAAGGATACGGAATCGGGGCTTCAGCCGGCGGAAGGCTATGTTACGCTGGACGAAATACATGCCCGCATCGGATTGACGCCACCCGACTTACACGGCTCCCGGACGCGTCTCAATTTGGAAACCATCTTCGAGGGCGTGTTTCTGGAGACTCCACCAAAGAAAGAGTTCCAATCCGTGGGGAACCTGCTGCGCCGGTCGATCAAGAACAGGGCAATACAGTTCGAAAAGGTAGACCAGAAGGAATCCACGACAAACTAGCGATCATGTGTTCCTAGCTGGCAGATAGCTCGACAATGAATGAACGTCGGGAGGGTTGCCAAAAGAGAGACCAAGAGGAAAGCCGAAGCTGGGCTTCTTTTTATTCCTAATCCAAGCGTGTAAAAAGAAATCGATCGTTGGATGAGTAGTTTTATTGCAATCTGTATTAGCCATAAGTTCAACGGATATCGACATTCGTGCCTTGAATGAATGCGGTTTCGCACTCAGCTGTTCCATAAATATTGCGTCCACTTTCGGAATTAGGAATTCGACGGCACCTCGCTCGGTGACCGATTGTAGGTAGATGAAATGTTGTAATTTTATTGAACCAGTTTGCTACCGTTTATTTATTGTGTTGTAAGCGATAATAAAACAGGTATCAAAGTGGGCTCTGATTTGTGACAAATTTTCCGCGATGGTTGGTTTTGTGCGAAAGTCTCAGCAAACTGCGGACGGAGTGCGATGCAGTTATGAGTCGACCGAAATTAAGAGGTAGTATTTGGCTTTGATTAAACGGTTCTTAACATCCATCAATCAGTCAGTCGCGTTGAGACGGAAATCGGTGTCTGCTTTCTCCTTCACAGCAGATTATAAAGTATTAGAGAAAATCGGCGAGGGAGCATTTTCCGATGTCTACCGGGTGCGTGATCGTGTGCTGGGCACGTACTTTGCTGCGAAGAAGCTCCGCGAAGAATGCGACAATATCGACGACCCACTGCTGTGCTCGGAGGTGAATCTGATCAAGCAAGTCCCAAGCCATCCGAATCTTCTGACCATCTTGGACGTTATGCAGTATGTATGGGAAAGCTGCGTGACGGGTTGTGGGATGCTTTCAACGGTCCACCACGTTCTAGCTACGGCAATCGGCTCACGTTGATCATGGAACTGATGGACATGAGTCTGCACGATTACATCCAGACCCGAAAACGAGCGCTGTCGGAAAATCGGGCACGTCGTTTCATTTTCCAGATCATCAGCGGCTTGGATCATCTGCACCGGCACGGCATATTCCATCGGGACATTAAACCGGAGAATATTCTAATTAAACTGGCCCGAGGGGTTGAGAAAAAAGAACTGGTGCAACTGGGTGACTTCGGGACGATCTGTCGGATTGACGAACAATTACCACACACTCCCTACATTGCCACTCGCTGGTACCGAGCACCGGAGTGCCTCCTGACGATGGGTTACTATGGACCGAAGATGGACGTTTGGGCGGTCGGGTGCTGCTTCTACGAAATGATCACCCGCCAACCGCTCTTCCCGGGCGGGAACGAGCTGCACATGCTCGATCTGATCCACGGTCTGCTGGGAACACCGTCGAAAAGCTTGTTGGAAAAGTTTAAACATCTCAACATAGGAAAGCTCGAATTTCGTAAGCACTGTCCAGAGGATTTCCGGCTTCTGTTGCCACTGCTCAGCGCGTACGGAGTGGATGTGCTAAAGAAAACCTTAGCGTACCATCCGGATCAACGGATCAGTGCTGCCCGACTGATTAAGCACGTTTATTTCGAAGATGTTATGTAAAGTAGAGCCCCTGGGTGCATGGGACGCGTCCGATGATTTACCTTTTTCTGTAATCTCTTTGTAGGGGGCACAAGAAATTGTCCAAATTTTCGTTAAGTTTTCAATGTTTAGACAAAGGCTTCAGTCAGTCGGAATCGGTTTCTGAGTTGGGCGTGATGAAGGGATTGAAAAACAACCCAAAACCGGTAAGAGAAGCCATCGTCACTGACACTATTTTCTTGCAATTTAATCGTACTGTTTTTTTCTTTCCAAGTCCAAATCTTTGTCCCGAGATTTCATGGGGAGCAGAGATAGTATCGCTTCCGCACACACCGTTCACTGCTTCCCCAACGAAGGACAGTCGGCCCGAAACCGTACCCTGGAGCGACTCTGGGACATGAACAACACGGTAGAGAAGCGGAATCTATGGAAACAGGTACATTCTCAAAGAAACCGCCCATAAGACCACGGCCCACGGACCTCGAAGACTAGTTCTTTTCGTGTTCTATGTTTTTGAAACCATTGTAAAAATTAAAAATATAAAAAAAGTTTATTGGTTATTTCATACTTCATCGAAGACGTCTTCGTTAGTGACCGTGTCACTGTCACCGTCCTCCTCCCCCTTGTTTGGGGAGCTCGTCTTTCTATGCTTCTCGTCTTCCATTGCATACATACTAACATATTTATGGCCTTTAGAATGTAAGAGAAAATAAAATGTCCTACCCACCGCCTCCGATTGCCGTCCGCGACCGCGATTCTTATAATCATGGCCAAATAGTCAGGTACATCGATTTCCCGCGTCTAGAGCACGCGTAAGTACACTTTGTTTGCTGTAACTGGCACTGCCGGAGCCGTCGGTTGGTCGATCGTGCGGGATCGATCGGTGCTTGGTGGTGTTTGGCTCTATTCCATGGCCATTAGCTGCTCGAGATCGTCACGGTTGTAGAGTTTGATTTTCAGGAAGCCCGGATTCAGCTCGGTGTACCTGTCGGTGAGTGCCGGGGGGAGAAGATTACTGCAAGGGTTCGAGGGAATGTTGGCGACTCGCCTCGATAACCTACCTTATATTTTTCGCCCGAAGCAGCACCTTGACGCGCTGCTTGATTATCGGTTTGCCATCGGCCGAATGGAGGCCGCGGCCCGTAATGATGTACAGTGTCCGGAAGCGTTGCTGCGACTTGAGCAACTGCAAGGCGTGCTCGGCCAGAAAAAGCTCCAGACAGCGAAGTGCTTCCTGCGAGTGTAGGTAGTGTAGATCAAGCACGTCCGAATTGTTAAGCTTCAGTTTGTGCACCTCCATGATGCAGTTCGATGCACGGCTGTTGTACATGTCAATCTTGGTCCGGTGCAGACGGGCGATCTGCGAGTAATAGTCCGCTAGTCCCGGGACGCCCCGTTGGATGGCAACGCGCGACTTCTGGTGGCATTCGTTTTTCAAATCAAGATGATGCTGTGCCAGATTGCGACACTCTTCGGCCGTGATCAGATGGAAGTTGATCGCTTCCTCGCCCGTCAACTCCGGTGAGCTCGGAGCCGGTGACACGAACGAGGGCGAATCGAACAGTTCCAGTAGCTTTTGCTTCTCGTTCTCGGCCCGCTGTTTCAGCAGCTGTTCGCTTTCCTGCATTTGTCGGAGCACGTCCGCGGGGATGGAAGCGTTCAGAACCTGCACCGTTTCGTCGAAGTGATTGTTGTGTGCCGCCAGTATCTGCAGTAGATCATCCCCATTGACGTGGGGATACAGTTCTCGTAGCTTTTGTTGCGACATTTGCTGGGCCAGATCCGGTGCGGTGCTAGCCTTCTGCCAGCTTTCGTTCGCTTCCTTCTGGTACGCGGCCAACGCTTGCTCCATCTCGATAATATCGCGCAGGTTGGGTGCCGCGGTTGGGTCTTGCGGTTTAAACAGCGCCGGATACTTTTCCTTCGTCTCTATCATCCGTGCCATACGGGCGTCCTGGCGTATGTTAGACAATTTCTCCTCCTCGCTGTAGCTGTACATTGAGTCGAGGAAGAGCAGATACAGTTGTTCGGCCATTTCGGTGGCCATAAAGACTCGTGTCCGTTCCGGTGGGAGATTGTCCAGATCAAGCGATCTTGGACAGTGTTTGTCGCGGAACAGGGCGTGCAGCTGCTCGACCAATTTTACTCCCAAGCGCAGCTCGGTCACCTCACTGTCGTTACCCTTCCCATCGCCCTCATCCAGTTCCAGGTCCTCTTCTGCCGGCGAGGAACCGCTTTCGTTCTGGTCCGCCGAAACGATACCTCGGGCAAGGCGTATTTTTTGCACGTGCTCTGAAAAGTGTTCATTGCCGAGCACGAACCGTGTTTCCAGTTCCTTCTTGGCCGCTTCACGTCCCTCACGGTCGCGAGCAATCGAGTCTCGGGCTGACAGCAGCGAAGCAGCCAAGGGAGAACTCTTTTCCATCACGTTGTTGACGACCGTCGTTGCTCTTGGAGTTTCCTTCCCGAACGGTTCCCCATCACAATTGCACTCCAGCACCTGCAAGGCCATCGCTCCACCGGCCGAGGTGTAGCCATCGTTTTCTTCCTCCGCCGTTGTGGCACTTTCAAAGTTTTCTAGTTTTTGCTCCTCGAGCAACAGGTTCGCCACCCAATCGCCATCGCCACTGCACTTTTCGAACAGATCCCACAGGTACGATTCCGGCACCTTCGGATAGAGGTTGCAGATTTCCGAAAAGCTCGCATTTTCGTTCGCACATCCGCGCCGGTGCTTGCTAAGAAGACCGGTGCGCGACGTGGCGTTGGCGTTTTTCATTGGCTTTGCCTTCGGGGTGCTGGTTTCATTAGCGGCTTTCTGTAGCGAGGCTTTCGGTGTACTTTGGCTCCGTTGGGACGATGATGGTTGGCCCCAGAACTGGACGCTCTCCGTATCGTACGGTTTCCAGTTCGGTTCGGACTTTTGCCAGTCATCCGTAAAGTCCCAGGAAAAGTCTTCTATCGCCGTCCCGCCACCTGTGGCTCCGGCTTCTTCCTCGTCCATCGCAGCCGACTGACGGGCGGCTGCTGGCAGTATGCTTAGTCGTCCCTCTCGCGGAGGTTTTGGTAGGGGAATTGCCGCCAGATCGAGTGTCGTCGTTGGTCCGTTGGTCGCTTTCGGAACAATACCCTCCAGCGGATCTCTCCTACCGGCATCGGTCCAGTCCTCGTTCCATTTGGGGACACTTTTATGCGATCCGTTGTCTCCCGGTCTGCCACTGGGCGGTATTACCAAGTCCTCTGGCAGAATGGGATAGTGGCGCATTTTTGGCGGAATGGATAGTACGTGTTCAAGCTTACATAAACGGTATAGTTCGCGTACGCTCGACAGCTTCTCAAAGTTTTGAAGCATGCTCTTTATCTTCGGCTCTGGCACACCGTGCGTGTTGCGAATGGCCAGGCTACGACTGTTGTTGCGCCAGTGCGTGGTCGGTTCGAGAGTTTCGAGGAAGTAACCATGTTCGGCCGCAATCTGCACGTAAGGGGACATTTCCCACAAAAGCACGTTGGTGTTGTCCACCACGATTGGACTCCAGCCTTCGCGGGCTTTCGCTTGCACGCTACTCTGCGTAAACCGATGCGCACTGTCAAGAGCGTCGGGCTGAAACTTGTACAGACCGTTCACCATGAAGTAGTCGTCGGCGCTGAAAATGTGATTTCGATAATCGCCCGCCGATGTGCGGTCGATAAGCATGCGTGAGAGGTGCGTCTTGCCACTTCCCGGTGCACCGCGCATCAGCACCATTACACGGTAACCTTGCGCCACCATATCCACCGTGGTGCCAAAGTTGCTCGGAAGGTTCGGTGGTGGATGGGATTTCCGCTGAGCTCGGGCACTGGACGACTGGGTGTTGCTATTGGTAACGACTGGTTGCTGCGCCGTTGTACAGCTTCCTTTGTGCAGAAGAGAGGCGAAGCTCGCCGGCATCTCTTCACGGCGACTTTTCGACGGAGACACGTTTGTTTTTCGCGTCGCACCAGTGGACCGATCGGGCCCATTGCTTGGTAGAAGGGTATTGCTGTTTTCCACATTGTTGAGATTAGGCAGAGGCTTTTCCTGCTTGCTGGACCACTGGAACCCTTGCCCGTCGTTCGCTAGCAGAGCCTCGATACATGCATCCACTGCGGGGAAGAAACGTATTTGATCATTAACGCATCCGTGTTGTGAAGGTTAAAGTAGTTGATACGCACAGTTACCGTCCAGTTTGTCAATCGTGCTGAGAATGCGCTGCTGTTCAATGTAGTCTCCGAACAACTCGGTGAGTTGCGCTAAAATTTCGTCCCGACACATTTTGTGGTCGTCGCGCGTCGGATTGACTGTGGTTTAAATAATTGTAGTCCCGTATGCTGCGGGCACGAGAGTGAATGCTTCTCAATACCGTGAAGGCCGTGCGTCGGTCAACTGTTTACGTATGGTGTGCGGCTGAAGGTTGCAGCATAACAACGCCCTGTCCTCGGCCCAGTGTGTTGGGTTGTGTAGGAAACTTGAATACAGCACATAACACACTTCAGGCTAATCGTTTAATCGTACACCACTGAACCCAGGCGCTTATCGCAACACACAACCGGGTACCAACCCACCAATCTATTGCGTCGCCGTGCGTCGTGTGTTGTTGACTGTGTCAGGCCAAAGAACGTGTCCGGGCGTTGTTGTGCGGCTAGTTCAGCTCGGTAAAAATAAGGTGATCGATAAAAGCAGACCGTGCAATAGTTTACCACAAACAGAGTGAGAAACGCGCGATCGGAGAAATAACAATGTCCCAACTTTCACCACGCAACCCGTTCACCCTGCTCAAGGATACGAAAAACACAAAAATGACAGCACCGGCGGTCGATTGTCTGGCAACACTGCTCCGATCAGCTGTTGCATAAAACAAAGCATCCACTTCTGTCAGATTTGATGTAAACAAAGTTCCGAAGCAGTGGAACATTGCATTAGTTCGTGGAACATGGAAAATTCACATCTTAATACGGTTGGTTTTGACGATAAATGAATTGTGTTCGATTTGTTGGCCACAATACCGTTTCAATCCCTGTTCCACGGTTTCTTTCCCAGGCACACATGTACGGTAGGAGGGCAGAAAACTATGTCAGAAGTCGACGGTACGACGAAGCCACGGAATGCCACCGGAAGGCCGTGTTTCACTTTGAGGAAGCACTCAAAATCCACGGCTCACCACTGGTCCAGGAGTCGTTGCAGTTGCAGCATAAGTACCACCTGAAGCAGATCGACCGATTGCGCGTCAAGAAGCAGCAGTACGAACGGTACCTCAAAGCCATGGACTATCAGCGACGAAAGAATCCCCAGTGGTTGATGCAGCAAAACGAAAAGATGGACAAGTATAACGAGCTTCAGGTGGCGATCTACCATAATCTCGATGATACCGACGGTTTGTTGGAGACACTGAGCAAAAGTCTAACTTCAACCGGTGGTGATGGTGGCACCGCACCGAAGGTGGCCGGGGAATTGATTGGCCTCAATCACTCGCTACACATCCTGATCCAGAGGATGGCCCAAAACATCGACGAGTACGCGACGGAGAACGAAATGCTGCGGGAAAAGTTGCGTTGCTACGAGAAGGAGAAGGACAGTGTCACGCAGGGAAAGGTGGAAGGGCCGGCCAGTGCGCTCGGCAAGGATCGCGATGTGCCGAAGCGCGATACGGATTCGGCCAGGGACGACAATTTGGCTGCACTGGCACCGCTCGAGATGCCCGTTTTCGATCTATCCGAGTTTGAAGCCCATTAATTGGCCGGGGCGGCGAATTGGCCGCTCTCCCCGGCCTAGCGTTCGGGAATGTTTTGTAGGATGTGTGATAACATTACTTAGATTATTTTAACGACCGAAGCAGCAGCGATCCCAAGCGGTGTACGATCTTCTAGAAATGTAATTATTTTGTAGATGAAATCCTTCTACGGGGTTGATATGTTAGTTGTTGTTTAACGATCGCAAATAAAGATCAAATGAAACCACGTTCGTAATTAAGTCAAAACTATCACGCAAAGCCTTCAACTTCCGTTGGCTGTTAATTGTACAATCCTTTAATTGGGCCAGCAACGGTATACGGGTTCATCAAACTCCTGCGCGTCGTAATGGTCGTAATGTTGGCAATGCAGTTGGCCAATAATTTATTGCTCGCTCATTAGCGCGGCGTTGGAATTAATTAAAATTTTATTTTGTCGCCTCCGAAACGGCACAACGGTTACACCGGTACATAACGTCACATAAACGCCACGGAAAGCGGTTCCGTAGTTCGGCTGCGGAAAATGAAACGTTTACCTTCCGCCCCACATTGGGCCCTCGGATGGAGTACACGGATAATGGAATGAGTTTATTTAACAGTTCTCCTCACACATACACACACACACACACGCGGACACAGCCACACTACAATGAGCGGCAATCGATGGGCATTAATTTGTTTACTTGGCGCGTACTTTGTTCCATCTGGTACTCTGTTACACCGGAACCGGAAGCACGGTGGCCAAACAAATGCGAAAGCAAAGAAACGAACAGTTCGCAAACGGGCAGTGGCAGGGTCTTCTTCGGCCCAGGGATTACTCGGTGGGAAGCGCTTGGTGGACCCACGCTCGCGTTCCATCGGTAAACTCCGATGCCGTGTGATCGACGCCGCTGAGAATCCATTTCGTCGTGAGCAGCCCCTCGACACCGACTGGGCCGCGCGCATGTATTCTGGCGGTCGAAATGCCTACTTCCGCTCCGAGACCAAACCGGAACCCGTCGGCGAAGCGGCTGCTGGCGTTGTGGAACACACACGCGCTGTCGACGTTGCTCTGGAAGTACTTGGCCGCGTTCGCTGAGGGAGGAAAAGAACCGGTTTTAAAGCCATTCACTTAAATCCGCCTGCGTGCTTCTTTACCATTTTCCGTTACGATAACGTCCGTGTGCCCGCTGCCGTATGTGTGCACGTGTTGGATGGCTTCCTCGAGGTCCTTCACCGTCTCGATGCTACACTCCAGCGCGCCGTACTCGAACTTGAGTGATTTCGCCTGCGGCGGCCCGAACGTAAGCGTTTGGCTTAGTTTCGGGCCGGAATTGATCTTGACGCCTTCCCGCTTCAGCATGTTGCACACGTCCGTAAAGAACGCACCGTCCTTCATGAGTTCCTCGTGGATGAGCAGCGTCTCCATGGCGTTGCACGCTGTGGGCGAGATTCGGAATTATTCGCTGTTCGATGGGAAAAGACGGCGGTAACGATGCTTACCGGCCGGGTAGTCGCACTTGGAGTCGCGGATAATCTTGAGCGCCTTGTCGAGGTCGGCCTCCCGATCGACGTACACGTGGCAGATACCTTCCGCGTGGCCCATCACGGGGATGTGTTGTGCTTTCTGTTGGATGCTGCGGACCAGCTCGCTGGAACCGCGCGGGATAATCAGATCGATGTGTTCGTCCATCGACAGCAGATCGCTGATTTCTTCGCGGGTCGACACCAGCGAGATGGCGTTGGCCGCACCGGTCGGGGCGAGAGATTCCTTCACCAGCTCCATCAGGGCCCGGTTACTGTGGGCCGCCTCTTTGCCCCCCTTCAGGAGCAGCCCGTTGCCCGAGGCCATCGCTAGGGCGGCCACCTGGGGCAGCGAGTCCGGACGGGATTCGAATATCACCAGCAGCACCCCGATGGGCACCGTCACTTGCTTCAGCTCGAGCCCTTCGGCCAGCTTCGTCCGCTTCAACACACGGCCCACGTTCTTGGGACGAGAGAATCAAAAATCGAGATAGAACCCTGGTTTTTGGTGTGTCTTCCATCCGCTTACTGTTAAAAGTCAGAGCGCTCGCATGAGCGACCCTTGCAACGTTCATGAGCGCTCAGTATAAAAGGCGGTGACATTCTCCGCGAAGCGTCTTTTATCGTCGAGCAGTCAAGCCGTGTATTAAACATTAATAAAGCGTTCAACATGATTTAACACTTACCCTGTGACTGTCTTCGGCGATCTGTTTGAGCCCCGTGGCCAAACTCTGCAGCTTGGGCCCGGTCAGTGACAGACGCGAAAGCAGCGGCTTGGCGAGGCCCGACTTTTTCGCCTCCTCCAGGTCCTTGGCGTTCGCCTCGAGGATGTACGGTTGGCGCGATATTAGCAGTTCGGCCAGCGTGTTGACGGCCTGGGCTCGTTCGCTGGCGCTGAGATTCTGCAGCACCCGACTGCCGCTGCGAGCTGTAGGATGGACGGTGAGTGAGATTAGCCCCTTTTTACCCTTTCCCCAGCCACTTACCATTCTCGGCCAGCTGATCCACCGGGGCGGCCTTCTCCGAGGTGGACTCGGTGAAGAACGTGCCCACCTTGCGTCCGGTGAGGATGTTTTTGATCGCCTTATCCTGCATACCGTTACAGATGACGACGCTGACGCCTCGATCGAGCGCCCAGGTGGCGGCCATCACCTTCGCGTTCATGCCGCCGGTGCCGACCTTGGACTTTTCGCCGAACTTGATCAGATCCTTGTCGCTGTGGGTGTACGTGTGCATCAGCCGGGCGCCGTCCTCCCACGGCGGCTTGTTGTAAATCCCGTCCACGTCCGACATGAGGATCAGCAGATCGGCGTGAATTTCGGCCGCCAGCAGGGCCGCCAAGCTGTCGTTGTCCTTGATGCGAATACCCCGCTTCTTGCCGGTCGCCGACAGCTCCTGGTTGACGAACATTGGCGGGACGACCGCATCGTTCGTGTTGATGATCGGCACAATGTTCAGGCTGATCAGCTCGGACAGGGTACTGAACAGGTGCTTGCGCGTTTCCTCGTTGTAAAAGTCCGGTTCCGTCACCAGGACCTGCGCGATCTTGATGCCGTACTGGGCGAACATCGCGTCGTACAGCGACATTAGGCCCGACTGGCCGACGGCCGCGGCGGCCCGCGGTTCCACCATCGTGCCCGCGTCCTGGCGCGTGTGATCCGTCGGCGACAGGGTTTCACGCATCGACAGCGACATCAGCAGCTCCTGGGTCAGTTTCTGTTTACCGAACGCGACGGCTCCGCTGGTCACCATGATGCACTCGCGCCCTTCCACGTGGTACTCGGCCACCTGTTCCACGATTGACGCGAGACGCCCGAGGGCCAGCCCGTGCTCGTCCTCGCGCGTGATGACGGCACTGCCCAGCTTCACCACCAGCCGGCGGGCGTTCTTCAGCTCGCTCCGCTCCCCGAACGTGGTCTGCTTCCGCTCGTGCAATCCGTGCAGGGTGCGATTCACATTTTTCGCTTTATTAGCCTGTGCGAGGGTGCGAACGAAGCGAAGGTCCCATTAAAGAAGGGTCACGCCAAGGCTCGGCTCGGTAAAGTAACACTAATGGGGCCACAGATAGAAGGGTAGACGCCCATTTCTCGCGAGCCTGGAAAATGGCCCTTTGAATAATGTAACACGAAGTCGATGGATGAAGGTGAAAAGCTGCCGGAGCCAACAACGCGGGTCCTCAATGCAATGCCAATGCCGGCCAAAAACGCGCGGAGCATCGAACGAAGGGAAAAAGATTTGATTTTGGAGACTTCGTTTAATATTCCGGAGGGGTGCTCGGAGGGTGTCGAAAAAGGCTCAGCAATATTGGAAGACAGTGGAAAACTTTTGTTGTCGCCGCCATTTTGGGGTATGGGGACGTCGTCGTTCCGACCACCACCTAGCGGTCTTTTCCAAATAGTTATGTCCTCCAATTAGCTTCAAGTTTTGGGGACCCGGCACCGGTCAAAATTGGAACCCACTTTGGGTCAATTTTTTCAGCGTCCTTCGAGCAAAAGTGACAATTTGTTTATGGTCATGGCGTGGGGTTAAGTGTTTCCGGACACATAAAGCGATAAAAAAATACTTAAAACCCGTGAATCCGTCTAGGATTCCGGCACAAAAAAACCTGGTTGACCTGGGGGTCCAATTGGGTTCATACCCGCGAAATAATGGTTCGACATTGTCACACGACGATAATGACACGATGGCACGGAGCGGGCCCAGCAGCCAGATGATCGCTTAATGCTCTGGCCAGCACCACCGGCTCAGCACAGTTGAAAGTTGAAAGTTAATTGGAAAATTGTCCATAAGTTCACCAGTTCGCTGCTCTGACGCTGGCTGCCCGCTATGCCGGGCACGTTTTGTCACGAAAGTTAATTATCGCCACGGCACGGCATTGGGACTGGGAAAGTTCAGTTGTGCTTTTTTGTGTCTGTCTGCGCCTTTCCGTCATCCTACAGGATGCACCCGGGATTGTGTCCGGGTATGCTGTGTGCACCCGTTCCGCTTTCGGGAAGGCGGAAATTATTTCCATTATTATTCGATTTTTCGCTCCCTCGAATGTTCGCCCCACGTTTATGAACATCCCGGTGGGAAGCTGTACTGGGGGAGTGTGTACTAAAATAATTGAACCTTGATTGGATTAATGTTGCACATAAGCGCACGTACCGCGCGCGGTTAACGTGTCACTTTCGGTCCGTTGGGCGGGTGAAATATTTCAGATGAAATGTTCGTTGCTGTACAAAGGTTAATCCATTGTCATCAAAGTGCGCCGATAGTCAAATGTCAATAAAGAGAGCGACTCGATTCGAAACTCAATAGTGCCTTCCTGTGCCGAACGTAGTGCCTTATGATTGAAATGGATCGATTTGTGGCTCCGCCTGGCAACAGCTGTGGTTTTCATTTCCGACAACAATACGCGCGGTGGTCATGGAACGGAAGAATCTCGTTATTTCTGCTGCTTGCAGGCACTAGGTCAGAAGTTATTGAAGCTGCTCCGGCTGGCAATTGCCGCCTGTTCCTCGTTATTGGTTCCCAAGTCGCCAACAGCAAGCTGGTATGTCAATTAATTTAATTTTATCAGTCCCCGGTGTTTGTGAGGAGTGGGATCTGGGCAGAGGATTCTGATTCCGTCGGTCACGTTCCGGCAAGCCAAGAAGTTCAAAGATGGATCCCCCGGATCGATTGTTCGACCGTTCCCAACTCTCGGGGCACGGACACATCAAAGACGCTCTTATGAAATAAGTTGAAATGGAAATCTACACCAGCACTTGTCTGTTACGCGGGCACCGGGATTGTGGTGTCGCTGGGGTAGGCAGCCGGCAGGGGGGCAGGTCCGGCCAATCAAAGGTTACCACACAGCACACGGTCAGCACAACACCGTGGCATCGGGTGGCATCAACAAAGTCTGCAAACGTGACCCACCACAGGCACAGGCACACGGTGCGCTCCAACAACAGGTTGGCGTTAAGAAGGAACGGTTGGCGTGGCTTCCTGGTTGTGGAGGGCCGTCGCAGATTCTTGCTCGCTGATACGCTCGGCTCGGCGCTGCTTGTTTTGCTTGTCCGCTAAAACAAATCTCACCCGGATCCGACAGCACCCGTCAGGTCTGGGCGCGATTCCCGATTCGATAAGACATCGGACATCAATCGAGGGGGCCCCGGGAACCGGTGTCGGATCATTGTTTTCAATAAAATTTCAAATCAAATAACATTCCACTTTCAAACAGCACATCAAACGGGTGGGCGTCCAATGTTCAACGTCTATCGAATCGGCTGCGAACGTAAACAGCGAGCGGCGCTGGACTCTGGCTTCTGCCCGGGCACGTTATCAGCGGGACACAGTTCTGGCTTCTGGCTAGGCGCATAGATTTATCGGCTGCGCGGTGCGGATCGTCCCGTAACCACTCGATAGGCTCGCAAGGCACGGCGGCTTAACGGGGCACAAAGCCCCGGGGCCCCATTGGATGCTGTGGACAGGGTAATCCGTAAACACGATTACACCGTACGGCTATCGAGCGGACCTTGGCAGCCTCGGTTTTTGATACTAATTACAGTCGACGTGTAATCGGGAGTGATAATTTCCAGCACCGGTGACGAGCCTGATGTACTGCCAATCTAATGCGATTAGCAAGGGGCGGCCGCGGCTTCACGGTGGACGCGCACGGTCCGTGAATAGGCGTTCCGACGGATTTGCAGACACGGTTCCGCGGGCTCGGTTCACACGCGCTTACCTGTTGCACCAGATAGGAACCGAGGCTGGGGCTGCCGACGACGGAGAAGTGACGCTTCGGCAGAACGGCCCCGTAACGCACCAGCCACGGAATGGCGGCCCGGAGGTAGCTCATTGTTGTGACGTTTCTTTGTTTTGTTTTGGTCACCGCTTTCCAGGTTTTATGGCACTGATTTGTTATCGATCGAGAGCGAGCGAGAGAGCGGGAGAGAAGAAGAGATCCAAGTGCAGGTACGGGGACGATCACAGCATTGTCACAAGCACTACGTTGTCCGGGCGTTCCGACTCCGACCACCGTTGTGTGTCTATCCGTTCGATTGCACACGACTCGACTGACCGCTGGCCGGTCCCACGGCTCAGGAGGTAACTTATTCCTTGTCAGCCCGAGTTTACTTTTAGCACCGACCCGCCGCTGATAAGCGATCGCTGGTCGAACGCGCGCCGTCAAGATAATCCCTTATCAGCTGTTCCTGGTTCGCTGGTGTGCGCTTGTAAATCCTTTCCCACACACTCCCAGCTGGAGGAGGATCCGTGTTTTGGAAAACGAACCACATTTTATAAGCAAACCTCGACAGGAACCCCTGGAACCTGGAGCCTCTCGGAGTGAACTTTGTACGGTCGGTTTCGGTAGTCGGCATTTTGGTGCTCCGAGTATGAGCGATCGGGCCCTGGGCCCAAACGGTGGCCGCGAGATTGCGGAGCAACGATCTTGGTGCCTTGGGTCATCCTCGAGCGATGACGCACACGCATGCCGTGTGACGCATTGGTACGCGCGACCCCAGGTCTAGAACACAGCCACTATCAGGCAACCCTCAGACTGCAGCAACGTTCTGGCGGTCGGCCTTGGAGTGGCGGGGAGAATCGGGCGGATCCGGACTTCCACGAACGTCCCGCCGTTGATGCGATTTCTTTCAAATTCACGTGATGTGGTAATGATTACGCGGGACCGCGACCTCACCTCGGCTGGACGGGCGATAGGATGGGGGTGTTGATAACCCACATACGAGGGTCGTAATTCCCGAACCCGCTGGGCGCTGAAGCCCGGGGGTGCTATCAGCATTGATTGATTCCCAGCCCAGGTTCGCCACCGATGGCACGGACCACATACTTCGGGGACCGGTTCGGGTCGGATGGCCCCGGAAGAGACTAAATCGTGGCGCCAGTATGAATAGCAGCGGATGGTCCGCTTCTCCCTCAACACTCAAAGCGGAAGGGCCATAGGGATCCGGCCATGCATGACGTTGCCGCCACGGTACCGTGGCGCTACGCTGTGTGCATGATTGATTCGGTGTGTGAAAAGCCAGAAAACCACAGCCCGGAGACCCGGGCCGGGCGGGTTGGTGGCCACGGTCAGTGCCGCCGGCGGCGGCTCTAGGAAGCTATTCGGAAAGGGAAAGATGGATCGCATTTCACCGAAATTTCTCTCTCCCTCCGAGATTTGATCCCCGGTCCCGCCAGCCAGTCAGCCGAAATAGCAAACAATCACGGACCGGGACCGGATCCCAGCTCCTGGTGTGTGTGCGCCGAGGGGCCGTTGAATGAAAGTTGATAGCCGCGCCAAAGTGGTAAGCCTTCGGCCATTTTGGCCGTCCTGACCTTTGCTTCCGGGACCGCGGCCACCGACTTGTGGTGGTTGTTGTTGTTATTGTTGGTGGGACAGACTTTGGCTGGGTTTACCTTTTTTTCTTCTTGTTTTGGGTGGAGCTTTGTAAACCAAATTTTCGCTCAAATATCGACAAAACAAACGATCGGGGGGCGGTGGGCTGTGGGTTGCCGAATTTACACTGAGCGTCAGCAGCATCGGAACGAACGCGAGTTGGGTGTTTTAAAAGGTTGAATTGGTATTTCGAAAGCGCTGCTGACCCGAATGTCAATTAAACTGGCTCTAATGGTAGGGCGTTTGAGTGTTAAATAGAAACGAAAAATGAAATCAAACATACAGAGCACAGGTCGTTTGGAGATTGGTATCATCATCGTATCTGCTCGATTGGCAATGTTTCCTTGTCCAAATCGAGCAAATTGAAACATATTGCCACAGGACACGATATTCTGTTTTTAAGTTAACATGTGGTAGATTTTTGTTGGTAAATATTCAAATATTCGTAGTGCCCGAAGAACAACTGCTCGAATCTGAAAACTTACCCGCGCCGAAATCATTTGAAGTGTTTTAGACTTCATTGTTGATTTTCTACCCAAACTCTCTTGCCCCTGGAACGGAATGGACCGACCGGTTCAACTATCAGACCCATTCGCAGTGTTCCCTTCGCGATGATGTGGCGCGTTCGGAGCCATATTTTCCAATCGCCAACAGCCTCCAGCCGGGAATACTGCCCAGAAAGTGATCGCAAAAGCGAAGAAAACCAAATCGAATGAATTGAAATAAGTTTATCGTTCATATCAGGACTGGACGGAGGTAGTGGCGCGGTGTCAACGCGCAGCGGCCGGCCCGTCAGATGGCAGAAAATTGATTCTGTTTCCGATGACGATGAGGCTCGGACTGTAAGTTTTCTCAACAACGTCGAAGGTCGGCGTGCAAGCCAAGATCGGGGACCTGAACCGGTTGGTTGATTTCCCGACCTCCGTGGCCGTGGCCGACGCGACCGGTCCTTTGGAAACGTTTTATCGATCATAAACCCATCCTGGCAGTGGCTGACCAACTTTAGTTCCGCCTGCGGAGGTCACTTCGCCTTCTTTGATTGGCGGCGCTGAATCGGCCCTAAAACAACAACCGGATCAACGGTGGTGGTGGTGGTCAGTACCCTCGTGTTGCGGCGACCAAACAAGGGGAGAGACGGAGAGAGAGAGAAAGACAAGCGGTGATTGGTGAATCTAATTAATTTTTAATTTTCCTTTCTAATTACAGCGTAATTAAATCAGAAAAGGGGCGACCATTACTCTCGCTGTGCGTGGCTCTCGGGATCTTCGCGGCAGCAGCCACAAGGCCACAAGAAAGAGCCGGTAAGCGCCGGGCCAAGACGCCGGGCGGCTGATTGACGGGAATTAAGAGCCGGACGGATGGGAATTGTGAAGGATTAGAACGGAAACTCGGAGGGCGCTCTCGGAGATGAAACATTGTGCCGCCATCGGCCAATGAAACGGAACACTCCTTCGCGTCCCGTTTCCGCTTCGGTCCGTAATGAATTTCTCAACAGGCCCCCCGCTACACACTCCGGCAACGGAACCCGACGAAGGCACGCGCTTGCGTTTGGCTGCGTCTTTTTTCAAACATATTTCTTTATTATTACTTTCTTTTTTATCATTACCACCATTATTGTTACTATTATTATTATTGCACTAAACTAGGGCGCGACTCGCGGTCCGCTCGCGGACTTTTCTTTGATTGATTTTCTTTCCCGTTTCGGTTGGAAATTGGATTTTATTCGCGATTTTCCACACCGCAACTCGCTCGCTCACGGAAATCGGCCCTCTGGACCCTGCCGCCGTTTGGGGGTTATCCTCGTTTGCGCTTTTGCCTTCCCCGATTTTGTGGAAAGGGGCAGGCCGCACCCAAAAAGGACTACTACCCGGACCCGTTTTACACGTTTTTGTTCGCAAATGTGGACATATTTACACACTGTTCCTACACACGCGTCCGGCATTTGATGCCAATCGAATCGGTCGATCGTCGTCACAATCGGGGCCGCAATTAATAATTTCATGCAATTCATGTTGTAGCAACAGCAGCGGTAGCAACGGTGCGCGGTACACGGTACAGGTATACACTCTATTATTTCGTAAACATCTAGAAATGCGAGAACGATGGCGCTCTATTTACAACTGTTTATTTAGTTCCCGGGCGCGCGCGCGGGCTCGGTAAGATTACATTTTACATTTTCCAGCGACCGTTCCTGGGGCTCGCGCTACGTTTAATTATTTATTTTTATGTCCCGCACCGTGGCAAACCGTGGCCTCTTGTTGCGCATTGCGGGTTGACAGGCAGAACGCTGATGGACAGCGCGCCAAACCCGAACCCGAGAGCAGCCTGTGGTGCCGTGTTACTTGTTTCGCTTTCAAACATTTATTCAGTGTTTCCGTTTCGCCGGTGCTTCGCCTAACCTATTCGGACCCGGAGTCGGACCCGGAGCTGGTTCGCAACATCATCAGTTCATCAAAAAAACGAAGCATGCCAACAGGTACGTTATGAAATTTCTACAACATATTTTCGCACCGACCGACCGACCGTTCCTGGAACTGGGGTCGCGGCTACCGGGCGAACCGCCCGGGCGGTGCCGGTTCGTTAACAGTAATTTAAAACACTATCACACTACACAACATTCGCGGTCATTCATCGCCTGCCGCGCCCGGTCTCGGAAGAGCGATTTCTTTCGCTCGGTGCTCGGTGGACACTAACTTGGTTAGAGGAACCGGGCCTGGCGCACTGCACCGGGCAAACCGAGCACCGGGGAAAAAGTTTCGCCGCCCACCCACCGGGGGCCGGGTCGGGTTTCGTCCGGTATGCACCACGTGTCCAACGCGCCCTCTCTTTGGGCTCGCAAAAGAGGCGGTTGAAAGTTGGGTGCATACCCTTGAAACTCTCACTCTCCTTCGGATCCCGCAAGTCCTGCTGTTGGCCGGGCCCCAGTAATATCCTAAGAAAGCTGCTAGAAGTTTTAGAGGTCTCTCTCTCTCTCTCTCTCTCTCTGCTTCGTGTGTCCTTTACAACAACACGTGCTCGACTTTAGAACGGCGACTTTGGCGTTGCTCGGGACGGCGCGTGAGAGGCTTGGCGATGAGGAGTTTGGTCAAAACTTTTGGCCACACTCGAACTTTGACCCGAACCCGCCCGCTGACGGTGTCCATTTTAACGGCCCGCCGGCCGGGATCGCCGGCCGACAAACGGGATAATCATAACACTCATCATGTTGCCGAAGTCGGCGGTGGCAACAGTGGCGCAGGTGGCTCCGTGTGGGCGCCTGTGTGTGGGTGGCCATTGTGTGCCATTCTCGCTGGAGAAGCTGACTGGCAATGACTGGCATATAAATTGACTTTCTGGAAGTGAGCCTCGCCGTCGGGGGGCTGTAGATCTCGCTCACTGGCCGTCCTGCGTCTGTCAGGAATGATAAATTATGGATTTACAGTCACCAGCCACCAGTCACCACGGTGCACGCACACACAGGCAGACAGCCAGTCCCGCGATGCTGGTGTCGTGGCCGCGGAGACTAAAAACTCATCTGGATGAAGAATTAATATCTGTGGCCGGGGGCCGTCGGGGACCGGGTTCCAAATTTGCACAATTCGGTTTGATGGGGTCGAACGGGCGCCAGAGTTGGTCTTCTTCAACGGTGCGTATTTTAAGAAATGAATAGACATCTGCTGTGACGCATTAATTCCATTTTAATGTAGCTGCCCTAGGGCGGTATTCTAGAGAAAGTGAAAAATGTCACGACTTTCCGACCTTGCGGATGTGTCGTCCTTAGTGTCCGTTTCCGGAGGCCATACCACAAACTTTACAACCAAACTTGAATCAACTTTACTGAAGTCCGCGGTTCCGTCAGCTTGGTGGGGACTAAAGTTCCCATCTAATCCCTTTTTCACACATCCCTGTGCTTGTGCCCGACGCCGACTCAATTATTGCAACATTTTCGTAGCTTGAATTAACCTTCCGACAGTGTCAATCACTGTTAGCAATAGCTTTTGTCCTGGAAATCCTTCACCGACATGTTCTTCGGACTGATCAGCCGGAGAGCTGATACGGTTCCTGAGAGACAGCAGCATTCTGTTAGAGCTCCGACAAACAATCGAACTCGAACACTTGGAGAATCCTACTCCGTACTAATGCCTGGGAAAATCAGAACCGAATGAAGCGTGTAGCGCAAAGCCACGAAAATCCCAAAATGGTCCAAAAAGTCCAAAATCATTCCATTGTTGACCGGGGTGGAAATGAGCTTTTAAAAATTCGTACAGTTTGAGTTTACTTTGATTTGTTGATCGTGTTGACTCACGGACTTTAGAAATAAGTTTATAATTTCCCAATTTTCTCCAACCGCATAGCGTCCCATTTCATAAATGTCAAAGTGTTTATTCAATGTTTACGATTTACAGAATGACGCATGACGTTTTGAAAGTCAAGCAATCGGTGAAAATCCAAACCCTTGATGGATCTCTCTACATATAAAAAACGGGAATCTTTTTCGAACACTTCCAAGAAGTTACCAGTTGCATCGAAACCGGTGCCATGGCAACGGACAGTCGGCGAACATGGCGTATGAGCAGTTAAAAATAAAGCCACCCGCGAGGGAGCTAGCCGCGCGTGTGGGTGTGTGTGGGTAGAGCCTGGCCAGAGCCTGGCCACGCCGCCGGCGGTTGGCGAAAGTGTGCTCTACGTTCGGCTGGCGTCAACAACGTAACCGCACAGCGCTACCTGGGGAATTATCCGGGATCGGGATCCGAGGCCCCCGGCGAAGAAAATGGCGCCGTCTCCGACGAGAACAAAGGCTGTCGCAAAACTCGGATGCCCTTGTGGACTCCTTTGAAAGTCTGTTTCAGTGATGCCAAGCCAAATGGCCCTTTCCCTTGCCCGGCGGAAGTGTTCCCATTTCGCGCAATGGCAAAACGGTTACGCGGTTTCAGTTCTCTGTTTCCCATTTTTTGTTGTGTTGCTGAGCCTGATGTCTTGACAACACAAGACACTGCCGTCATCACCATCATCATCATCATCCGCCGCGCAGTAGGCTGCTGGAACAAAGTGGTTAGTGCGTCCTGAAGGGATGCGTCCCCGCAGGACAAAAGGAAAGCAGTTGCTTGATTGCTACGGAGATCACACTTTTATTGCATTGCAGCAACCACTCGGTGGAAGTTGTCTGAAGCTGTGTTGTGTCCTCGCACTGAAGCATTTGTTTTGCGCGCCAGCTGCGCGATTCCAGAAGCCAGGCCACCTGCAGGGGCCATAAAATTGCTCACTTGCCCCACTCGCGACACAAAACGGCGACCGACGAGCGCGGTCAAAAGATATCAAAAGGTGGCTACAGTTCCGGCCTCGCAGCCGGTTCCGGTTCCGGATGGAGGTAGTTTTGTGACATTTGCGAACCACACACACACACAGGCAAATGCTTTCCGTTTCGTACTCAGCGCAAGTGAGTGCCGGAAATGGAGTGCCGATGGAGCCGCCCGGTGGCTCACGTGGTCCCCGATCGGAAAGTAATCCTTTTTCACGCACGGTGGATAAAAATCAATCGTTGGCCTCGCCGGGGCTTACTTCGATTGCAAACCCGCCCCGTTTTAATATCTTCCGAGTCACACCGCCGCATGGTCTTTAGTTTCGGGTTTTCCGTTTTAAAGAGTGGCCAGAGCCGATAAAAAGGGACACCGTTCACGGTGACAGGATTGACCGGAATTGATTTGGGGCCCCCGAAACGCCTCCGCTCTTACGGCTTGATGCCGAGCAGCCGCTTGAACGCGCGCCGATAGTCGAGATTGAATATCGTGTAAATAATCGGGTTGAGCGCCGAGTTGATGTAGCCCAGCCAGGTGATAAAATTAATTAACTTATTCGTCGGGCAGCAGCTCGGGCAGAACGGCAGGATGACGTACATGAGGAAGAAGGGCAGCCAGCACACGACGAACACGCCCATGATGATGCCGAGCGTCCGGGCCGCCCGCCGCTCCTTCGACAGTGAGATCTTCTGCTTCTCCTCGATGAACTGGTTGATGCCGCCCGGTTTCCGGAACGATTGCTTCAAGCGGCCGGCGGCGGCGGCCGTGGGTGGCCGCTGCCCACCCCCACCCTGGGCCGATCCATCGAACGCCACCGTAGTCGTCGTCCGAACTTCCAGCCCGTTCTTGGCCGCCGGTGGATCCGCCTGGGCCGGAGTATCACAGTTGGACTGTTGTTGGAGTTGGAGTTGTTGGAGCTGCTGCTCGGCGGCCTTGGCACTCTCGCCGGACCCGGAGTTGTCCGGGTAGTCCGTCACCGAGTCGTCCTCGCGCTCCACGGCGGCACCCGACCCCAGGAGCCGCCGGCCGCCTTGGCCACCATCCGGTTGCCGTTGCTTCCGTTTCCGGTTGTTGTTGTTGGAGGCGGTTCCCCCACCGCCCAGCGCCCGCCCGAAGTACGCCCCGAGCCGGCTCCGCTTGCCCGCTGGCTTCTTCCCACTTCCCTCGTCCGGATCCGCCTGGGCCGGTCCGTGTTCGTTGTGGTTGTTCGTTTCGCTGCTGATCGACTCCTGGTCCGGATGTGGACCCGCGGTGGCGGCGGTGGCAGCTGGTTGCTGGGAGACGGTGGCAGCTGGCTGCCCGTTGTTGTCGGTCGGGCCAACACCCGAGGCTCCAGGCCCTGCAGCCGATGCCATGCCGATGCTGCGCGTGGCCAGCGTGTTGATCTTGGAGGCCTGGGCGCGCTCGCGGAGCCGGCGGCGCGTGGCGACGTAGATTTCGATGTACACGATCGTCATGATGGCGAGCGGGATGAAGAAGGAGCCGAGCGAGGAGTAGATCACGTAGCCCTGGTTGCTCGTTAATTGACACGGGAACTCGCTCGAGAACTCGGCCGGCCAGTCGTTCCAGCCGATCAGCGGCGGCGAGCTGATCAGGAGCGACAGGACCCAGACGCCGGCGATCAGCGCCAGGACGCGCTCGAGCGTGCGCTTCTGGGCGTAGTTGATCGGATCCGTGATCGCCCAGTAGCGGTCGAGTGCGATCGCGCACAGGTTGAGGATGGACGCGGTGCAGCACAGGACGTCCGACGTGAGCCACATCTTGCACACGTGGATACCGAACTCCCAGCGTCCGAGCAGCGAGTAGGCGACGTTCAGGGGCAGCACCAGGATGGCCACCGTCAGGTCGGCCACTGCCAGCGATACGATGAAAAAGTTCTGCACAATCCGGAGTGGCCGGTACGTGAACACGCTCAGGATCACCAGGATATTGCCGACGATCGTGATGACAATGATGAGCGTCAGGATGAGGGCGGTTCCGATGGCTTCCCACTGGGGCACCGCTAGGTCGATGCCGATCAGGCTCGGGTAGAGGGTGTCGTCGGGCCGTGGGCAGCCCCCCTCCAGCAGCTCCTGTAGGCTGTCGTCCGTACCCGCCGTGCCATTAGCTCGGGTCGTACCGAACAGTCCATCGCCGGCGCTGGCCGTTGTCATGGTGGCCCCGATCGGGGCACCGTCGTAACCGAGTGCCAGGCTGAGCCCCGCCAGCGATTCCTCGCCCGCCGCCCCTCGGCCGTCCATCGTCCGGGAGGCTGTCGGTTTCGTCCGGTTCGTGTCGTTCACTGTCCAGACGACCATGTCAACCGTTGTGTCATGTGGCCACATCAGCGGCCCGCTTGCAGCGGCCAGCAGCTCATGTGTTCCTTCGGGCTGTAGGCTCTAATCCTGGCCGGTCTGCGGAGGGAGAAAAAGGAAGGGAACAAAGATTAGCTAGACGAAGAGCGATGATTAATGGCAGGCCAACGGACGGAATCAATCGGAAAGTTTTCTGGGAATGCCTGTGAATCCTTTGTCACCCGCAACTTATCGGCTGATCGATTGGTTGGGCTATCCGCAGGAGTTATGATGGTGATGACGATGATAAATGCTGCGTTGAACGAAGACGCCACGGGTCCACGCTTCCCACGCGTGTTTGTGTTTGTGCTTTGATTTTCCATTCAATTTCCCCAGGAGCGGTCCGGGAAGGATTGAAAAGGATCAACTGTACTGAGTTGTTCAAAGGGTTTGGCGGTCCAATAACAGAGGGCGCTGCTACTAGCCTTTGCTTTTTTATGGTGGTATACTGTTCATATGAACGTCAATTCATTCTTTGTTTATAAGCCATTTAGTATCGACGTGTCATAGTATTTTTTACAATGAAAAAGTGAAGTGTCGTGCAGTGATTGAATTTTTATTTTTAGAAGGATTAAAGGCAAAGGAAATTTATGAACGAATATTGAAAGTGTATAAGGACTCTTCACTTTCAATAAGTACAGTAGAAAGATGGGTTGCTAAATTTAAACGTGATCATCCAAGTCTTGAACACGATCCACGTCAAGGACGTCCCAAGCCAGGAACAACAACAAAATTCGTGGAAAAATTACAGGTACATTCGAAAGAAACTTTCTCCGTAATATTTGGAGCTTTTTAGAAAGGAATTGAACTTGCTTCTTCACCTCTGAAATGAGTTCGTGTCCAGAAATCGGCAAAGAAGGTTTTGGCATCAGTGTTTTGGGAAGCGAAAGAAATTTTGTTGGAGGATTTCTTGCAAATTAGTAGCAGCTTGCAGAAGAAAAATATCCTTTTTCATCAGAACAATGCACATTAGCATTTTGGAAATGGAAAAAATTACTGAATTAAAGCACGAATTGTTGGAGCATCCACCTTATTCACCAGATTTTCTCCCTAGCGACTTCTATCCTTTTCCAAACCTAAAAAAAATCATGCATGGAAAACGTTTTTCTTCAAATGATGAGGTTCTAACAACTGTGGAAGCGTATTTTGCAGCGTTTTTCTTTTCTCACTTCGCGAATGGAATTCATAAATTGGAATCTCGTTGGATTAAGTGCATAGATCTTCAAAGAGACAATGCCGAATAATAAACTGTGTTTCAAACACTAAAATTGTGATTTTCTTATCAAATCGCAAAACATATTGAACAACCTATTATTCGTTGTCTCAGACCACAGGTGGACTCCTTTGCCGAACAGAATGCTGTGGCTTAGAACTTTCTGCAGAACTTCGGTTGCGTTGAACCGAAAGTATCGACTCAGCTGTAAATCTCAGGTGCCCGGGAGCGCCACGGGTTGTGCTGACAGTTTTGTGGTTGGGAAGGATTTGTTCGCCGCACGAAACTTGGCGGTTGGCGACAAATGTGGTGGCTTTACGGGTTGGGTGTCTTCTCTCACTCGGGAACCGCAACTTTCGCGCTCCAACGGTTATGGCCTTAAATGATCCATTAAGATGTGATTCAGAGACAGAGTGTGCTGGTGGTTCTCAAAAAACTGCCGTGACCGCGATGGCGCGATTATGGTTAATTTATTCGCTGGTGCTGCGATATCGGTTCCATCCGTGATGTGATAGAAACGACGGAGAACGATTTCCGTAAATCTTTGATACATGGAAATACATTTTTATTGTCCGCGGCACGTCCTTTGCCCCGGGGTGTGGTGGGAACTCAAATGAACTGAAGCCTAGGTCCCAATCATCCCATCAAAAGACAAATATTTGATGATTACCGAGCTATCAAACTTAATGGCCCTGGTGGAAGGTAGCGGGGAACGGTTACCCGGGCGGTGGGAAAGAAAATCCGCCAACGACACCATTTTCGGTCGGCGGCAATGCTTACCCAATCGCGCTTTTATTGGCGCAAATGATTAGGGCTTTTAATTAATTGCCACACCGCTCAGACCGCAGACTCAGCGGGCCAGACCGCGGGACCCGGACCTCGTTAGGCGCGAGTGATCCTCCCATCGCGGGCATTAAGTATTTAAATTACCGATAGGGTCCAGGGCCAGCTAATGATCATCAGCCAGCTATTAGAATGCGTAAAATTCATTGATTATTTCGTTAACCGCCCGAATGCGGTGCCGGTGTGCGGTGCCGAGTCCCCTAATGTGTCCGTTAACGATTATGGCGATGGGCTGTCGAAGAGTATGATGGACCCGGTGAAGCCGAGCCGACACTTGTCAGGATGCTTGCGTAAACATGTCTGGGCCTCGCTGATGGGCGCGCGATGTTGAACCGTCACGGTGGCCACGGCAGTAAATAGTAAACAAGATATCACTCTTCGTGTTCGCTCCGGTAGCGTGGGACTGGTTTCGAAGTGCCGAACTACGGTGATCGTGGACGATACTTGGTTTCTTCGACGGAGTTTGTGTTGCGAAGTTTTATCCAAACACACCCAGCTCGACCAGTTTCAGCCAGTTTGGACGCGGAGTTTTTGTGTAGAAATCTTTTGAGTCAATCGATGTCAGTGTCTTTGTGAAAATGGACAAAATCGAGTATCGAGATGTCATCCAATTTTTTTTTGGGAATAGGCAATAAACCTACGCGAATCAACGAGACGAGACGTCCAAAAACTGCAACACCCGACAGACAACCTCTCGGACGACAGAGGTTTTCGTCAAAAGAAGAGCCGAAATCACTGTTGCAAATAATTATTTTGAAGAGAAAAGGTGTACTGCTTTTCCCAATACTATTTACACGAGTTACAGAGGTGGGAGAAAAGCAAGTCTTGCATTTATGTTACGTCGGACAGTTTTCAACCCACCCTCGTAGTGTTTTATTTCGGAACCTGCTGACGCGGCGTGCACCGCTTTTTCAGCCAATTGTCTCGGAAGTATATGATGAACCCGAGCCAATCGATGCTCGTGGTCCAGCCTTTTTCGTTTACTTTCCAGTCACGTTGAGGGCATTCGGTTTGGTTTGGTATGTCAAGTGAATCTGCATCACGTGGGTCAAGAAGTCGTCAAGTTGATGGCTATCAACAACCTTGCTCGTAGAGACTTATTCCGTTTTATGTTGTGTTCATTCTTCTCAAAAATTTTATTTTATTCTTCTCTAAAATATGATGTTCCATGGTTGTATGGTTGAACCTTGACGAAGGAATATTCTTGCAATTGTCATGCTAGCCCAATGACTTATTAACCCATGGAGCATAACGAAGCAGAAAGCGATCGCTTCAAGATGTGTTTTGGCCGAGATCACTAAACTGACAATTGACTTACATTTTCAATAAATGTGCCATTTGTACGTTCTTCGTCATCGTTGAAAGGCCGCCTAGAAGAGCTGCCTGAAGGCCTCGTTGGAATCCTTTGTGGCAGACGAACGGAAGGCTCTCGGTCGTGACGTGCCACGTGTGGCTCACTCACTCGTTAGTTCAAACATATGCTTCAGTCGCGTTCCCGTCCTAGGTCCCCATCAAACCCATTCCGTATCGTTGGCTTTTGGAATTGCGCCAGTATTCATAATATTCCCACATGGCCACCCGGCCTATGTTGCACCGAACGTCGGACGGACGGAACGGTATTGACGTGTGATTCGTCGTCGGCGCCCTCGTTATGCCGCGAGAAAGCTGAAGTAATTCGCACTTAGTTTTGATTGCCCCGAGCCCGAGGCCAATTGGCGCCGACTGCTCTCTGGCTCGGTGCAGTAACATTGCTGACATTGATTTCTCATCAACATTGCCGTGGCCGTGATATGCCCACCAGCCGGGTAAGATGACAGCTGGCCGGATCGCCGTTTAATGGAGCGTAATAAAAGAAAATGAAGGCAGCCGAACGGGCCGAATTGTGGGTCATTTTTGGAAACGAGAAATTAGAATTGGAAAGCATTGGACGGTTGTTGCAGCTGTGTGCAGAAGACAGCAGCTGTTGGCGGACAGCCCTCAAGTAGGGGGTTCATTTCAAAGCTAACATTTGAATATTCTGTAGTAGACGACATTGTTGTAGTTATTTCCAAAACATGGACTCCAAATAAAGAACGGAACGCCACAACGCCTGATGGAGGAATTTATAAACAGGTCGCCAAGTGGTCGCCCCATGAACGGAGTACAAATTTAAATTGCAATTTTTTAGGTCATGCCCAAAACGAATCCTCAGTTGATAAGAAACGCCGACGTAGAATATGATACACCGGGCCACCGGGGATCAAGCCCCCCGTTGGGAACGCAAATCAGGTCCGGTCGTCTGAGTAATTAAATCCCCAGGGAGGCGGATGGTCAGATCAAAGCATGCTGGCCGGCAGCACTAATCCTTAGCTGGCAGGAGGTCATCGTCAAGAGGCACGAGCTATCGTAAAAATCCGCTTCCATCCGCTTGGTGCGCCACATGCATGCTGCGCCCGATGCTGCCTGCGATGGTTTGGATGACCCCCGATGGCCGGCACCTAGATGACCCCGACTGTTGCTCCGAATCCGGAATCTCCCGGTACGGCTCAGATTGAGTATCTCGATAATGATGATGACGATAATGACGAGCGCTCTCACTCAGGTCATAACGGGCCACGGCCTGGCTGGCAGACCGAAAGGTGAACGTTTCTTCGGCCGAACCCGAACTGCACTTGGCCCCTTACTAATGAAGTTGTTCTCGTGCGCCGTGCCAAAAATATTGCACGGACGGCCAACATACGACCGGTCGGTATCGGGGACCACGGACCAGATTGAAAGATGTTGGCAAGTGCTGCGGGTATTCGTGTCAAGAAGCAATTTTTGGTCGCTGGGTGCAGTGAAGCGTCAACATGAATCGAGGAGCACGTAATAAAGTGATGCCAGCAGGCGGTGGAGCCCCACCCCAATGCATCGTGTGTTTTTGCAAAACACCAACAACCGGCGGAATCAGGTTATTGCATCAGTAGCCCGGCCCCAGAAGCTCGTGTATTGGGTGGATCCAAAGGTTTCAGGATTTACAGCAGTAGATTTGATTGGCAATTCCGGGATAACATTTGGAGTTACAATTTCGGAATCACACTTTATAGTTTTTGAATACATCTGCCAACACAAGTGCCAAACTTTCAGTTTAATGTCTGCCACTTTCGAAATGATTAAAACTAATGCTAATGCTATTTTTTCCAGCAAAATATTTTTCAGCGACAAATAAAATTGATGCGTCTGTGGCACGGAAAACCATCAATCGATTGAAGGCAGGACGTTAAATCCGGAAAAGGAGACTGTATGGGCTGGCAGCGTTTTAGGACCCTATTTTTCGAAAAGGATGAAGGGAGGACCGCCAATTCCGAGTAGTACCGCCAGATGATAACAAACATTTGGTGGCCTGTAATTAGATATATGGACTTAGAACTTGGACTTTTTTTGTGGGCCTACGCAAAAGATTGTGTTTATGCTAACAATCGAATTGAAAATAAGTGAAAACTTAACAGATATGTTGGTGCTCCTGCGAATACATAACAATCATGATAAAAATATTTCATTTAAGACTATCAGGTGTTATTTTAAAGTCCTTTTTAGAAACTAGAAAATAATGAACTCTTGTCGTGTTTATGTTGGAAAGAGATAAGAGAAGAAAAAACGTCAAAAAGGAAACAAATAATTTTTGATTATCATTACATTATTATGAAAAACTGTAGAAGTTTAGAAGAACCGAATTAATTTATGAAAGATCGTAAAATGTAAAAAAACAAGCCCGTGTCAGCCACTACTTTCGGTTCGACCCATTGCCAAACGTTTAGCTATCGATCCCCGCAGGACCCCGGGACCCCGGGACGGCAAACAATTCCAGTAGCGCTTCTCCGGTGATTGAGTTGGCCAAAGGGGCCCGTGGCCGAGCCGCTAAGAAACGGGTGGTGGTCGGCGACCGGGGGCCGTGTTTTCACAACTCATCAAACGCCTCATTTGACAGGTTTTTCCGGTGCGATTGGATTTGATGATCCGAGCAGGCGAGTTTTATGAAGCTTGCGAAGCGTTTGCCGAGCGCTGCGCTGTTGATTGGATCGGAAAATTTGTTCCCCAGGAGCCATCAGAGAGAGAGAGAGAGAGCAAGAGAAAGTAAATAAAATGTTACGACCGGCGTTACGCCGTGTCCCGTCCGACCGGACGCAGCGTTTGATTAATGTGAGAAGTGGCCAGAAGTTTGTAGGTGGCAGCAACACCTGGCCGGTGGGATTTTATGAGATCGTCAGGCTAGTGTGTAGTACTTAGCGCTCCTTGGCCGCGTTTGGCTTTGATTGAAGCGACTCGCCCCGGCAAGAGTGATATTTGTTTCGACCGATATTTATAGCACACCGCCGGAGTGTGGAGCCCGGTTTGTCATCATCAACTGGCCGGAAATGATTGGCCCCGGGCCATAAAAGTTAAAATGTGATTCGCACCGGAAGGCCGGGGGCGGAAAAGTGGCCCCGAAACGGCGCCCAATCCGTGCGTTTTATAGACCACATGATTTATCGTGCGATCGTTGATTAAAGTTCCATCGGTCAGATCGAAAAAAGAAGAAAAATGTAAACCGAGCACCATCATTCCCCGGGAACCGATGATTGCACGAGACGGAGAACACGTTTTATTATGTATCGATGAATTCTCCAGTAAATTATGCATAATGGGATTGCATGATTGTTGCAACCGCTATTCATCATAAAACGGTGGAAAAAATCGTAGCCAAGAACCCACACCCGGAATCGGCCATCCGAAATCGATTTTCAAATCACAATGGATCATTCCGATAGCGCGGCGGGACCTCACATGGATTCCCGGGAAAGCCCGGGCTGATAGATAACGGCCCCCGGTCCAAAATCAATTTATGCAATGATAACAGCGTCGGAAAGGGGGGGAAAATAAATGAATTATGGGGTCTACTCCACGGGTTGGTTGATGATGGCTGAAAGGGTGAAAACTCGGGATCATCGGACGACCGGCACTGGAATCGGATCGGACTCTCGCTAATGAATCCCGGGACCAATTGCACTTTGATTGGTCGCACGGTGCAAAGTGCGCAATGGATAGTCTACACTTATGTGGATTATGTGAGAAGAAAGTGCAAATAGATGCGATCGACCGTCGATAGGCGATGGTCACTCTGGCCACGCATTGAGTTTTATCCAACTGCAAAGCAAATATTGGGCTGGGGAAACAGAAATCCATTACTTTCTCGGTAGATGGCTGTCGTGATCGATATCTGGTAAAGTATCGATCAAACAATATGAAGTTTATGGTCGTTATCAAGATATTTAACACTAAAAAATATCTTTCGTTGTCCTTTGTTTGTCCCATTCAGTTCGTGAGATACGCGGTCTAAACGATGGAAGCCAATAAAGAGAAAATTCGGTACATTTTGCATTTCTTTGTTGATGAAGACGAAAATGCAAACCAGGCCTAGAGCTAGAGATCGATTATAAAACATTGTTAAAACATTTGCCTAAATAACTAAGCCGGGGATGGTACAAAGGAAGGTTCTACTGTGTATTTGGTGGGACTTGAAAGGAATAATTTATTATGAGTTGTTTCCGTATGGCCAAACACTAAATTCAGATCTCTAGTATCAACAACTGGACCGTTTGTAGCTAACGTTTGACCAGGAATGGCGAGCGAAAAGTCCGGATCCGATTCGGGCAAGTCATACAACAAATCGGTGCATATTTGACTCAGGTCAGACTTGCCGAAGCATCTTAAATAAAGTTTCGAATTTCACGCAAAAATAATGGGATTCTTTTCCCCCCAACTTAATATGCTTCCTTAATCTTTTTTCGAGTTTGAATCTGTTGGCCTTGCACCACTTGATAGATCGTTTAAGTTTTTCCGTTAAGTTTCCATTAAGCCTGTAATTTCCACCACCATTGAAGGCGAGAAATCAATTGAAAGCAAACCTCCCTCAGAGAGCGACGATCAGGACACGACGAGCCCAGATCTGCTGGAGACGCACGGAAACGGAATGGAACCATCTATTTGATTCCGCACTCCACACTTCACGAATCGAACCGACGGCGGAGAATATCGTGCCTGTCGTTAACAGCTTATCAAACACTTCACATTATACTGTCTATATATTTATATGAAGCTCCCTCTATCCAGCGGAGCATTTGAATCGCACGGACGATCGGGCGACAGAGAGACCGATTGGTTCCATAATGGTGCAAGGAATTTCCGATTTCCGGGCACACGTATACACATACACACAGACACACTACTTATCGGAATGCCCCGAACGCTCGGAACCGCATTAAACCATCTCCATTCGTGGTGTTCCCGTTCGAAAGGCGATGATAAAAGAAAAAGTGCCGGGAAGCGGAGTGCCCACCGGGTTCGAATGGTGCCGGTGGCCACCCTAGAGGCCACAAATGTCCCCCGCAAAAAGCAAACACACACCCGGATCGGCTCTTCTGCTTTTGTGGTGAAATGCGAGAAACTCACCACCAAAGCCCGGTGTCCAGGTCCTGCCCGAATCCACGGGAGTGATATTTTCAATTCCAGAAAGCACTCAATGCCACGGCTCGAGAGTTTCTTCCAGTTTGGGGCGAGAAAAAGAAAGCTCGAACGCAAAATGATTGAACCGAAAGATGAGATGATAAATGGCAAAAGTTTGGCCACCGATACTCAGTGCCGGACTATGTGCCGACTGGGCCGAAATTACGTTACCATTTCTTCGATGCTTGTTCGCAGCAACAGGAGGCGGTATTGATCAAAAAGAGGGTTCGGTCAAAAGTTTGAGCCGCGTGCTTAAATACGGTTCATTGTTAAATAAATCACAGCGAAACAAATCTGGGTTCATAAAATTGGGAACTTTCCGATTCGACCAACCGACACATAATAAGGTGCGTGCGAATGAGCTGACAACGGCCGGTCGCTATTTTAACGAAACAGCGGCCCCTTTTGAACGGCAATCGCAATTTACTGTCGGTGGTTTGAAACCAATAAAACTTTATGATGAAAGTGCTGTCAGTTTGGCATGCAATTAAAAAACTTCATTAGAAATTGAAAGCTTCATAGCTCATTCATTGAGGTACCATTGGTAGATTTATATGAGGGGCACTCGGTTCCGTTGCGATTTGATAAATTAATTACATTTACAATATCACAGTTGTATTTTCTTTGTTATGGCCGGAGAAAATTAAACAAATTGAAATGTCCGACCACTTATTAAATGTGCAAAATTAAAAACATTTGCGGTTACCCAGTTTATATAATTATCGCGCAATTTTTATTTTGGAAATTTAACCATCAGGTATGTGTGAAGCGTATATTTCAATAATATTTTGATGTTTTTATTTTTTATTTATATTTATTTATTACATAAACAGAGTCGCCTCGGCCGGCAAAGCCTTGTTGCTGATTGACTGGCTTACGGTAAATGCAAAAAACAGTTACTATGAAGACATGAAAGCAAAACCATCGTTGAACCGTTTGAGGGACTTATTGAAGTCAATAAGTGACAAAAAATCTGTTATACGTATGACATAGAGCTACTAATGGGTCCTAATATCCTGCGAGAGACGACCGCGCAGCATTTCTTCCTGAGTTCCATGTGAGGTCGCCGTCTCAAACTCCAAGTGTCGCCGAGAGAAACCATGAGGATCATGCGAACTTACGCCATGTAGAAAAGAGAAGCGCGTTTCATACTGCAGACAAAACATCCCGGAACATAGAAGTAATGCAGATAGTAAACGTAGCGTTCTATACACAGGTTGAATCATGTCTCTGTTAGTGCGTGTCAAGTTTCAGTTTCGCATCCAATGACCTTTATTTACGAATCACGTTGACTCGCGCGACAACAGAAGAGCCGTTGCGGTATATGAAACCAAGGCCCTTGGGCTGTCTTATTTGCAAAGGATACGACATTGCGCTTACAGACATTTGGACATTTTTTATGGCAAGCACACCAACGAAAAACCTGAGATCTTCAGCATAAAGTAAATGATCATTGATGAACGGCAAACAGAAAAGCGGACCCTGGGGAAAGCCGGAGACATCTGAGAACACGGAGGACATGACACGGTGTGATAGATAAGAGGCTTACTGGGAAAAGGGAATGAACTTTCAAGTAATGGAAACATATCCGATGTGACCAGTTTCGGTCAGGTCAATAATTTTAGTTCGATGTTTGACAGATAAACGAGATTGGCGTGAAACTTTTGAAACTAATTTTTCACCATAATGCCTGCGTCAGAATATTTATTCACAGAATACAAAATATTTTACAAAAAACAGAATATTTATACAAAGAATTATTATTCTAAGAGTACTTGATCGATATTTACCAAGCAACCATCACAGGCAGCCGGAGCTTGCTTTGATTTGCGCATTCGAAGCGAATTCGAAACACAAATCATAATTCGATCATTTGCAGGACGCCACCGAGTTCCACGAGGGCAGCCGCAATAATCGTAATCGACTGGTTCGGGGCAAAGTGAAGTCAAAAAGGGCGCTCATTTCATTTGCAAATAACATGAAGAATGTAAAGTGCGCGATTCGAGGGTTTTCTCACTTGACGTCAATGTGTGCTGTAGTTGTAGTTGGTCAGCAAAATTATTCATAATTAGCTATGCTCCCACCTGAGGGCCATGAATTCCCCACCTGCACCGTACGTGGCCTGATGCCGACTTTATAGCTCTCCGCAAACACGCTTAACCCGCGGTAAAAGCTTAAAATGCTTATGCCGGCCGGCTGCCGGCATAAATATGGTCCCGAGCCCGGTGCCCGGTGCCATTTGTTTTTTTCCGGAGCACTTGCCGAGCACTTCAAAAGCCAAACTCTGAGAGATGAGAGAAAGGAGAGTTTCCCCAAAAAACGGAAAAAACTGCTGGATGGATAAAATTGGAGGCACGTTTTTCCAACTTTCCCACACACGCCGGCTAAGTAAAACTTAAGTACGCATCGCTCTTACCCCAATGTGCACCGAGTGAGAGGCGGCTGTACTGCACAGAATGGCACAAAGGGGCAAAATAAAACTGCCCCCGTGCTCGGCTTCCGACTCAGGACTCTCCCGGGGGGGCGGGTGCACTTCACCTCGGGCGGAGGACTTCACACATTTAATGGTAGCTTTTTGGCACGTTTCCACGACCGCAGTTTTACGTTTTCGGGTTTTAGTTTTGTAACTCCCGCGTCAGCCCGAGCATTCCAGCATTCCGGTCGGTCGGCCGGTGGCCACCATAAAGTTGAGTCTAGTTCGGGTAAATGTTATGTGTGCCGGTCTCTTTTTTTTTGTTACCGTGTGCGGTTTTACAGAAAAACCCAACCACTCAGCTGTGACAGCTAGTCCGGCCCCGGGATACACGAAATTGGCACGGATTCCGGTGGTGGTTCCGGCGCACACGTTGCACCTGACGCTGGCACGTCCGGACGCTGCGAGGAAACACAGAAACCGACCTGAAATGAGTTTCGTAGCTCCATCCGGGCCGGGGGGCCTTGGTTTACGATGACAGGACCTAGGATTACGGCGCCCGGTGGCTCGCTTCACATTAATTACAATACTGTTTTCGGTTCCGTTCGCCTTGTTCTGTTATTCCGTGTAATTCGGACACACTAAGGACAGACTAAGCCGCGCGTGTGATTTCCCGACATTAATAGGTGTTTTTCTTTTCCGACATCCGGACCGACGCGGGAAGTAAATCATTCTGGCGGCCGATCCAGCCGTCCGAGTCAAAACACTGCGTAAGCCTGCGCGGCGAAGGAGGAAGTCGCAATAATCGCATTAGCATTTTTAATTCCCGAAATGTGTGTTTCCAGCAGATTAGCTCCCGAGCCCGATGGAAAGATGGACCGATGAGGCCGAGATGAACGAAGCGGGCTAACACCTGACCCGCCGCCGGTCGACTAATCGGATTGCGCGGCAGGAGCCCGGTGATGGAATGGCCCAGGATGAGGACGTTTCGTGAAAAGCTCATTTAGGAGGAAGACGAAAACAATGGCCGTCGTCCTGGCTGCACCGGAAGCAATAGTGGTCGCTCTCTAATTGAATGTTTGTCCAATTTCATTAGAGTTTTTTAAATTACAATTCTTGCTCACCCGTCCGAGGGATCCGAGTCTCTATCGCTCTCTCTCTCTCTCTCTCGTTCGGAAGACGTTTTGTGCGCCTCACTCGGGCGGCACTTGGGCTTAGGAGACAAGTTTGTGTTTGCCCCATCGATAAGTGATTTAAGTGAGTTAGACACGGGCCGTCCGCGTGTTAGGTTACTGTGTACTCTTCTGCCCGGGGCGCGTCTAGCAAGACATCCGGGCGAAGATTGGATGTCAAAAGTTTGTCTTGGAATAGCCCCTCGTAACCGGGTCGCCCTGTCAATCGAGCGGATTTTGCGGAGGATTAGCCAAAACCGGACAGACCCGGCGGAGGACTTTTCCTAGCGCTCACACGCGGGGTGAGCCGTGAGCGTTTCTAAATTCAATTCACCCGTAACACCCGAAACAATATTGGTTTTGCTCCGGTAACGATCCGGTTCCGCTTTATTGCCCTGTTCCGCAGGCTTTACTCGATTTTGCATCACGTTACGGCACAAATGAGGGTTTAGTTCACACGACAAATAAAAATCCGCTCCATACCATGGGGGAGCATGGAACCTGATTTTAATTAAGACAATGCGTGGCCGTTTAATTAACTGCCAACCGTGAATGAGACATAATTAATGGGTGGGTCGAAGATCGACTCGGGAGCGCCTGATACAGGAGCGGATACACCAGTAAAGCCCCGTCCAAAGCCTTCAAGATCGGCGATGTCGGCAAGCGAGCCGTTGTGAGCCACTGGCCAAATCTTCTCCGATGCCATCCCAGGGCGAGCTCCGGGGATTGGCACTGTGCGATGTGTTGTTTGATCCTTTGATCCGTCCGATCCGTAACGCCTCTTTGGTGTAGGTCGTTTACAACGATTTTTCCCGGCCCCGACAACACACTCGGAACGGCTGGCAACGGGGCAGACAACAGACGGCTAATGAAGCATCGATTTCCGGAGCGTCAAGACCGGATCGATAGAGGCAACAGAGGCTGGCTCTTTAAGTGCGCGTCGTACGAAACCGACTGCCGCGAGCAGAATTTCGAAATCCGAGTTGGCGAAGTCCCGGTCTGGAAGTGAAAATCCGAATCAGAAGGACGGAATCCTTGTCCCTCAGTGTGTGTGTGTGGGTGATTTCAACGGCCCCCGAAGGGTTCCGCAAAATGTTTGCCCATCTCGACGGCTTGTTTGTCTTCGCCCATCTGCACGTCAAACGCGAAACGGATCCTTTTGGAGAGAGTGATATAGGCCGCCGCATTATCGTGGTGATTTAAGGAAGCAAAAAGGTACTAACGACGGGTCAGCCCGGGCCAGACCCGTTATCATACATCGCGGTGGCCGGACCCCTTTCGAATGGGTTGTATAAATACCGGACGAAGCGGAAAGTGGGGGTTTATGCTTCTTCGCCGGCCATCCATCCCCCGGCCGAGGCTGGGCGAAATCAATCAATTCCGGTGACAAGGGTTGCGAGTCCTGGCACGCCGCAGATTCCTTATGGTCCTTCACATATGCTCGGGGGCCACCACCTGATTGCATTAGCCGCCGGGACCGGGAGGTCCAGACTTCAAACGGGCGCGTTTTATGTAGTGAACTGGATTGGACGAAGTTTCACCCGTTCTCGGCCATCCTCGGTGGCTTTACCTCACCGTCCATCTTGGGCG
The DNA here is from genome assembly GCF_943735745.2 of Anopheles bellator. NCBI lineage: Eukaryota > Metazoa > Arthropoda > Insecta > Diptera > Culicidae > Anopheles > Anopheles bellator. Next base: position 2,953,200 of record NC_071286.1, on the reverse strand, counting down.
CTTACGTTGAGCGCATTACAGGACGCTCCTCGAAGTCTTTGAAGAACGGCTTATAACGACGTAGCAGTCGTAAATATTCGTCTGGCGTGTCTACGCGTGGGTCCAATTCCGAGACCTGCCCGGGAGAGCTCTAAAATTGGACAAATAATGAGCGCGATTTTTGCTGCGCGATGCCCCCCAGTTCATGGCCAAGGTCACGGCGTCCGGAATCACCCCGGCACCGGGTTGTCGTCGGAAAGACACCTGCTGCGACACCGGTGAGGTGAGCTGGGCGCACTAAATATGCAGTTATCGTTGCCATAAACCAGACACCCAAAATGGCACCGGCGGGAACTTGTTTTGGGAAAATATTTAATCATCTTTATGGGGAAACTTTACCGTATTTACCGGCTTTAAAAGTTAAAAATCGGGTTGTGCAAAAAGATGGCTCTGGCAATCAATTTGCTGTCCTCCTTATTATGATATTTTGGCAATATTATATTCTTGGAACATAAACATGGCGATTTTGACTTCACAAACAAGGAACGTTGGAGGACTCCAGGAAAGTTCGAGGACGCTGAACTACATGAACTTTCCGAAGAATATGACACGCAAACTCGCGGATCAGCCAAATGTGTCCCAATACGCGATATCCCTGCGATTGAAGGACCTTGGAAAAATCCAGATGAATGGGAAACGGGTGCCACATGAATAGAGCAAAAAATAGCAGGAAAACCGAAAAACCACATGTGAAACTCTACTCGCCAGGTACGAAAGGAATTCATTTCTCCACCGGATCGTCGTTGGGAATGGAAAGTGGATAAATTTTGAGAATCTTAAACAGAAAAAAATCATAAGTCAGTTCGGTAAAACCATCGGTAGCTTCGACTGCAAAGCCAGATCGATCCGGCAAAAAGACAGTACTGTGTGTCTGGTGGGACCAGAAAGGAGTGGTGTATCATAAGCTCCTAAAACATGGTGAAACCGTTAATTCAGACCGCTACTGACATCAAATGGTCAATTTGAACCATGAATTGATCGAAAAGCAAGCAGAATGGACCAGAAGACACTGTAAGTAATATGGGCGCATTTCGATTATCATTCATATTCATCGATATTTTCAGCTAGCTTTGAACAAAATTGACTTTCTCATTTCAATTCAACAAATATGTGATTTCTTAGAAAAATATCCCATTTCCATCTTTTAGACCTTATTCCGCACCAACGACAGAACCAAAGAACAAACGATGACCGAATGAGTGAAGTCGGCCCGGTCGACCATTCCCAGGCCAGGAATTCGACTTCGACCCCGACTCTTCATCCGATTCGCAGAAGTCAGCAAACTAAATTTTTATTACTGTTTGTTTTCCATGTTGTTCCACGGCCAAGGCCACACAGCACCGCCCCGGGGCACGTGCGGTCTCGGAAGCCGGAAAAAGACGTTCGATCGAATTAAGTTGTCCAACAACCACGGTTACCCCCAACGGTGGCCCACGGTCGGCCCGAGTTCGCGGCGGCCAGCGGATCCGGATCCCTTTGCTGATCGGCCACGCGTGTTTTTATCTCCTTTTCCCTGACGCAAGGAAAGCCCAACACGGACCGGGGTGGCCGGACCGGGGTACGCAAATAAAGGAATGAAATATGAATTTCGCTCCCAAACGGTAACCGCAGGCGAAGGCGAAAGGGCACGCGTGCCGGAGACTTCGGGGAAATGTTTCATTCTTTGTCCACCGCCGGGCACCGAGGAGACGTGGATGGTGGCATTTTCAGGTGATCCCAAGTAGGCCTTCCCAAGTAGCCTTACCTTGTTGGCACCCTCTCCCTCTCTCTCTCGCTCACTTCCAAGGTGGCCGTTCCTGGCTGTAAAAGTTGTTTACTTTGCCACGAAGGAAACTTGGTCTGGCTCGGTCCGGCCTCAATTCGGGCGCATTTTTGAAATTATTCAATTTATCTTTTGCCTTCGCGCTTGACTGGCGCATCTCGATTGGCGAGCCTGGCGGGAGTCCTGAGCCCACGGTTTAAAGTGCGTGACTGCGCACCTCCGAGTGGTCGCACTTTAAGCGAACGTCGCCATTTTGTGTGGTTGTCACCAGGCTGGGAAAGGCACGCGCATTTAAAATTCAAATAAACCCTCGCGCTTACCATCGTCGTGTCGTGGCTGCCTGTGATGCTGTGTCGTTTCCTTGGACGCTTGGACTCCGCGTCTTCAAGACGCGGCCGCTGCTGCTACTACGGGAGTAGATCACGGGCGTGAATGATGTAACGGGCAACGAAAATAACCCGAGTGACCCTGGTTGCAGCAATCGGTCATCATTTATCGGCGGCCGGAGCTGGTACTGCTGCTGGTGGTACTCGGCGTGTGCGCAACTACACGGCAAGTTCGCTGCTCTTAAATTAGTCTTTCACCGACATCCACGTCGGGGCGCTCCGTATACACGCAGCACTAACTATTCCGTGGCACGGCACCCACTCCTATTTGACACAGCACAGCACAGCACGGAGATCGACGTAAACGCAAATTCCAACTACCGAAACGATTCGCCGGATTCGGCGGATTTTTCTCGGTAAAACGGACACGGAAGATCACTCACTGCTGACAGCTCGTCGGGGGGTTCAGCTCGGGGCTGGCATACTTCACGCTTTGTCACGACTGGCACAGCCTACCTCTCGTGTCGTGTCGTTTGATTCAATTTCGCTGCCCTAGTAACAGCACACATGTACACGGTTGAAGACTTGTCACACGGCGCACACAGCGTGTCACAGCAAAATTCGATTTATTTTCATCTCTTTAATATTATATTCCATTTCCCGACGCCAAGGGCCACGGGCTCAGGGGGCTGGTCGTATCGATAAATTATTCACCTTCACCGCGGGCGAGATTGATAAGAATGGTGGCCCCGTTTTTCCAATCACTCGTACTCAAGGATGCACTTGTTGGGGAGGGGGTCCAACGGCTCACGGGACGATGCGGATCACGAACACCGTTCAAATCACCGTGTCTTGTGTCACACAACCGGCACGGCCACCAGGCGCCTCCATCGGGAGCAGCCCTGCTTCATTCATTCACGCAAACCCCCCGGGGCACATGGCGGCGACAACACCTGGTTGTGGCGTGCTCCGATCAACAAACGGCACGGGCACGGCGCGGGCAACGGAGGATTGGCCGCCAGCAGGAGCAGCAGCAGTGACGCAAACGGCCGCCGCCGATCGGTGATCGCGCGTCTGTCTGGCGCAGCGTCTGGCAAGTCGCTTTCCGCATCTTCACGGTCGCCGGTGTGTTTATATTCACGCCACGCCACACTCTTCCGGCGTGCACCGTTGCGTGTGTGCGTTCGAAAGTCCCTGCGACCCCGACAGACACTGTTCGTCGTCGAGCAGATGGAGAGTATTCGAACCTCGGAACCGGTTACGCCAACGTACAGAATCCAACTGGCGGGCCACCGTGGCCGGATTGGCTCTGGAAGCGTGTGTTGAACCGAGGGGACCAAACGGGTTCCCGCGTCTCGGGTTCACTTCTTCGGGGCACTCATTCATCGGACGGTTCATCGGTGTGCACCTTCCAGCGCTCACCAGCACGCGAGAACCCGGCAATCCGCGTGTTTCTGTGATAAGCCCTTTGGAGCTTTCCGTGTACCAACGGCCAAAACATACTTCAGTTGCTAAATATGTTTGGTGGTTCGATAAGGAAAGAAACAATTTCATGGTTTGACATACATTTTATTGTTCATTAAAAATGCATTATTATGAATTTGGAGGTCGATAGGGGCCACATCTGGTGAATACGGTGGATGCTCCAACAATTCGATCTTCGGATTTGTTTCGAAGAAAACGGATTTGTTCTTTTGTTACGAATTTTCTACTTCAACTGGTCTGAAAGGTTACAATAACAATCATAATTTATGGTTTAACCAGTAATCCACTAAGAAAATTCCTTTCGCATCCCTAAAAACTGGCTGGGGCTTTTACTAAATCTCTTTCAGTCACTCGATGATTTTCCAATACGATATCCTGCATTTTTCCAACGATTTCAGGTGTTGCTACTGTTTTTGGACGTCCTTAACGTGAATCCATTTTCAAGGCTTCAGCAAGGCATCTTTTTACTGTAATAATTGTAGACGAAGAGTCCCTGTATACTTTCAATATTCGTTTCATAAATTTCGTTTCTCTTTAAACCTTCCAAAAATAAAAATTCAATCGATTCAATCCATTTTAATCCATTGCTAAAAAAAACTATAACCCATCGATACTAAATGGCTTCTAAACAAAGAATGAAGTGATAGATTGAAATGAAACTTCACATACGTCCATATAAACATAGAAAATTAAATTAAAGCTAGTAGCAGTGCTTATTAAACCGCCAAATTTATTGAACAACCTGGTATTAAAATAATTTACAAGCGAGATACATGCAAATCCGTGCACTCCGAGCTCCTGACGGAATTTGACGTGCGTGGAGTTGAAACACGGAAAAAAGGACTTCAGATTAGCCAACCGTTCCGACGAAGGATCGCCGGCTGGACACGCTTTATGGTCCTGATAGCGTTGATTACACGGCCATCGATCGGCTGATTACCGATGCGGCAATGAGTGGTTAGTTTTACCCTGTGTCGTAGCTCTCACTTTCTGTCCTAGGCCCCGGCCCCGGCCCGCAAGATCCTGCGAATCTCCGAGGCCGAAAAAGGTTGTTTCGTTGGGCTTGATTGCACCCGGTTGGGTGAGCCTTCCTCTTCTTCTTCGGCCACTCGTGAGGTAGATAAATCATTTTCAACCGAATCGAACGCCAGGGGCCACTAGATCCTTGGATCTGGAGAGACATCGTGTACTCATCGAGAAGAGTTTCGTAATTAATTACTACATTGATCGAACATCGAGTCGAGCATCGATTCTCCCGGGTGGTGCAGGAAGTCGATCCACGTCAGCACGAATAAATCATCTGCTCCTTTCATAAAGTGTGCCGCCATCGGGGCCCCGGGACTCCCGAGGTTCGAAGTGATAAATTGCTTTTCGGTGGTTTGTCTACGCTTAACTTTTTTCCCCGATGAGTGCCGGAGCAGCAGGCGTATTTGGCGTTGATTTGGCTGCCTCGTCAAAGCTTCTCGTCAATGGCAGATGCGATCGTGTTTCCGTTTCTTCAAATGAGTTCGATTGCACGGAAAGTCGTGATTGGGAAATGCACCGCAATCGAGCGGGCTGGTGAATCTGCTAGGTCTGGTCCAACACGGTTCATGACAGCAACGGTGAAACTGTGGCCAGTTGGGCGTGTTGTCGGTCTTTGTCACCAGCTCATTGAAGGTCCCGTTGCTAAGTGCGCCGACTTGTGCAGGCTTGTGGTGTAGTGAGCATTTTTACGATGCTGTCAGCTGACAGGCATGCCAGGGAAAGCTATTACAGGTAACCACGACAACCATCGGGCTCGGTGCTTGGGGCAACTACTACCACTAAAAGCAGCGCCGCCGTTGCTATTTTCCGACATCATTATCGTAAAAGGCGCCGGGTTCTCTCTCGGGTTCCGTGCTTCAAACGGATCGCTTGGCGCCGAATATGCTGCCGGTGGCAACGTACGCGCTGTGTCACGGCACCACAATTATGCTGTCGAAGATGTCTTTTTTAATTACCGGTCTGTGTGCCACCGGAGAGAGATCACGTCGCGGGCGTGGCCCTCGGCAAGGGTGTAGGGGCCCGTGCCGTGTAGCTCATTAGTTTCTAGCCTCGGCAAGGTATGCCAGAAGGTTCTCGGATAAACAATAAGCTTTAATAAATAAATTTTAATAAATCCCCCCCACGTTTCCAGCGGCAACTATGGCCCCGGTTGGTGAATGGTATGCAAACGAAGGATCCTTTCTCGTTTTGGTCCATCTCCTCGTTGTCTCGAGCTGTGTGTACGTGGGCGCTCCCTGACGTTCCTGAATTGTGGACAAGAGAAAAGCGGGGCTCCTTTCGAAGGTCTCGTCAACGCTGACGAAAGGCGAAACTCGCGCGAATGAAGGGCACACCCGTCGGGCATGGCGGTGAAAATAATTGGCCATAAGCGACGCCATTTCGCAGCGACCGGATTGCGCTCGCCACTGAATTGAATACTAAACTAAATCACGCCCGATACCGAAGCCGGCACCGACCGTTACGGGTGGTTGAATGTTTTTTATGGTATCTGTCAATTTTCAGCAAAGCAAAAGCTGCCCGAAGCTTCTGGGCGGCCGACGGGGACGATGTTTATTCTGACTTGCGGACGGGCGTATTCGCCGAAAATCATCACCGTGCCACCGTGGTGTCAGTTCACTTTCGGCTCATTAAAATAATGAAAGAAAAAGTAGGTCCGGTGCTCGGTTGGGATATTTACCAAACAAATTTGGCTGGCGTTTGGCGTATTGTTTGGCGCGTACGTGGTATTCGCGGTTTGCCGGTGACCCCCGGGGATACGCTCTCTTAGTGCCGGGTGCGTTTCGGAAATGGAACGCTTCCGGTGGTTTCGACGTAAAATTAATTGGTACTTGAAAGTTCGCCCGGTGAAAGTAGTTTAATCGTTTGATGCGTGGGCCCCCCCTTAAGTGGCCCGATCGCTGGCGGCAAGCGGAATATTTGTGGCTTTGTGGACACGGGTGAAAAGTGAGAGGGCAATAAAAGCAGGATATCCGATGGTGCGTGGTGAGAATATCAATCGGTTCGGGGCCGAGTTCGGGTTTAATGGAGATCTGCTGTTGAAGCAATTACGGTCATATTTATGGCCTCGCCCAGGGATATTAAACCTTTTCGGTCCGCCAAAAAGGTGCCGCTCCTGAAACCGGCTGCCCCGCGGGCGCAAAAAGGACCCTGGCGAACGAAGTGTTTAAAGCTACGCTAGATTTGCTTTACTCACCATTTGTCATGACGCGCGCACCCATTTATGATTTAATGCGCCGACTCCGGGGGCCAGTCAGCGAAAGTCGGCGCATACGTGCGAGACGGAAATCTCTCACCCGATTCCGGGTTTTCCGAGACGAAACCCAACACCGTCTGGCTGACGCTAGTGCTGGGTGAAAGGGCTTTGTTTGTTGGCGAATCAGACAGTTTTTCAGGCGAATCTTTTCCTGCGAAGGGCTCCGGTTTGGGCGAATAGGGAAATCGAAAAACCCCCCGAAAAAAAAAAAAAACTAATGGAAAATCCGACACGATCGTGAACCCGCCAGAAGGCGTCGGAGTTTGTGTTCGCTTTTTGTTACACGCAAACAGAGACAGAGGGCCAAGAAGAAATCCGGAGACGGTTGAGTACATTTCCGGGCGTCTTGTCCGGATCTGGCTGGCCGGATGGCTGTTGTGACACCCAGACCAACACGCGGGCCGCTACCGGTACGGTACGGGCAAACATTTAATAAGCGCAAAAAATGATGTTTCCCAATCTGTGTTTTGTCCCGTCCCGTCCCGGCGTTTGTTTACTCGTTCGGGGCAACTTGGCCCAGTAACGGGCACAACAATAAAACCGACGGCTTGTAAACAATAGTGGCGCTGGCGCGTCCATTTGGTTTGGTTTGAAACACCGAAACCACCGAGTACACCCGGGCCTAAAAATCATATTCATCCGCGAATCCGCGAACAAAACGGAATCATCGTCGAACCGCAGCTTGTCAAGAGCTGCTTGTCGGTAGGCTGGTCAAATTTCGTTTGGTGCCGACTGGCGGGATATAAATAGAGGGCACACACATAACAACAGCAATGGTAATTTTGGAACTTAAAAATAAGAAAGTAGAAATTGTCTATTGTGAGCGATGCGCATGAGTTATTTTTGTGTGATTTTGGAGAGATTAGGACCCAAAAGGAATGGGGGACAAAAATTCCTAATGTTTGATAGTCCTATTGGTTTATGTTCGAAACAACTTTTGTACTAGACTGTATTAATAGTAACAAGTTTCAAGCTCAAGGTACTAAATTGTGGCGAGGAATCGTTAAAACACAAATAAAATTACCCGACACCCGCCACAGACCCGCGTTGAGAAGTTATTGTGAAAGTGAGAAATTCCATCGAACAAATCCGGGGATTAAACCGTGCTCCCGGTGTCCGCCACTTCGCGTACATCAAAGACAAAAATGTCCACCGAAACACATCGTCGTAATTTTTATAGGGCATTTTATGCTTTCAGATTTGGGTGGAATCGGTTCCGCATTACATCCGATGGAGCAACGGAAATTTCATTTCAACGACGGTGCACTGTGGTGCTGTGGTAGAAGGAATTTAATCAAACGCCAAATCCCGCAAGGTACGCAAGGAGAGCGCCAGGAGAATTAACGATTGTTTGACGAGCGAGAGCAATTATAGTGGTCACTGGAAAAGGCAAGAACGGTTTTAAATTGAAATCTCCCAACGAATGAATCCCGTCATTTTAACGTTTAGAAAATTGTGTCAGACACCGCTCAAAATGGAGCCGTTGTTGCTTTCGAATCTCGGTCCCCGATTACGGCGAGCGTTTAAAAATGCATATCGAGTGAGTTTGTCGGTGAAGGACTGCGCACTGTAATCCGTCAGCGTAGAGGCAGACGTGTTTTTCCGCTCGATACGGTGCTTACTGGAATCACCCCGAAAAGATTTATTTCCCGATGTCACCTAAATGACACGTTCACCAAATGTCACTCAGTTTATTTTGGGGCGACACGAAGGACGACAGCAGCCAGCATGGGTCGAGGGCCACGGTTTCTGTGTGCGTTGGCGAGTGCAGAGCTCTCCGGACGACAATAACGCACCACTCGTCACGCAGAGGGTCCTTGAAGCTGGCTGGGAGTTGGGTATCGAATTGTGGCGTACATTGTATAAATATTTCATTATTTTCACTCAGCGGCTCACTCACAATGGGTGAAATGGACAGTATCGAATGACAGTAAATGCTATCGCCCGGCCTGTCGGATGTACATATTTTTGCGCAAACTTTTACGCCCCGTTCCGGCCCCGAGTCATTCGGCGTTGGCAGTGGCATGTGGCAAATCGTTGTCCTGTCGTTGGATCGGTTGTTGTTTGTTGAAAGTGTTTTCATCGGGCAAAAACCGAACAAAATGGGCGATTTTCCACGAAATTTGATTTGGTTTTTCGTGTGTGTCCAGCAATTAAACAATATAGTGATGAGTTCAGGGGTTTTTTGCTCGTGGTAGAGAATTGTTTTTCCAACATGCTCCTACATCTGATGTGTTTTTGTACAATCACACGGCTGTTGTTTAGAATTGCGCACATCACAAAAACCGTTCAACTCATTATCAATTGTTTTGTAACATAATTTATCCAACGAATGTGTGCTTTTGGAAATTGATACTAGTTTTCCTGAAGAACATACATAAACATAAGCTAGCTATCAATTTGATTCTCGTAGTTTTGCTTTTTTAGCAATATCTTTGTGATGGCACCAGAAAGGTGCGATGCTTCAAAAGCTCCTAAACCCTGATGAAACCGTTAATTCAGATCGCTAAAGATGCATCGCTAAAGATGCATGCATTGATCGAAAAACGGCCAGAATGCCATGTTTTCTGCCATCCCCGATTTAGCAGTGAGAGAAATGCATATCTAGCGATGGCACATATCTTCAACAAAATAGATTTTTCGTTTCAATGTAATAGACATTGGATTTCTTTAAAAAAAAGTCTTATTTTCAAGCATTAGCCCTAAGGTTCTAGACGAAAGTCGATTCGAGTCGAGACGGTCGAAGCTGGAGTTCGACAGGACGGCCTCACAGTCGTGCAGTGTGCACGCCTCGCCAGGCCCTTGTGGGCTGGTCATGTCATGAGAATGGCGGAAATCGAACCGTTTTCCATTCTTTTACGCCATTTAGCTGTCTGTTACTGTCAATATGCTTGGGGTAACTAATAACTGAACTGTGTTCTTTCGACAGTCGAAGCACAATCTTGACAGCTCTCCGATCCAGAAACTAATCGCCACCGATTTTGTCGGGCTTTGTCTCCGAGATGTCACTCAAAAGTCTAGGGCCAGGGCAAATCTTTTTAGAGTATGCTGCTAACCTGTCACTCTTGAAAGCCTTACGTACACCTTACTGTCCCAGAGGGGCGCGGGCTTAATAACAAAAACATTTAAATCCCTAAATCCGGTGTGAGTGTCGCACGTCCCACGACAACCGCTATCGGCAACCGCGATCGGCGGTTCTGTATCGGTTTATACCCCCGGGCCGGGGCATTTTAGTTTAGAATAAACCACAGAAAATACACAAAATAACCATTCTGTGTCTGACCGAAAAAGGAAAAGCAAAGCTCGGTGTAGTGGTGTTTTGTTTTGGCCTGGCGCCGACGGAAAGAAATCCATTTCTGCTCCAATTAACATTAAGCATCTTCGGAACCGGTTCCCGTGCTCGGATGGGTGGGCTCCCAAGAGAGGATTTTCCGCCCAACCCCGGGGCAAGACTCTGCCGAAAGGTGAATGGGCGTTTTTATGCTGCCATCAGCGACCGTGACCGTGATAGCGGGACGAGGAGCGGCACCGGAGACCCGGAGGCGGAGTAAGACAAATTTCTTCTCACTTGAACGCACACTCCCGAAGGCAGTCCTCGCTGCCACGCTGGATTGGCGATTGGGCCCGGCAAAGGCTGAGTGCAAATTTGCATAACGCGAAATGAGATTTCCGAATGCCATGGGGAAATTTTGCTTATGCTTTGCCCGCCTGTCGCTCGTCCTTGCGCCGCCGCTTCGGGCAAGGCCGTCCGCGATTCCCGCGACGCCCGGCGGCACTGTCAGTGACGGGCCGCCACGATTGAGCCGCGCCGCGCTGAGCCGCTGCCGATGATGATGGCAGAATTGTCTGTCAAGTGAAAATGTGTGGAAAACGACAGGTCATTTTCCCGGCCCGTGGCCCCCGGGCCACGGCATGACTGGGGTTGCCCTGGGCCCACCGCGTCAAACGGCTCGCGGTTCCGATGCAAATCAAGCGCGCGTAATGAGAAAAGCAGAGCAGGAATTGAGGAGAATTTGTGTTATCCCGAAATGATTGCGACTGGGACTTGTCGCCCGTCTAGAACTCCCTGTTTCTGCCCATATGCTGTTTATGGCCGTTTCGGGAGACATCAGTTTTCAATCTCCGAGGGTTCACTTCCCGGACCGGGAGACCGGGACCGGGATGAACAGGGAGTTTTTTCTCGCCGAATTCCCATTCAAGAATTTGCCAGGTTCCTGGGGTGAAAACTTTGGAACATTCATTGGATTCCCCATTTCTTGGGGGCTTGGCGAAATTATGAGGACTGCACACTCGATCGGATCCCAGCTATGTCACTGTGTGTCGCTCGAGTTTCGCTCACAGCTAATTTTGGCAACGAACCTATCCCAATCCCGTCTTCCCCGGCATAACATCCAGTGAGGTGGATGTTTTGGAGCTCGTAAAATACTGGAGCTCTCCGTACTACGTTATCGGGACCCGGAGTTGCCGAAGTCGCTTTGAAGTCGCACGGTGCCATGCGGCCATCGTTATTAAATCAAAATGGAAAACGAACGGCGCAACAAGGCTGCACGGTGCACAGTACAAGTTCTTCATTAACGGCGTCGGTAAGCCGTCTGACACGCCCGGTGACGGTGGAGTAATAAATGGTGGAGTAATAAATCGAGTTTCGCGCCCGGCCTAAAGGAGCTTATTTTTCGAGCGGTGGAAGTTGTCGGTCGCACCTCGCTGATTTATGCGGTGCTGTGAGCGGAAGTAATAGGTTATTCAATAAGTTTTGCCGTTCAATATCAGAGGGCGCTGCTGCTAACATTTTTTTTTTTTCGTTATGTTGGTACACTGTTCATACGATCGTGGTACGTTTTCAACAGAATAAATCAAGTATCGTGCAGTGATTGAATTTTTATTTTTGGGAAGTTTAGAAGCAAAGGAAATTTATGAACGAAGGAGGAAAGTGTATAAGGACTGTTCACCTTCAGTAAGTACAGTAGAGAGAAGTGTTGCTAAATTTAAACGTGGTTTCGAAAGAGCGTTTTCGAAAGGATTATGGATGGTACTTGGCACTATCACCATGACTCTGAATCCAAACAAGAGGCTGGAGATTAAATTAAGAGATCATAACAGCTGTGGAAACGTATTTTGCAGCCCTTCCAGTTTCTCGTTTCAGAGAAGGAATTCAGAAATTGGAATCTCGTTTGTGTTTAAGTTCAGTGGTGTTTAAGTTCAGGGAGACCATACTGAACCATAAAGTGCATTTCAAAACATAACATTATTTTTATCGAACCGGTAAACTTATTGAACAGCCTGATCCATTGGCACAGCGTGCTGGGGCATCACTCGTCGTGCGAATAATAAATTTAAGCTCTTTAAGGGGTGTGTTTTTCGCCGAACCGAACCGGTTTTCGCTTATCATAACCGACATCGTCGGAAAAGACATACACCGAAACGGTCGCACAGCCGCTTTTTTCTACATATCTAACGTCACTTGGCACTTGCCAAGACCTTGTTGATTCGCTTTTAATGTCTTGATTGGAGGCAATTTAGCTCTCCGCGACAACTCCACATTGTTGCCGCCGGCGACGACGGAATGCCGAAATAAAGTTCTCACGTGCGCACCACTCCTGTCTCGGTGGGGTTTTGGGAGGCCCAGATCCGGAACGGAGTGTCAACGAGAATGGCACAGCAACGGAGCCCCCGAAGCAAGGCCCCAAAAACCGGGAGGCAGTCAAAAGTTGCAATGAACCATGGCAATGGGATTTTAATAGGCGGTTCCGCAACTTTCCCGACGATAAGTCGCCTAATCACAGTGCCACCCCCACGAGTTTCCTCACCCACAGGTCCTTCGCTGTCCACGTTCCTGTCGGGTTGGGTTGGCTGGCTCGCGGCACCAGCGATAACGATCGGCCTTTGCTCCCAGATCGGTGCCCCGGGGGTCTGTTGTGTGGCTAAATTCGTCGTGTGCCGAGGGATAATGATAAGCGATAAGTTTATCCTTTCGGTGGCCCAACCCGACTTGAGAGCCCGCACCATCTGGAGGCCGCTCTCTCGACCTTTTCTTGGGCTCGGGACGCACGTTTTACGCCTAATTGGGCCACGTACCGATCCCAACGTACATAAAATGGCCCAGCCACGCGGAGCCCATAAATAAAACCCCGCCCGAGGTCCGAGGCGGGCCGAGCTTTTAATGAAAACACAAATTCTTTTATTTACTCACAATCGGTTATCAAATTTGTTGAACAAAGTATCGCGAATTGGTCACAATTTGTCACTTGGCTTGGATGAGAAGCCCAAATGGCTTCCTCGGGCATCGGTGTCGGATCCGTGAAATCCGTGAGGTCCTGGAGGTTGGGGTGTCCTAGAAGACTGATTTAAACATTCATCCATCGGAGGCTCGGTCGGCTCGGGAGAATTTAAGCAAATTCCCAACGCCAGCTGCAGTCCTTCGCTGGGCCATTAGAGGCCACCGGACCGATGGGAGTTAGGTCTGTGGTCTCGAGTGTCCCGACGCCGTACGGTGTCCGCTCCTATCAACGGTGCGGTTGCGCTGACTGCCCATTTAAAGTCCACGCGCCGTGTGTCACCTGTCAACTGGTATTTGGCGATCCGCAGGATCCGCGTTCGAAGTCATCAGCCGGTGTCGACGTAGTCGCGTTTCGCAATAAACCGCAATCTCCGTACCCGGGCTCGGACGGTGGTCCAGTATACGTGCCTGGGTCATACGCACCATCTGCTCCACACGATGGCGATGGCCAGCCCGGACGGACCCCGGATATTGGCCCTGCCTGCCGACGTGGAAACAATCCCGGAAATCAGGCACGGATTTTATTCTCACATCGTACCCGGGGCTCTAATGTTGTTGGCCGGCGCGGGCGCGCATGTTGCTGTCAATAGGTTTCGGACCATTTTCGAAGCCATCGGAGTCTCGAAGAACGGCTCGCGGCTCTCTCTCTCTCTCTCTCTCTGTCTGGTGTGCTGTTATTTGATTTTATGACCCTCTAGATCACGGACCCGCGGACATAGCAGGGCTGTTTTAGGCGCCATAAGTGCGACCTCTCGGGACCAGATGTGGTTTCGCTGTGCTGTTTTGTTTTTCCGGCGTTTTTCCTATAACCGGAACTCAAGTTGACGTGGCGAACCTCCGTTCGGTGGACATGAGTGACATTTTAATTAATTTGTGTTCATTCTCACGCACACGTGACTACGGCCTGGTGCATGATCCTCTTTCACGCGATATTGGTTTTTGGGATTTCCGGAAGCGATACGTCGATTTGCGTGTGAGAATTACTAATTATTTTTCGAGCAACATGTTTGCTTATTATTAAAATGTTCGTATGACACTCGGTGCGGGGTTCATCAAATTGGGCTAAAAATTGTGTGGAGCGCCGGCGAATTGTTTGCTGACATGTTTATGTTTTCTCGCCACGGCCTACTCAGTGGCGTGAAGGTAGCCCGGCGAGTAGCTTTAAGTCGATGAAAATAAATGCTACAAATAGTTAGAAAAACACATTTAAATAGCGACGGAAACGGAACGGAAGGAAAACATATCTAAAGAATAAAGTTAAAATTATTCTTTCGAATTACGAGCTTCTTTGTCCTTCATTTTTCGTCTGGTGATCAAAGCAATGGGTAAGCACCAAACAATTTTGTCAAGCGTAATTGTAAGCGATAGATGTTTAACGAACAGAATCGTTAAATACTTTTACTGAAATAGGTTATGATGATAACTCAACGGAAACGAGTCGCGATTCATTACATAAATCGAATGTTGATCGACCCTTAAACTCCGCTGGCCGAGCGCTTGGGCTTGGCAAGTACCGTATTCAGATCTCCCGACGAGCCCAGGCCAGACAGCATTGTTAAATGTAGTGTACACCGAAATCGTTTGGTGCGTTTGGCGAGGCGAAATAACGAACGAACGATGTGCGCGAGTTCTAGGGATTCCGGTGCAGCCGAGGACGCAGCGAGCGGATTTTCACGACGGAACTTCGCGAGCGATGCACAGCTTTTCAGCGGAAAAACGATACCACACAGAGGAGCATGATGTTGCCCCGCATGGCACGGCACCGTTTTGAATGTTTCTTTATTCAATATGGCAAACGCAACTTGTTGAAGTTTGCCGTGCCTGCAAAACGCGAACGCATCGCATTTGCATTCCGGCATTTGTGCTGATTTTATGCTGGATGTTTTCGCAACGAGCGCCGCGCCACTCAGCAAGTCAGCGAGCCAGCGGCGCTGAACGCTGATAAACGCTAATGATGATTTATGCTATTTGCGCTATTTTCTTCCACCCAACCATCTCGCGGCTCATCTCATGTTTACCGTGCACACGGCCCAATATGGAAAGGGTGGCACTTGTTGTCTGGTTGCCAGCGAGTGTCCTTAATTTTAATGTATGCAAATGCTCACTCGCCGAGGACGACGGGACGGGCCGTGCTTTTTTCTTGACGGGCCGCTGTCGCGGGCGAAGTACCTGTTTGGCCATGCCGGGGACAGTTATTACGTACTTATGCTCTAATTAAAGCTGATACCGAGCAGTGTCGGCGGTGGCGGCGGCGAGTCGTTTCGTGTGCGAACCTTGTGTGGTAATAAGATTACGGTGCGCCAGACTTCGGGACCGGCCAGACACTCCTCGTTTCCCGAGCGCACTTGTCATTCTTCCGGGGCCTGTGGCTGGTGTTGTTGGGTTTGTCCGGGCCTTCAAGTACTTGGCCGAGGATATGCAAAGCATGCAAGCGAAGAACCGGCACTGAGCCAACAAAGTGTGTAATGTGTTCCCCATTAGGGCGTAATCTGGGGAACATTATGCATTGGCGGTGCTCCTGGGCTAAATGGTGCGCAACGTTAGAAAATTGACCGAAGATCAAATTGATTACGGGCTACGGGCATGATAAGATTTCATACCCCATTTGGCACGCAACAACTGGTACCGTTGTTGAGGTGTTAGTTCATTATTAGTCATTTGCTAAAGCTTTTGAAATATTCAGGAAAGGGAAACGAAAGAGAGCGTTTTTGAAGCGTTATGAATTATGAGGGTTCACCGTTTTGATGGTATTTTATTTTGCATTGCGAATATGTGTCATTAGCAGGCGACTTCGTTGCGGCCAAAATTTATTATTTTGTCAATAGTGCGTCAGTCCCGCTCTAGTGTCGATGTCTGCGAACGTGCTCCATCTGCAATATTGACTGCAGTCTGCGAACGTGCTTCAGCTACCAAACGTAACTGTCACGTTCATTGTATAGAGAAGAGTATATAGTATGTGTGGGGTGCCACAGGAGCCGTAAATAAACGATCTGACATTTCAGATAAATGCCAAACTGTTTGTGCTTTTGTCTAAACGTTTATGCCTCAGCGGACACGTAAAAATTATTAGCAATTGCTTTGTTTACAAACAAAGGATACTATAAGTTCTTATTTGCTGATGTTGCAACAAAATCTAAAAAAACAGAAAGAAATGTTCAGAAATCAATTTATTTTTCTTTGATTTCTGTTTTCACGGGCCAACAACGCGAATGTAAACACGTTTGATATTTCGGTTTTATATTTTACCATTCTGAAACAGTTTTGCATGGGGGGACATGGGGACGCCAGGTTTTTTGGCCATTGTGCCCCACCATGCGCCTCCATTCGGAATACTAGAAACTGTATTTTGGTCGTTTATCGATCAATGCATGGTTAAAATCGATCATTTGTTGCCGGTAGCGATCAGAAGTAACGTTTTCATCAGGTGTTAGGAGCTTGAGAAGCATCAAAACTTTCTGTCCCATCAGAATGTCCGTTTTTTGAGTCCTTGTACGCTTTTTGTTTGTAAAGTCAAAATCGCCATTTTGAAATTTTTAACCCACTTAAAGCGCTGCGATCTTCTTAAAACAAGTCCCGACAAGCATTTGGTGCGA
The DNA here is from genome assembly GCF_943735745.2 of Anopheles bellator. Lineage (NCBI taxonomy): Eukaryota > Metazoa > Arthropoda > Insecta > Diptera > Culicidae > Anopheles > Anopheles bellator. The sequence continues at coordinate 2,936,438 of NC_071286.1, read as the reverse complement.
TTTCGAAGCAGTTTTTTTCAAGCAGAAAAAGAAGGAAAAATAGTAATCCCCGCCAAACGTCTTTTTAGACACAAAAGTTGACATGGTCTAACCCTTTAAAAGATGGGTTACAAACCAAAATAATGTTTTTTTTACCTGAAATCATTTAATCTGGTGTCAAAACAAGGCAATGTTGCCAAAACAGTAAAACTAGGAGGTTCAAATTGACAGCAAGAGCCATCTGTTTAAAAGTTCGTTTCTCACCTGGGAAACCTGCCACACGAAGCGTAAACGATCTGACATTTTTACCCCCCGATTTGCGTTTCGTGTGGCACCCCAGTATGGATGGAAAAAAAATCTACGCAACACTTTAACGGTACACTAGCAAGAAAGTATGCACACTTTTACCGCATTCACCATGAATATTCATCAGCTTCGTGGTACACGCGCCCGTTAGTGCCAACCAACAAATTGGATTATTTGCATCAAAACAGCAGCGCGTTAATTCAAGCGTAACATTCATTTGGCTCCGGGCTCCTTATGCACGGAGGGGGGCAAGACATCATTCACGACATCAGCTAGCTAATGTCCTTTGTATCTTAAACGCACACCGACCCGGCCCGGACCCGGCAATCGATTTCGCGACCAACCGACCAACGGACGGGTGCTCGATGTGTGTTCCGGCTACTCGGCAGCAACCTGACAGCAACAAATGGACGGAACATAATTAATAGCACACATTCACGGCACCAGATGGACTCTCTGTAGAGGCGGCCTCCAAAAGCGTGCCCCTTTTGCCGTAATTAGTCCGCGCGTCGCAGGGGGAATCATAATTACGATGGCTTACTCACGTTTCCCACGATCTCTGACTCGCATCGATCTTCCCTCTCCGGCCGTGTATGGGTGTGTGTATTTATAGCCTTTGCTTGTCCTTCTATTTACACCATCAGCCATTTGATTATCCTTTCCGTAATCTGTTAATTCCACACTGGTTCACAAACACGCGGACACACCACGGCAGCAGGATCCTCGGGTGGGTGTCTAGAGTATCGTGCTTTAATAGATGACCGGAATATGGTAATGTCACACAGGGCGAGAGAGAGAGAGAGTCTTTAAACGCTTCAACGACGATGACGACGACGATTGTGTCCACCAAGTTGAATATTGGGAATTGGAAAGAAATCGTGAAAAAATGCCGATGCCGAAGAAAGCGCCCGATTCGGCCTTGTGCTGATCAGATCAGCACAACAAATCGGTAGCGGATCTTGTACTGCGCGTTGAGCCACCCATCGCCGGCCCTAAGCTGCGTATAATGAGGAATTATGAAAATCAATTCAATTAGGCTCCCTTTGGGGGCCTTTTTTCCCCTCTCGCCGAAAGGACCTTTCAATCAAGACCCGGCGAGTTTGACGGAAACGGCCCAGAACGAATGCGAGATCGCTCCGAAGTCATCATGTAGGGCCGGTGTGATTGATTGAAATAGATTGCCCATCAACCGGAAACGGCTCCGTGGGAGGACTCCGGGGACCAGCGTGTGTGTGTGGATTGCACGGAATGAAACATAAAAAAAAAAACGATCCGGCACTAACGAACGTTCCGGGGTCGTAGAGACCGGGCCCCAATCGTTAGTCGCGAAAGTTTTGCCATTTTTCGTTTTTCGCTCCGCGGGACGGAAAACTTTGGCGAACCTAGCTAATGGGCGGATTTCGCGATTCGGATTGTGATCCGACCAATTACGGTCGCAGGGCAACGCAGGGATGCGTGGGCACGAAAAGTTTCCGGCGCCATCGCTAATAGCATTGCGTTGGGCCCCGAGAGGGCGCTCCGTCCGATATGAAATGATTCGTCTCGAAATCTTCCTTCAGCAGGCCGCCGAAGCCCCGTCCGCGCTCAGGTATGTTCCGAGTGGAATAACTTTCTTGCCGGAGGATCTGCCGCGGTGGGAACCCTTTCGACAGGACCGATGACCGATGATCTGATTGGTGGTGGTTTGTTTTCGACCGAACGGCAATACGAACCGATCTTCATTATGTCGCAAAGGGGTAGCAATCCTAAGCCCCATAATGATTAGGGTCCCAAAATCTTATAAAGGGTCGAGTCCAGCGCAGCGGATTATCCATCATTAAAAATGTGATCGCGGTCTTTTGAATCCATGCATGGATCTTATCGGCCCCGAAAATGATGAGTTCTCCTCGCGTAAGCTTTGCGTTCTCAAAGAAAACTGAAAGTTTGTTCATTATCTCTCGACGATGACTAGAGGGCCTCTTACGGTTCCTATACTGTCACTTGCATTACTTTGCGGAATAACTGTTCCAACTCAAACAAAAAAGAGCCCCTTCAATGGAGTTCGTGAGACAAAGTACGACCTGTCGCACGAATCCTTTGTCTTCCGCCCACAGTACCTTAACAATATGGTTGCAATTTTGCAACCCTCTGTTTTTTCTTCTCTCAGCCCTTATGACATGAAGCATGTGATAAGCGGAGCCCAAAACAAATGGTAAGAAAAAAGACCCAAATCGTATTAGAAGGCTAACCGTAGGTACGTGGGAATGCGGACTTGCGTTGGACATGCAATGTGGACATTAGACTGCAAGTATATTAGCAGCCGGACAACGGGCCGGCTGGCTGCAGAATTCATGGGCATGAATATTTTAATAAGCTATGCTTCCGGTTTTTAGGTTAATGAAACGGAGCCGAGTCCCACCGAGAGGCACTTTAATTTAAATTAATACTGTCTGTTGCAACCACAGCACAAACTAAAACCCCTTAATAATGACTTAAATGACTTCCTAAACTATATTTTTCACTTAGTTTTTTGCCAAAGCTGAGTGAAATTTATAGCTGCCTTATCTGTGGAATACGTCCGTTTCATACGTTGCTTTAGATCTGACCAGCACCAATTCCCTCAAACTTATGCCATTATGTTTCAACCGTCTTTGTATGTTGTTCCAGGTTTCGTATGTAATTTGTTATTATGTTACGGGTGATCAAAATAGACCGATGGACCAAACGCCATTCAAATGACAAATCCCCTTTTTTCCACTAACGATAAAAGTTTCGGTTCGTTAAAACTTTTACTACGCACCAAGCTAGATACATTCATCATACGAATGTCAGTGCTCGTTAGCGGACATACAGCTTTGATCTCGGAACTTTGTTGTCGCACTGTACGGTTGCCGGCTTGTTAGTGATTAAACACGCACACTCATGTATCGTAATTAAACCGTTTGAAGTCATCCACCGGAAGGTTTTAGTTAATGTCCATAATGCTGATGCGAAGCAAAAGTATGATTAACTGTCCCGACCCGAACGACGAAGACCATGATGTCCCCGTTCCGTTCGATCGATATGTTTCCTCGTTCGTACTACTGCCTTTTTTGCGCAGCTGATGAGATTTGATTGCCCCTCGGACCGTGCACTTTTATTGCAAGCGATGCGCTCGGAGTGCATCGTGAAAAGTTGTCGGATAAAAAAATCAGATGAATATTGTCCCAGACGGAATCCAACCCGAGCGTTACCCTTCAGCAATCGGTTTGGCTGATTTCACCGATGGACACCTTCATGGTTTGCCCAGTGAGGGGGGGAATGATGCGGCCCGGAAGTACTGAAAACATTTGCTAAAACTGAAATTGGTCATTGGAATTGGAAACGATAAGACCGAACGTGAACGTGCTGGGGAGCCATACTTTTTTCCGCTTCCTCTGCGGTGCGCTCCGGGAGCATCTTCCTGCGGGGCATCTGCTCAGGTATTCTGAAGCGGAATATTCCTCCGCTCCAGGGGGTGTTTTTTGCGGAATTCGCCCTCCGTCTGGGCGGACGTTAGAGCCACAGCAGGATCATAACAGCCGGGTCCCGTTCGCATACACGCTGTCTTGAAGGTAATCCGATCCGTTTCCGGTGTCAGTCCGGGCCCGGGGGTTGCGCCAGGAGTCAGCAGCGTAGCCGTGGCCGATCGGCCAGAAGGTGGCCGTGTTCACGGAACCGCTTTGAATGCTGACGCCGAACTTTAGCCAACGCACTTGAAGCTGAAGCCGCCTGTTCGCCTGTATCTTCTGCCCAAGTATTTGGCCCTCGAGCAAGTTATGCAAAAACATTGTAATGCTGTTGAGCGGGAAACGAGCAGAAAAAGCAAAACGGGAACCGAGCGACTCCTACGCACCAGCCCAAGTCCAAGTAATGTCACTCCGCCAGCCAGCCAGAGATGGCCACCGAAAACGATGAATACGAGCGTACCACTGCCACGCACCGCATATCCTGCACGTCCTTCGACGATTTGTCATTAGCAAGCGGAACCGACCGTAAAACCGTTAAGGGGCTTTCTTTTACATGCCATTGCCTCGGTTCTCAGCGGGCGGCAGGCCTCTCGAGTGGCGCACAAATAGCGTGACGGAAAGTCCTGGCGCGCGCGACTCCCATTCAGCGCATTCTACGCTGGCGAGGCGGCCCATTCTTCAAGCCTGGCAAATGGCAACGACAGCCACGCTCAGTGCATATCCCTTAATCTGCTTACGGGCGTTCCACCACAGCGTAGATTCGTGACTCGGTTCCGTTTTGTACCGCGGAGCGCACTGCGGAGGCTTAGTGATGCCATTTGAATGAGTCAAAGGACCTCGTGTTGCGTGTTGTGTGTCTGTGCGTCTTTATCCTGACCAACTATTGTCATGGGCTTCCGGGACGGGCGTATTCTTATGACAGGCGTGTTAACTGTTCGGAACTTCGGAATCGAGCCTAGTCCAACGCGGAGTTCGCGCTTTGCCGGCTGGCTGGCCCGTGTCAAGTGTTTTGCTCGGATCTGATTCTGTCTGTGGTTGGGGAAAGCAAATCTGGATCAGCATCTATTTTAGGCGACGATAGGCAACACGAATCGATCGATTCCAGCACAGCCAATCAGCTTGGCACGTGGCTAGCACATCGATCAACGCCTTCTCGGATCACTCAGCCGACGGGTTGGCTTTGAATTTGAAGTAAATGTCGGTTTGGTGATTTTCAGAAAAACATTTGCAGAAAGACCCTTGTCCGTTCCTAAACTAACAACTGACCGCGCTCCATTCGGAGGTCCATTGAAACCTAACGGCCCGTGACCCGTTGTTCGGTTTGGTAACGAAAATGTTCATTTTCCGTTCCGACGCCGAAAGTTTTCATGTTGCCCTTTCCAGTTGCGTATGTTCATGTTTTGCGTGGATATCCGATGCTTGATTCGAATTCTGAAAACTGGCAAGGGCTGGCATTAGAAAATACGGCACGGGGTTGGGCACCAGCCAGGACCACAATGTATCGTTTCTGAGCATCTTTTTGAACTGAAACCAGTTTCTAGGTCCAAACCCAAAATTCATTCCGCATCATCAACGTCGCCAAAGTCGCCCCAAAGTCTGCGGGGGCTATGCGCAGCTGATTTCAAAATCAATCAGTTTCTGTGTGCCAAAGCGGGACCAAAAAATATGATTCCCATGAAACATTCATCGAAGCCTTCGTTTGCCTCGTATCCTCCTGCCGAGGCCACAGTGCAAACAGTGCAAAGAAACGAAACACCCACGGAACGGAACCAACCGTCAATCGAATCGGCCGGGGGCGGACTTTTTGTCCCACCCCCAGTGGTTCCGGACGTGCCCGACGGTGAATCCGATGATCCCGGGTTCCCCGGGTGGCAGAAGAATGAAAAATGATTACAAAAAAAAACGAGAAACGAACGCCAGTCCTGCTGCAGAAGACGTACACACCTCGGCCGTACAATTGATGCGCGCACCGTGGGGTTCCGCGGGTCCCGGTTTTTGCATGCAACACGTCCCACATGAAGGCGAAAAGAAATAACGGACCACTTCAGGACGCCCGCGGCAAGGTCCTCGATAAAATCCTCGGAACCACCTCGGCCGTGGCGACGAGCAAAACATGGGTTTTTATTCATCTTCCATAAAACAAGAAGCGAAACGATCGATTTGATTATCCCGTAAACAGGAGCGGCCCGGGGGGGAAGGGCCCCTTTGCCCCTCCGAGACCACAAAGGAAGTGAGTGCAGCTCCGGTCGCGCGGTTGGCGGTCGCTTTTATGTGTTTAACTGCAAGGCTCGCGATTTGCGCGCACCGAGGTCGTTACCGAGAGGCTCTAATAAAAAGACGTCGCTACGACCTACATAAAGACGGGCGGGAAATGGCAGCGTTTTCCAATCCCCTTCCGATCCTGTTCCTGTTACGGCCACTACATCAGCTACAATAATGGGTGCCGTGTTCTGGAAGGTGCAGAAGATGCATTTCATACATTATGGCCAGGGGGCCCGGGAGCGGACCCTTCGCCGCCGACGATACCTTCCCCTGGAACGCGTGGTATTGTTGCCAGCAGTCAGTTCCACTGACTGCAGCTGATGCTGGAGCTTGGAAGGATACTAAACCGTACATTACACATCCCGAAGCTGCCCCAGGGGAGGTTGTGTAATAAAGTGAAACTATTTATGACCGACACACGCCCTGGGACCGGGACCGGGCCGAGGATCGCCTGCGTGCAGACTACTGCCCCGCAGGTCCTTGGCCCTCAATTATCACGGAGCAATCGTGGTGTGGGTTGGCCGGCGCGACCTGTTGGCTCTTGTTGGTGCTTAATCCACTTGGCTAGTGTCTCGAGTAAGGCCAAGGGGAAGCGAGGTTAAAGTCGAGGTCCTGCTGTTCCATCAATCAAACCGGAAAACAGACCTACCGGTTGACCTTCGTGCAGGAAATGTAAATTCGCGCGGGTTTCCTTCTCTTTAAGCCGGCGGTTCCTAGCGAAGGCAGATATTAATCACGGCGTGTGTTTTAGCGATTTTTAATTTATCGTACCCAAAGCCAAGGATGGCCACGGTGGAAGTGGTGTAATAAATTACGTGTCCCGTTTGGCGGCGCCCAATTAGGGGTCGGGCAGCAGCGGCTTGATTAAACGGCAGATGCAAAAGCGTCTTATCGTCGCCCAAGACGTTCGCCTGGCTACGGCTTTGCAGCTCGTAAATCACTCGTCGAAAGGCGGGAAAAGTGGATGATTTCGGTACGCCAACCTTTACGGTGTTAGAGGTAGGAAGTGTGAGAAATTTTCCGCGATCTGGATCCGGATCAGCACCGCGATTGTTTTAAAGTCTTCACCGGTTTGTTGTTTCCGTTGGCTGGATTTGCCATTGGCACATGTTTATGTTGTGCGTTTAGTCGCTCGGGCCTCCGCAGATGCTTTTATCGCTGATGCTACCGAGCATGGGGACATGATAAAAAGTGGCGCACTAAATGCACTTAAAGTTGATTTAAAAAAAAGAAGCTCCAACGTTTCAGCGACGTCAGAGCCAAGTGAAGGAGTCAAGCGGATGACACTTTTACCTTTCTCGATGGAGGATGGAGAAATGGAGGATCATATCGGAAGATAATTGGAACCTCAGGTTTACGACTGTGGGCTGTGTGGCAGTACGGGGAAAACCCTCCACAAGTTCTCAAGTTTATTTTTCCGGCAGCGTGCAGCTAACGCGTGGGGACGAAAACTCATATTCAGCAGAACTCTTGCACCACCCGCAGAGCAAGCTTTCCCCGTTGATAACAATTTTCCTCTGTGTGAATGTGTGTTTGCCGCTTATCAAAATGTTTGCCTTTCAGTAGTCAGAACCCAGATCGGGGCCAAAGTCAAAAAAGTTTAATGAAACGTAATCACTATAAATGGCGGGGTAAACAAAGGCGTTGAACTATAATTGCGTTGTTTTAGGGGTTGGATTTTAACAACACTATCAAACTCATGTAACACTCATCAATCGTAAAACCATCGTTAGCACTAGCTCCATTACAGCTGGAATGGCGAACCTCGTGCCACTTTTACGTCACAATTGCACACATGGAAAGTTCCGACCCTAACACATAGATGGCGCTAGTTTTGTAGCATTCATCGCTTTTTGCGAGTTGTGTTGTGCTAAAAATTATTTTCAAAACAATACATGCAAAACAATTTCGTGTTTTAATTTTACACTGTTTCTTGATCGAAAAATACCATTTGAGCGAAGCAATGGCTTGAAAAGAATCATAAGAACTACTCTCAAATTGAAAATTAGGCCGCGTGCGCTAACTGTTGATCAAAAACAAGAACGTATTGATGATTCAGTGTTTAGGACAGAAATACCAGCAACAGTGAATATTAAATACCGTTATTGGGCCATTTTAAGACCCTACTTGCAAAGAAACGACCGCATATGGCAAAGCCAAAAAATCTGTTTCATCAAGTCGTGTCACTCAAATCAATCATGTTTTGGATCAATCATGGCAAAACTATTTGAGTTGAGCTTTGAATTGCTCCCAAACGCACCGCATTCGTCAGATTTAACTCACAGAAACAAATGATAGCTATCTAGCTAATGCTTTTCTAGCAGACCTAAGAAAATGCTCACCGGTAAGAAATTTTGCTCCAATGAAGAGCTTACCGCTGAAACTGAGGCCTATTTTGAAGCAAAACAGATAAATCGTTCTACAAATTTGAATTTTGAATAATCAATGTTGTGCGCGCTTTCTCGGATTCAAAAATAAAACGAGTTTTCCTTCCTTAGGCCCGGAACTTTTCAGCCCATGTGTTATGTGACAGAAGAAATCATTATTTCATCGCTTCAGAACGCGGCCGACACGAAAAGAAACAATTGAAACCTATCTTTCTTTCTCTTTCGCTCTCTTGCGCTCTCTCTCTCTCTCTCTCGCCGTCAATCGTCTGGCGGGGCAGGATATTGAATAGCACATCGCGGACAATCTAATTTGGCTGCCAACATAACAGGCGAGTGCTTAAGAACACCGACTCCGAGACAGAGCCCATTCTATTGGCCCTTCCCCGTTGTTGAATCACTTTAATCGGAGAGTAGCACAAAAAAATCGAAGAATTCCATTAACATTTTTGGCCACACACGTAGGCCGTTTCCTGTCGTCTCCGATACTGTCATGCGTTCGTTACGTTCCTCGGCTTCTGGCAATAGTGGAAAATTTGCTGAAAGCGAGGTCTCATGTGTGACACGAATCCTTCAGCAAAGGCCGGGCAGGCCGGAGTCATAAAAAGAAGGGGAAAAAAAGCCAGTCAAACCATTTGTATCATTGCGTCGGCCCTCTTCCACGTCCTGTGTGCCCGTGCACGGTGGAAGTGACTGGAAATAAATTGCTTATTTATGCGGAAACCATTTGTTCATCGATGCCACTTTTTCTGTTGGGCCGCAATTACTATAATAAAACTCGGTTCCGCACCGGATTTCGTCGCCCGAAGACGACCGCAACCCGCACACGCACGGTGCATTCCACGTTTTATGATGCGGCTCGTCCAAGGGCGCCAGGACCTTATTTATGGTTCTTCAGTAAACTCGCTACATCATCGCGGTCGCGGTCGCGGTGTGTATGTTTGAAAAATAAGTCACTTGACGGTGATCGATCGGGCCAGATTATTCCGACGGCATTAAAATCCGACCGAACCGACGGCACCAAATCGTAACCAGCAAGCAAGCAAAAGCCGGTCGGTTAAATCGAGGGGAGGAAGGCGCCCGAATGGAGGCGCCAGGTGCCGCACTCGCTTTTATGAAGCGATAATCGTCGATGGGCAATACTTTTTCTCGGCGAGGCTGCATCTTCCGCCCGTTACGCCCGGCCGATGATACTGAAAAATTTCGGATGCGATGAACGTGCGCACCGTTTTTCGCATTTCATCATTCGCTTTCGGCAGGATTCGACCGGGGAAACCTTTTGTTCGCAGCCATCCATCTCGATCGCACTCGACGGAGACAGTGACGATCGCATCGTGCCGTGCACGAGGCGTGATTGATTCGAGTCGGGGGCACCGTGTTGCTATCTTTCTGCGCGTCGCAATCCTTAATAAGTTCAATCACCGATGCGATCGACATCGCATCGCGGGTCTCCGTTCACGGTTGGCTGCATTCAACACGTGCCCCGGCAGGGATTCGACGTATCGAACGGGCGATTAAGACCAGTCAACCGAGGTTCATTATGTTGGAGAGACGATGTGTCGTCGGCAACATTCCGCGGACTCGCTGCTCGGAGAAGCTGATTAATTGCTTTCTTGCCTGAAGGAGATATGGTTCACACGCGTCATGCTGTCGCCCACTCAAGGCTCAAGCGCTCACTTAATGCAAATCATGCTTCGAAGCACTCGGCAGATGAGGAGCAGAAAAATAAGGCAGAAGCCGAGCCCGACTCGTAGAGCAGCGCCCGGAACCCCTGGAGAACTAATTTCTGGAAAAGTAAAACAAATTCACCACAACGGGGTTCTCTTATCAGGGTTCCGGAGCTCTCTCTGGGGCTGGGAAGCTTTCTATTAGCATACTACACGCGCCGTACCGTGCGAGGGCTTGCAGTGACATCGAACAGCATAAAGTATGCTGCGGTTCCCGCCACCCGCAGCATATCATGTTTATCATCACAGATGATTGGCTGCACCACTGTTGCTGCGGCCACTGAGCTACGGAGCGATGAGTAATGAGTTTTTGTTTTGAGATCCGGGATACGGGATACGGGTTTGGTCGAGAAAATGGTCTGACAACTTTCAACTCTAATGGCTTGATTACAAGTCAACTGGAGACAGCTGAAATGCCGGCCGGCCACATGGTGCCGTGTGTGCGCCGGTGCAAGGGAAGGCTGCATTCCTTCCGAGACCGAGCTGAGAGTGTCCTGCTGAGGGAACCCCGTATCGGAGTGTATTTATCACCGACCACCGAGCGATGGGCCTTGCGAAGCATTTATTTATAATCCATTTGCCGGAGTCGGTTCCGGTGCAGTCCACTTACTCCGAACCGTCTGCTTTTGTGAGTCCTTGTGCACATTCGGCAGTGACAGACGGCCTCCCCCCCCTGGGGGGCTCGTGCTCGCAAACTGGAAGTACACACAAAAAGGAAGTTTATCTTTTATTTTGCCAGCAGCTCTCAGATTTCGGAGGATGAATGTCACGTTGATGCATGCAGTCCGATGTCGACGACGACGATGATGGTGGTGTTGGTGGAAGTTTCCTGGATGTTGGACCTAGCGAAGCGAGCAGAGGCTGTTGAAATGTTTGGCGAAATGCTGCTGATGCTGATGATAAGCCGGCGTAGTGGGCTGAAGTGCTAAATAAACGCAAACGCCGTTCGAGACCGTACACGCCGGGTCTGGGCCACCGGGCGGGTGGCTTCCTTTCCCACGGCGTTGTCAAGGGGCTTTTCACAAAAATTAAGCCCACGGTAAAAAGTTTACCCCTTTTCCGCGACGTCAGCCGCCGGGTTCGAAATTAAATTTGCAATCGGTAACGGATGAACGCCGCCGCTTCCGCCGAGTCGACACGCTACGTCGAATCATTTCCGGTGGACAACAGCGTGGCGTGAGCGCCCGTGCCCGACGCTGCGTGTCCTGTTTTCTCTTTCAACGAAACAGAAGAACGCGCAACGTGTGGCATTAAAATTTAAGCGAAACAGTTGGGCTTGACGCCACCGAAAAAGGAGACACAACGGAAACCGGAAGCGTGATGAATGCTCCTCCAACCTTGGCTCGGGGCCAGACAGCCGGAAGCACAATTCGTGGTACTCGTGGTCACCAAACCAAAAAAAAACGCGGAAGTATAAGTGGGTGTTGCTACGCCCTAAGTGAATGGCCCATAAATTGCGCGACTGTTTTTGGCACACCCCAGCAGCCCGGCCCAGCGGCCATCCTGCCTGTCTGGTGGCCGTGTGTATTGCCGATCAACGGAAAATTAACACAACACAAGTCCCGGGCCTGGGGTTCCCGGCCTTCATCAATATTTGTTCAGTGTCGTGTGCTGCGCCGCCTCCTGCTTGTGAAAGCGAAGACAGTCGCCGGCTTAGGAGGCCACTTGTGGAGTGGAGCTTCAAGAGGGTGTTGTGGGTCCAACAAAGACCCGAACGGAACGTAAATACTGCCGGAAAAACTTTGGCCATCGCTGCCTTAGATCAGCCGGGTGCTTTTTTTCGTGTTAAGCCATGCGATTGCAACGAATTGCTGTCAAGATTCGGGCAAAGTTATCTACAAAGTTTCTCTGCTTTGCGAAAGCGTTGGCACAGCGATAGCTCGCTCGTTTGTTAATTGATGACAGAACACCATTTTGAGGCCAGCTGTAACCCTGGAACGTAAAGGGGGAGTAAAAAGAAGTTTAACGAATTTAAGGTTAAATAGAACTGACACTAGCCAAAGGGTAGCGGAAGAAAGGATTTTTCTTCAGTGATTACTAGATTCTTGTCGATTGGGCAGCAACATTCCACGTTCGAAACTTCCAATCTTTAAATGTTAGAGTAACTTTTGTATATTTTCAAAAATTATTGGCAAAAATTATTATTGGCGATTTTAAGTTAACAAACAAAAGCCTCGAAGGACTCCGAAAAACGGACTTTCTGATGGAATAGAATGGTGTGATGCTTCACAAGCTCCTGAACCCTGATGAAAACGTTAATTCTGATCGGTACTGACAACAAATGATCAATTTTAACCATCGATTGATCAAAAAACGACCAGAAAATCGTTTCTCTTATCCAAAATGGAGGCGCCTGGTGGCCCGTGGCCTGAGGCTTCCATGACCCCATAAAGGAAAACTGTTTCAGGATACTATCAAATCACTTGGATGGGAGTTGCTATCCCTCGCCGCGTTATTCACCAGACTTGCCTCTTTCCAAATATCATTCTTTTCCATCTATGGGACACGTATTGGCTCAGTAGCCCTCCGTTTTTCTATGAGGAAGTCGAAATTGGATGACTAATTAGCTTACTTAAAAAGACGAAGAATTCTTTCGTCTGGGGAATCCACGAATTAGCAGAGAGACAGGAAAAACGTATACCTAGCGAGGGCACATACTTCGAATGAAAATTGAAATTTGTTTAAAAATTTAATAGACTTTTTTTGTGTGTTAAAAACAGTCCGATCCTCGACGCAACAGCTGTCAAAAATTGAGTGATCATTCAAAATGGTCGAAGCTGTCAGAGACGTGAGTAACATAACGCCTCAAAATAAATCGAAAATCGAATTAAATACCATCGATTCACCATGGAAAATCAAAAAATCACTAAATTTTTTTAACAGACCTCTTACATTTGGGATGAACCACCGGAACTTTGCTGACAACGACGAGTATCCCAGCAAATTGCGGTCGGCTACATGATCCGCTCTTAATCACTAACGACTACCCTCTTACCGACGGGTCCATTTTATCGTTCCATTTAGTGGCCTGAATTATTAGAGGATCCCAAATAAAGCTTAGCGCACAGTTTTCGCCGTAACACCTGGCCTACCGGGGACCGTTCCTAAGTTACTGCTCTGGCCATCAATCTGTGCCCCGCGCCTGTGAGACGGTGCGGTTGCGGTGCGATTGTTGTAATCAAATAATTGTGACCCAAAAAGCGGCCCCCCGGACACCGGACGAAGTAAATCTCGTTACCCGCACACGTAAATGGGGCCCAACTTGAGCGGAACACGTAGTTCCGCTTAATCCCCTGGCATTCCCGACACTATCCCCCACGGCAGCATAGGTGTGACTCGGTGTAATCGTTCCCTCGGAAGACCTGGTTTACGAACCTGGGGCCGGCATGCCGTCTGCGGCGTGTGCCGACGTGCAAACAGCCGGGCCGGGCCGGTCCGGGCGGGACCACTTCGTAAACGGCTGTTTGTCTTCTTCTCACATGGGCCACCGCAGGCGTTCCGAGGACGACGACGACCACGACGACGACGACGACGATAGACTGTTTGTTTTATTTTATGACATTTTTCCGTGACCCAGCGCCATCGGGGGTGGAAATGAGCGTTAGGTTATTCACTCGTAACGGAACGTTCCGGTCCCCGTAAGGCTGAGCTATTCCCAAGAGGCGCTACCCTCTGCACGGCACCGGTAATTACTGCCACACAGACGTGCGGTCCCGTGAGGTCTATTGTTTCGCAGAGCTACACATTTGAATAATGTGAGCCTATTTGCGTGTCAGGTTTTGTGTATGTTCGTATGGCCCGCCCCGGAAATGCACTGCCAGCGGGTCAACCAGCGGGTTTAGTAGCTAATAAGCGGAATCGGTTCCGGGAACTTTTTTCTGCCACAGCTGTAATCGGAGCAACAAACAAGCGAAGGAGGGTCACAACAAATTGAATAGGATATTGTTCCTTGGATGTTGGCCAGGAGCGTACACAACAATGGCAAGCGTTACGCTGAGCTTCCATTAGCCTAAAAGGGCGGCCGCCGATTGTTGAGTTAATGGAAATCTTTTCTCAGAACATCAATGGGCTGGCCATCCTGGTGAGTGAGAGTTACCGATTCGCAGCCTTGGATTCGCGGGTCCCCGTCGGGACGATCCGTTGCAGGCCAGGACATCTCGAAACGGCGGACGAGTTTTTCTGTCACAAATCATGCCGGTCGTTGTGCTCGAGCGGACCAACTTCTAGCCCGAGTCCCGGAAGGAAACCGCCCCACGGGGTGGTTATTTATGCGTGAAACGGTGTAACATAGTGTTAGTGTTTCCGTGCAGTGTTTCGCCCCGGCCGCTTGACCGGATTCAGCTCCGGGTGCCGGGTCGCTAACGAATGGGTATTGTTTTTCGCATTTCCCGACCCCTAACGGGGGCCTTGTTTTGGTGTGTTTGGGGTCTCCTTTGGAGCGCGGTGCTCCAGTAATCTCTCCTTCCTTTTGGTGACCACCCATTAGTGCCATCTGGTGGCGGCCATCGCCAATCGCAGTCGTACAGAACAACACTGAACAACTAGCGTTTAATGGCACTCTCTCGAGCACTCGAGGCGAGTCAATGTTGTGGCTGGCCGATACTTCTGGGTCGGTCATCCGCCGGCTTCCGTTGAATGTGTGTCGCCATTAGGCGCGTGATTTCCGGTCCCAGCGGCCCCCAGACTAATGGGACGGCCACCGTGTGAGTGGTTGCAGATTATATGCAAACAGCGCAGCGGTCGCTCGGTCGCGTCGGTCGGGCCCAGCTCTAATCTAGGCGAGCCAACCGTGCTCGACGCAAGTTGCCGGCCCACCACTGTCGACATTAGCTCAATCAGGGCACCAGGACAAAATGGCCTCGAGGCGTCGCTAAATACAATCGGATTGTGGGGCTAATCGCATTCGTACTCGGCTCGCTCATGATGGAGTGTCAAACTTTTTTGCTGTCTCATAAATATTCATATACCGCTTAAGCTTCTTAGGTTTTTTTTCGGTTTTTCTCGAACCAACAAAACGTGGAGCCTGATTATTGCACTTCCGGTGGAACTCGGTGGAAGTATCGTTAAATTAGTTTTCTTCTCCAAAAGCAATCGTGAGTCGTGAGAGTTGCTAAACTCGAGACAGCTCGTTATGGTGTCTTGACTGTTTCGCAAAACTGAATGGCCATCAAAGTGTGTAGCTCGAGCACATCAAAACTCGGTCCCAAACTAAGAGATCCCTAAACCAACCCGCATCCGCCGGTCCAAAAAAGGAAGGCCGGTAACTTTAGCACCGGGTGAGGATCGGCAATAAATGATGACGTGATGATAAGAAGTAATAGTGTCCTCGGTTGGCCCGGGATCCCGGACCGCTCTGTCTGGTGACTTCTGGGAGCAGTACGAAGGAGAGCACGATCCGTCAAGAAGAATTTCACACAATTTCGCTTGTCATCGCCCCTACGGTGCTCCTTGTGGTGCGCTAATCCGAGATTTACTCTCTCTCTCTCTTTTTCTCTCTCTCTCTCTGCTTTTCTTACGTTTCCGTCCGTCCCGAGATGCTGGCAATCGTTTGCGGTTGGCACTTTTTAGTTCAGCTCGTGACATTATATTTTCAGCAGAGGATCGAAGGAAGTGCGTCTTACGATGGGTCTTTATATGTCTGTGACCCGCCATCGGAAGTCACGTGAATGTCAGGAGGATCCTTGTGCTGGACGGACACCGCTTTATGTGATTGTTTTCTCTCCGTTGGCTTCCGTTTTAAAACGGTTTTTTTCTCCTTCCGTTCGTTGGAAGGAAATGGCCGTCGAAGGCCCCTTGTGAATCATAGAATGGCCGCCCAAATAGGGCGTTGAAAATTGTATTTCTATTTCATTTAATTACCGCATTCAAGTCCCGTTCAATGTTTTTGCTGTGACCGCCGTCGTGGTCGCCATTCGAAAATGGTCATGAAAAGAAACTTGTTAACCACAGTTCGAGGTTCGTCCACCGATTTCGTATGTCCCGGTGCGGGATCCCGAGCAGACGCCGGAATGCGAATCGGATTTTGTAAAGTAATCGTCCGATTTGCAATTCAAATTCATGCCGGCCGGCCCAGCTCGGAACACGCTCATTATGGTTGTCGAATTTGATCCCCGGACGACCTGGGAGGTTAGTGGCGTTTTCTTTCCCGAGTCGTAAAATCAAATCTAAACTTACGATCTCAGCCGGTTCCGCAGAGGATTTTGACGAAATACGAAAAGAAAAAACCGTTTACCGAAAATATTGTTTCGCGTGGCTCGGAGAGTTTAAATCGCTTTTCGCCGAATGCGAGCTTGGGAAAATGCTTTGAAAACAATCGAACGCATATCTACCGTTGCTTGTCCCATCGTTGGTCCGAAAAAGAGCCGAAATATTGAAGCCGAACATCAAACGGAACGGAAGGTATGCGATAAACATTTATTGATCCCCGGATCGGTGGACGAAATGTATGGCGATGGTCAACAATTTTCCGGTGCCGTTTGTTTGGAGCAGCGGAGCAGATGTTTGGTCTCGATTTCCCCGAATTTGCGTTCAAACGACAGCAGTCGAATTAGAAAGGTACGGGAGAAGCGCAGTAGGACCATCTCGGAGGTTTATCAGAGAATATTATATTTTTGTCAATATATTTCGGTACTGTGGACATCCGACATTCGTCCTAACGGATGACCTCACCAGCGTACATTCAAGGACCGCCATTTACGTTGAGCTAATGGCAAAGAAAACATCGTGCTCGTGGGTTTTCGAAGGCGGTTCGTTGCTAATTAATTACCCCAACGGTGTGGTTTGTGTCCTGCGGGTCCCTTCCAAGCTCTGCCGGATTCGTGAGCAATCTCCATTTCGCATCACCGACGACGGCTCGTGATGGATGCCATTTTTCGACATCTTTCCCGGCCGTGCGATGGGCCACTGCCAAGGCTCCGTCATTGTTGTCGGCTCAAGCACGTCGGTGGAGTGTAAATCATGTAATCAAAACGACACAAGGCGCAACGCGCGTGTGATGTGGTTAAGGGTGTAAGTCGACATTAAAATCATAATCCTTGGCGCGTACTGTGGGTACCCGATTTTTTATGCTGCCGCGTGCTGTGTGCCGAGCTCTTAACCTCCGACCCGTTAATGATGCGACCTGCCACTCTGTTTATTCAGTGGTCCCGGTTACAAAATGAACCTTCGCCACCGCAAGCAGATTTGTACAACGAGTTTCGGATTTTCCAATCGTATTCCGGAAGCCACGCCGATTATGGCCACCGCCGCCGAGCATGGGAAGATTATAAATTACGTAACTCGCAACGGCAGCGGCGTCCTGGATGCTTCCTGGATGAAGCGAGAATTAACAAAAAATAAAACCCCCCAACCAGTCAGTCAGATAACCTATTGTGGCGCGAAGCATTTGGTTAGGAATTGTTGTTCACAACTCGCCCGAAACGCGCGCACGGGGAGATTAAATCATTTCACCGCTGCCGGAGTTCCCCGGAACCGGAACGACCCACTGGGGGGGCTGTGGGCTTCGGCCCGATTTATTTAATGGTCGCCTAAACCACCGAAGCCAGAGGCAGGAAAATTCAACCAACCATCAAAGATAACGGCGGCACGGTTATTGTGCTGAGCCTCCGGAGGCACCATTCTATCCCATTTCTGATTGACAACCCCTTCGACGGATCCGGTTCCGGTCGAATTTATGAAAAGCTATCTTCGACCCTTTTCAGAGTCGAACGGTTTTTGAGGGTGGTTTGTTTCGCAGCTTTCTTTGCGGCCAACTAAACCTCCAACGGAATCGTTGATGTAATATTCATGGCGATAACAAATGGTCAGACCCCAGCCCCGGATTCGTTGAATCTCTCTCACACCAACCGTGGCAAATTTTGTCTCAAACTTTTCAGCAGGGGCTTTCGTTTCCGAAAGCACGGCAGCCCGGCAGATAATGAATTTCTCTCGTTTGGCTGCAGGGCCCTTTTTGGGGCGACCGAACATCGAGACACGAGAAGGTACAGGGAAAGTTTTTATCTCCCCCAAAAACAATTAACTTCAACGGTGGCGCCGGGGGCGACGGCCTTCTTCGGGAAGTAGTTGGGGAGGCGAAAAAAGGCACCAAGAAGGGGATTTCCATGTTTCCGTCGGTGGTTGAAAGTCCAAGGGCTGTTAAAGGGGTGCATATTGCATTTTTCACACCCAGCCTCGGCGAAGAAAGCCGCGGAACGCGTCCATTCGAGAAGCTTTTACACGAACGCGCCGCTAGTTCCCATGCTGGAGGGCACGAAAAAGTTTGCGGACCGAACGGGAACGGGCGTCCCGTTAAATTAGAACCGAAAGCGCTCACATTTTTCTTCATTATGCATTATTTCGCCTGTGAGCCCCCGAGAAAAGTTTCCTGGCGCGAAGTTGTGGTGATGCTCCATGCTGATGCTACAAGAACAGCAACGCAAGTCGTAGCTAAAAGGAACAAAAGTGGCGCTGATCCGCAGCCGATGATGCACTTGTGATGTATGGGGTCCGGAGTGGTTCGTAGGAAGGATTCTTGTCAGTTAGGTGGCACAACAATGTTGTGGATAATACTACTCAGCTGCTATGTCCAATGAGGACGTCTTTAAAGACCTTGAGATGAGTTACATACGGTTATTCCTTAGATAAAAAAAAATTAAATCACTTTGCAAATGATTTTTGACAGGGTTACACCATGTCAACTTTTCTGCCTGAAATGACGTTTTGCGGGAATTGTTATTTTTCTGTTACCTCTTGATGAAAACTGCTGTAGAATCGCACCAAAGGCTTGCCGGGAATTGTTTTTGGAATATCGGTTTAAGTGTGCCCATAGCGATTTAAAAAATTTAAAAATGGCGATTTTGGCTTAACAAGGAAAGAGCATCGGAGTACTCCAAAAAAGGACTTTCTGATGGAACCAGAAAGGTGTGATGTACCACAAGCTCCTACAACCTGATGAAAACGTTTATTCAGATCGCTACTGACAATAAATGATCAATTTGAATCATGCATTGATCGAAAAACGACCAAAATACAGTTTCTTCTGGCGTCTCCATGACCCACCAAGCAAAACTGGTTCAAGATACAATCAAATCACTTGGTTGTGGCTGTCCGAATCTCAAGGAAACGATCTGAAAGTTGCTGGTTTGTACGCGTAAGATTTGTTTTTCTCCGATCCGTAAAGAAAATTGCCAATGGTTGCAAATCGCGGCTTCTTGGAGGGCAATTCACAACACCTCTCCTGCTGATTATTCGATTTCCGAAGGTGGGGCGCAAAATATCGATTGTGTCTCTAATTGTAGCGCCATCGTATTACAATCAAATGCCGTTCAAGTTCTCAGCTTCTGTATCGCCAAAGGACCAATCAACCAACAGTTACTCGTTTTGGGTGCATTGGCTTCTCTTGAACGACATGTGGGTTTTCCGAACTCCAAAAATGACAATTCTGCTAATTGAAATAATCAGCGAGGAGGAAATGAAACGAGTTTTTCAAACATTGTACCGTTTGAGACCTACCACTTTGGAAATAAGTTCATATTTCCCAACTTTCTGAAACCTAATTTGAATTTTATACATAAATAACATGAATCAAACGTTCAAATAAAAGAGCAAGCAGCGACAAATATTTATCTTTTTTTAAAAATTGAACCGGAAAGTCGATCTCGAATTGTCTTGATGAGACTAGCAATTGTCTAAGAGGCAGCTGTCGGGCAAGACCTCGCCTAATGACTATCATTTTCGAGCTCGTCATAAGATTGTGGCGTACCACAGCTGTCGTATCCTAAAATACGAAATTAAAAAGCGTGCTATTAGCTTAACTTAGTGTTTTTGTTTTCCTTAGTGCGAAGGTTGCTTAAATGTGATAGCCTTTCCGGCGTTGCCAACGTTGTGTTTTTGAAGGCGAAGGATAAAAGATCGAGTCAAAAAAGCTTTGGGACCAATGATCTACCCATACGATTTAGTGAGGCAGTTTGTGGTTGTTTCCATAGCAATGGATCTGGGTGTGCTAATCACATTCTAGTTTCACGTTTGCCGCACTCTGTGCCACAGACAGTTTACTTTAGTTGTCGAAATCGCTTTTGTCGCTGCATTGAATTGTAAATTCAAATCGGTACCACATGGCGTTCCAGCTCCGGTCCGCTAATCGTGCTCGGGATCATAAAACAATTTGCAAATTATCACCATGGCCGGGCGGGCGCTTAAATGGGTTTTCTGAGTGGGGATCATTCATTAATGTGTAACGGCCGGCGTTGTGGTTGCCTCCGAAAGCGTGTCGTCCTTTTTTCGCCCCAGCCATTTGTTGGCGTAGTGTTGCGCGGTTAATGCCTGGGTGACGCAGATGAGCCGTTGAGTTTGGCCGATAACGCGTGCGCGTGAATAGAATAAATTAATTGTGTGCGAACCCCCGCCTCGGGGGCGATTATGCTGCCGGTGCCGACGGGGTGTTAAACGGGTGCTGCGCTTTTATAAATTGTGTGCTTACCTACGTCACTGCTGATGAGCAGATAATACCTAGCGAGCGCGTTTTGATGATTGACATGGCAAATTATGTTAATTGAAAAGTAATCTCCCAAAGCCCCCGGGTGGGTGGTCGGAGTGGCATGCATTTGGTCTCCGCTCTGAACGGGAACATTAATCAAATTGCGCGGCAGCGAAAAGGTGAATGTGAAGTGAATCAGGCTGGAGCCCGGTTTCGATCCCTTTTATCGTCGCCACGATCCGCCGTTCCGTTTCCGAGAGTTCTTGAATTCGAAACCACCGTGATCCTGTAGTCGAAATTCCCGGCAATGAGCCAGTAATTCAAAACACCAAACCAACTTCAAATAGCGCTAAGCTTATTATTTGCCCTCCGCAAAACCAGCACCACTAAGCGGACGTGGAGTGCACAGTCCCCAAAACCCAAGCACAGGACGACATAAACGGGCCCTTTTGGGGCCGTTTTCGGATTTATTTCGGTTCGGAGCTACAGAGTGGAGAGTTAGATCGTTGGCTGAATCGGCCACGGAATGCCAAATTCCACCGAAAGAGAATGAGAAAAAAGAATAATTAACTCACTCACGATTTTGCTCGAGGGCACGATTTATTTTTTGAATCGTTACGGCCGTTTGTTTCGCCTTCCGTCGCAGCTTTTAATGTCCTGAACCCTTTTACCTCTGAAAGTGGTTTCAGTGCACAAGAGAGACATTTCCGAGTCGTGAAACTTTACACCGGGTCCCTGACCATCCCCTTGAAGTCCCTGAAAAGAGAGCGGAAGCATAAAAAAAAATGATAACCGGGAATCGCAGGCGTGAGTTTCGTGCACAAAGATTGCAAAGTTTATGATTCCATTTTCCACGATTATGGCATTACTTAAACGCGGGCGCTTGATGAACGTTTTCCTTTCGCAAAGTTTGGTCGTTGAAAGAGAATGATTTCTATGAAGACGAATAAATGATGGACGCCTAATTGAATTGAACCTGGTCAGCAGAATTCGCAACACAGAAATAGCAGTATGAATCGGGGGCTTAATTGGAAACGGTCGACAGCGTTTCCTGTCGCGTGATGGATTGTTCCTCGCGCCACCGACGTTCGTTTCCAATTTCTTCGTCCACGCCAGCAACATGTTGCTCAATGTCTCTTGTGCCGTGCGGTGTATTCTCTCGCAGATTGTGCTCCTCTGCCTGTACGCCTGTCTTAATTGTGTTGTCGAAGCGCACTGATCCTAAATAAACCTACGCCTGAAGATTGGCCTCCCTCTCAGGACGTGTTTTCATTTTCCCCGAATGCCGTTGCGTCTTGTGAGGAACACCGTGTGCCGGATGAGGCCGAATGTCGCTCACTTTAACGCTTTACGCTAATGGCCGATCGGCCATTTTCGTTAATGTCTTGTTTAATGAAACAACATGCTCCGTTGAGCGCCTGCCAGCACCAGGCCCCTCAAACGAGTTACAATTATCGTGTACCAACATTCTAACGCGAAAGCGACCTTGCCATTGGCCTTGTTCTGTAGTGTCTTAAAGACATTAAATCATAAAATCGATGATGGATACAGCATTTTGTCACGTTTTTCTTCTCCTTCCTTGAGGCTACGCGGCGTAAGCGAAAGATTGGTTCATTATCGGCCATTAAAAGTGTGCGAAACATCGCTCGGGCCCGCCGGAAGTGACGCATTTTAATAAACACAGCCTCAACCTTTTCAAAAAGCGAACCTTTCTCTTGTCGGCCCTTTTTTGCTGCTTGGGCACAAAAATTAAATTTTGGGCCGAAGAGAAACCAACAGAGCACGATAATGTATCTCGCGCGCGTGAAACTAAACCATTCTTGGTGAGCGCAGCAAAACGTGGGCAAAAAATCGGGCCCACTTGACATAATAATGCCCCGAAGCGAGAAGCGAAAGCAACGATAAAAAAGGCACCGAACCGAGTGATAAAACGGTTCTCGGTTCCACCTTAAAACATTGCAACAATGCAGAGGTATGAAAAATTCATACAACCGGCCGGGAGTAATTTACTGCGAGCGAGTTTGTCGACGTTTGAGGCCAGTTACAACGGACGGAAGTTTGATGGGAAAATACATTCTAATGAGCTACAATTTTGTTGTATAACAACCGAGAAGCTTTCCTCTGAGTCGGGAGCTTCGGGAGACTGTTGCACATTCGAATGGTTCTGTCGTGAATTTACATTCAATTAGCACATACATTCGGCAACATTTTAACCCATTTTACAGTTCATTCGAAGAATGCTTTACGAATGAGTCCTAAAAGGATCAGTGAGGTTGCGGTTGACGATAGTAAGGTAGATCCGTGTTCGAGTTGACCGCCCAACATCGGACCGTATTGGACCGTGTTTTATTTAATCTCTTTGGCAAACACCCGCATATTGGAATCAACCGAAGCACCAACCCAGTGGCTAGCAAATCGCATTAAAACTTGTAAACTAATAACACTGGAGCAACTTCGGGTTGAGAAAGTGCTTTTGAATTTCAAACTTGATTGCTCCCCGCAGAAGCCGTTGATGTGTTATCGAAACAGATTTGTTAATAACCATCCTACCGATGGCGATGAAAAATAAAGCTCAAAAACCCTTAGAACTTTTGCATGGTACCCAACAGAACTTCTTTATTTTTGTCTAAAACAAATTTACATCTGTTTCTTCTGAAACCTGGTCTGCTCATCGAAAACTACTTTATCGATGTTTCTGACAAGTTGTGTCAAACAAGATCGTAGTTGTGAGCCGTCACTGCCATCTATGTGAACACCGCCGTTAATGCTATTGAACTGCGAGAGAAGAACTCTACGCTCTCTATAAGAGAAACCAAAAAAAGATCGTTGACCGAAAACATAAAACATTCGGTCGGTTTGTAACGCAAATTCCTGGCGCGACACAGTATCGGGATATTATCTGGAGTGCCTCCGCGTCGGGCCAGCTGTGTCCATCCCAACCCTGTTGGTTTATCCCACTTTCGGGATCATTAATCATTGATCAATTCTTGCCGAAAATGATAAATTGTACGATTTATGCGATCCACCGGCACCGGCACTGCATTGTAATCGGGGAGACAAAGTTGGTGGTATGCAATCATTAACATTAATCTTTTTATCTGAATTATGCATCACTTCAGCGAGCTGGATGCGTAAAATATTCGGGAAACCTTTCGAACCAGCGTTTGACCATTCCCGGAACAGATCAAACGCGACTACCCCGGCACACCTATGACCGACGAAAATTATTCATAGCTAGTAGTTAGGCATTCAGGAGCGACATCTTGTTCGGCACATATTCGGCACCCCGTATTACGTATGAATTGGTTGTCCTTTTGGATCCCTTCCGCCATTATATTCCGATTCCCGAAACAGAGCTAACATTAGTTTTGATATGGATTCACGAAACACGTCGATTGGTGATACATGGACGTGGAATTTTTATTCGGGTGATTATCATGCGAAATCATCGCCCGAACAACGGTATTAGGATATCTATGATTTTCGTTCGTTAGCTAAATAATCGGAAAAATCTACTAACGACGTGCAAACTATCAAATAGTTAATTTGATACAAATGTCTATGAAATTAATCATTTGAAACATTGATCCGCAAATTGAATAATATTGAATTTCGCATAGCTTGAGTTGAACACTCATCACTTTGGAAACATGTTTTATATATTTCCCAATTTTCTGCAAGCGTCTCATTTCGTAAATGTTAAAGTTCTTACTAAATGTTTACAATTTGCAGAATGAAGTTTCAAAAGTCAAGTAATCGGTAGTTCTAAAATCACCTTTCCAAATACTATGAATTCCTACTTTGAATTGAAATTCCCTGTTTGGAGTTCTTCAATTTCGGGAATGATGCAAATCAAATGGAAATCGAAAAATCGAGAGAACGTGTGATCACAAAGTTGAAGGTAAAATATCATTGCACCGTTTCGGAAAGGGTGATAAAAGCGCTCCCTGAGCCTCTTTGAAGTCGTGCCACGTGCCGTAACGTGTGTAAAATTCTACATAAAAAAACACACCCACAGAGCGACACCGATGAAGAACGTGGTACAGTTGGTGGCCAACATGGTGGCTGCATCCGGCTAGAGAAATTGATTGAATAATGTATCCTGCTTGCTATATGGCGTTTTGATTAAAATTAGAACCAAAACCGGCCCGGACAGTATGCATAAGGGACTACGGCTCGAATGGAAAATCTGAAAGAAAACCCAAAGAGCCCGGCACAAGCCACGGTGAATAAAATATCTGCTATGATCGATGGCTTATTGCGTTGATGGCGAGCTTCCTCCTGGCTCCTGAAGGCTCATGATAAACATTCTGTTTCGTTGCGGAATGTGTGTTTTTTAGTGGCCGTAAAGTTTTATGGTTCTGCTTCAATGCAGACACCGGCAGCATGTAGATGGAAACCGTTTTCCGTGAGAAAAGGGAATGCAAAAGGCAAGTACTCCTGGCAAGTGTATGTTGTTGTTTTTTGCATAACATGCTTCCTATTGTATACGATTTTTCTCAAACACACCCCCATTGTCTGGCCATTGCCAGAATTATTACATTTTTTTCCGCGGTTGGTTCACCAGTTCATCCAAGTGAATATTAAACCCATCATTGGTACAGTAAAACAAGGTCGAAAGAACATAAAACTAAGATCTACCAGCGGTGTAGGTAGCTTCTGTTGGAACATTGTTCGCTTTTGCATATTTATGCAAAATTCGAACGTAAAAGTAGCGCAAAGT
The DNA here is from genome assembly GCF_943735745.2 of Anopheles bellator. Lineage (NCBI taxonomy): Eukaryota > Metazoa > Arthropoda > Insecta > Diptera > Culicidae > Anopheles > Anopheles bellator. The sequence goes on along the minus strand of NC_071286.1, from coordinate 2,911,137 downwards.
ATGCAAAAACTATTCTTGTTGGATTATGAAACGTTTTTTTTTTTTCAAACCTTTTCCCGTGACGTAGCAACAGGGAAAGGGTCAAGAAAGCCACCAGAGCCAGTTCCTTAACCAGATACCTTCTTACCTTACCTTCTAGGGTCCGTTTCTGTCCCAAATTTTAATGATGTTGAATCTCAGAGAGACTCGAGATTACTTTACTGCCCGCTTCATATGTTACGCCCGGCGGTCACAAGACGAAACGCCCACGCCACGTGCATTCAAATAAGGTGATTAATAGTAATTCATAATTGATGACTCAGCGGTCCGTGCAGTCAGTTCGCAACATGTTTGTGGGTTTCGTCTCGTATTGTGCTTCTTCGTGGGCTGCCCACGGTGCCCTACCTTTCTAAATAATGCAGGTCATCTGTCCGAAAGGGCCAGAGCAGGACTAAACTTTCGGGAGTTTTAATACCAGACTGGAAGCGGTGCCGCTACTCGTGTTGTTTACATTTTGAGTAAAGGTCTCATCGGGAAAGCGACCCTGAGTTCCGGTCACACGACTGGAGTCACTCATTTCCCGAACCTCGTTGTTCACGCCGAAATCCCAGCAACTCAAATTCATTGCTTACTTCAAAGGATTGTGGTACTCAGCAGAGATCGGTTGCATCCTGTTGTCGTTCCATTTCCATCAGATGGATGAATAGATAAATCAAAGGAACCCAATGCTGAAAGAAAGTAACAAAAAGTGATTTTTAAAATACAATACTAATGCACATTTTAAAACATCTGGTTCGTAAAAGAATATTAAATACCCGCCAAGTAAATGAAAAAAATATATTTATATTTATATTGATCTAGGCAACATAAAATCATGCGCTCAGCATGCTCAGTAGGCTGTGGTGATGGAGGCGCCTGGTGACATTTCATGGTCAAAGTGAGATAGTTCTTCGTATTTAACAAATTCGCATTGTGAACTTCTTCGTTCAAGGATGAAGATTATCCGTTTGATGGTGAGTAAATAAAAGAAACGTTTTTTTTACGAAAGGCTTAGCAGTACCTCAAATGCCAAACGCAATTTCACTTACCACAGGCTCTTAAGTCTAGTTAAGTAAGTTGGCAGATTGCTGTGGAGCATTCAAAGTAATGGCTTAGCGTGTAATAATCTCCACCGTAATCGTCTGTCACGCGCACGTACACATTAGGTGGCCAGAGATAATTGTTTCACCATTTTGCACAGGACACAGCTTTGGCTGGCTGGAGTGAACTGTGGACTTGTTTTTCTCTTTATTCCCTGGCAGCGAGCGATGCCGTAAACAATTGTCAGCTTCCTGCCATCCTCCGGTGTGGTGTTACATATTCTTCGGGGTGGAATAAATCATCCGCCGTTTGCTGCGTGCGCTCGTCGTCGAGGTGTTTATAAACCTGCTGCTGGCTGAAGATAGTTCAGTACGGCGGCGATAAGCATAATCGGCTCCGACTCCGACAACACAATCGTCAGGCACAAAATTATATAGTCCCTTCGGTACCTTCTCAATAGAACAGTGCCGCACGGGCTGTAATTAGTGCGCTCTGTGGACCGAAAAATAATCGTCCTAATTATGGCCGCTCCAGGCGGAAACAGTGCAGGGGGGTTTGAAAGTATCTCTTACGGCCTCGGGTGGCTCGGATATATGATGCTCACCCACCCTATTATGCTTCCCGACAGAACAATTTGATTTTCGCATCGGAAAATTATCTCCAACGTTTGAGTTGTTCCGTGCGCCCGGCGAGGACGCAGGACAACTTTGCGATAATGAGAAAGGCGACCGTGTGCGTCGCCCCAAGATACCGAAGGGTAAAAGCAAGTTTGCCCCCGATTACAGCGGAGTCCACATCCGCTCGGTACAGTGCATGGCCCCTGTACGGCCAACCCTTCCGGCAACTGCAGAATGAACAAATTCACAACAAACAATGTTAATCATATCTATCATGCAAGTTCAAGTATCTGCCGAGCGGGCGCTGCATCCGAGGCACCGAGCGAAACTCGATGCTGAGGATGATTAAAAAAGCGACGGAAACTTTCCTCTCCTGTGCACTTTGCGTGCGCCATACAGGAGCAACAGCAGGATGGATAGTGACTTTGAGAAACTAGTTAAAGTTTATCGTTCTCCGCAGGGGAAGCAGCTCGGTTTGACTTTTAAAATTTAGCACTTAGCCATTGTCAACGGCTGGCTTAGCCACACACAAAAGCGGAAGAAAATCCATTCTTCCAGTCTCCGCTAAAATGTGAATAGAATGTAGCACTAATTGAAAAAGGATCAAATAATTCAATTGTTTTGCCCTTCCCAACTGCCAACGAAATGGGCTGCGAGTGATGATGCAGTATGTTATATATGCAAGATCTTGTTTTATGGTCGGATTATTCTGTCAATAGTATAAATACAAAATTAAGAGTCGCTCCAGCGCTGATTAACATTCACGAAGCAGTGCACTTTTTGCTCGCAGAGCAAACCCTCCAGAGAATGACCGTTTGTAGTACGGCCATTACGAAGGCCGGGCCGACGCAGCGCACCTGATTATTCCATGTAGACCCACCCATTTATAAAAATAAGGTTGAGTTATAGTTTGCCCCATCATTAGGGGCGCTTTTTGTTCGTCTTGCCGTCTTGGGATTGCGAGCAAATTGTTGAGTTTGTTAAGCTAAGAATCACTTCGTTCGCTTTCCCGGTTCGCTTGTCACCGCTGGTCCTGGGTCCCGCGAGAGATCCGTTGCAATGGATTAAAAAGGTGCAAAAGCAAAATGTGGGCAATGATTATTTAACATTTTTTTTCTTTCGCACAAGAATCCAAAGAATTCGCTACCGTTTTTCGATTGAGCAGCACAGGAATTAATTTCCCACCCAACCCCCTACGGGCGCGGCTTTCGCACTTTACTGCAAAACATTAGAGGGCCCAAAATATGTTTACCAACCTCTGGAACTGCGGGCTGTGCCTTGGTGTGCTGGCAGAATATTTGTGCCGTGTGCCGATCGTACGCTGCTGCCAGCCCGTACCTTGATTGCGTAATTTGTCACCTGGAACAAGGCAAACACCGTGCGGCCAGTCACACAGTCGCACGTTGCGGAATGGAAATGGAAATGATTTCAAGGCGAGTGCCGATGCTGAAGAACATAAAGACCACGGCCCTCAGGTGCTATAGAAATGCAGGAGTGACAGGGGGCAATAATCTTCTTATGACTTACTCTCTTCTCATCGTTCGCCCAGAAACGCAAAGTTGAACAGTCTTTTACGCCATGCGTCGCTACATTCAAAGGGCACTGAAATACACGAATGGATCGTGCCCTCCGCGAATTGCGGCACATGTAAAAGCATAGGGCGGGAAGGGGGGCGAAGAAAACGGAGAACGGTGCGGGGCCACGGCACACATACGAACGGGGACATAGTAACAGACATATTTGCAAGCTTAACGAGGGCGAACGGCGCCACTTAAATTGAAACCCCGAACCGAAACGTTGACGAATCATTGCGAAAAAGCGAGCAGCGGGTTTATTGAGCAAAAGACAGATACTTTCGGGCGAAAGTAATGAGTTTCGCGCTTGAGCTGCTTACCGAGTAGCTTTCGAGTTGGAGTTTTTTTTCTCGATACATGTTTCATGTTTCTTGTTACATGTTTCTCTTTGTGCGATGTGTGAAGATATGAAGCCCACAAACAGGTGTCAAACTCGTCGCATTATGCGAAAGGCAGAGTGACTCCGTTTCGGAACCGTTCTCCCCAAAACCGACTTCAAGTGCAATCGTCAAGGGATATTATAATAATGGGCCCTACCGAACCGACAACCCTTTCTGTTCTGCAATTGCACCTGGCCTGGCCATCCTTAAAGCTCGGCGTCGTTGCCAGCTTCAGATCGCGCAGTGAGCGCCGACCCTTTAAAGGAAGGCTTTCTGCGTAGCACATCTCTTGTGGGATCAATATCTACACATTGCCGTTGCCACGGGGATCCATTGAGCCGGTGAGCGCGTGAATACGGGCAAAAAATAGAACAAACGACGTAAAAGGACGAGACGACGTTTCGATGCGAAGGCGAACTAAAGATCCCCGGGACAGGGTCACTAGGGATCGATGCAGTAAAACACAGCACGTGTAGGAAAATGCAGAGTGAATTCATTTTCCTAGCCTAGTGTATTAAAGTTATGCAAAACGGAAGCACCGAAGGCACCGAAGGATTGCGTCACTATGCGGCTTTTGGAGATTTCGCTGGGAGTTTTATAACTTTTTTTAGTTTTTGCACCTCTTCACGTTGACCTTCACGGATGTGAGCCTTCAGCTGGCTCGCCCAGTTGCCAGGAACACGGCAGTTATCAACAGCACCGGGGCACCATTATGATTATTAATTGCATTTATTAGAAAGCACTATGCCGGAAGAAGCGGCTGATGAAATAGTAGTAGCCTTCCGTAGCCGGGGTAACCGACTCTGTTGTGAGCGATGTCGTCGGGTACTACGATACGGCCCAAGGCAGTCTTCCGAGAAGAGCAACCGAGCGTCCGTTAGTCTACTACTTCGATGTTATTCGAGCCGTTTCGAGTAAAAGCAGAATCACCAGAGAGTCACTAGCAGACATCAATCGGGCCCCGAGACCACATTAGGCAGCGCGCATCATCATCACCATCACCAACGCGTCGAAATAAACATCTTCATCATCGGTTCGGCTCGAAACGGTTCCGTTCTTGGTTCTTGTCTCGGTCTCGAGAACGAACGTTTGAGTTGAACGCCACAGAACAGACTGTGCCCATGATGTATGGCTTGCGGTTTGTGTGAAAATATTGTCTAATACAACGATTGTTAGAACATCTGGAATGTTGCCGAAAGCAAATAATATCGCCCCCGAAAGGATGATTGTGAAAGGACACAACGCCCGCGCCGGAGCACGGATACGCCATCGGGCCACCGTTATCACGTGCCACGGAGTTCATTCGGTTTGTGTCACTCCGTGACTCGTGATAAAAACATAATTATGTTTTCAATTCACGGTACGCCAACCCGGGGCGGAGGTCGCCCACTGTAATTTAGTTCCCTTTGTTTTGCCGATAGCCGAACGTCTGGTTAACCAGCCCAACCAGCCAGTGAGTCAATGGTTTCGCTCCGACGATCATTAACATTCTTGGTGGTCGCAGCCACAAACGGTTCACTCGCACTTTCGTGTACGTTTCATAAAATACGTTTATTAAATTACTCAGTGGCTTGAGGGACAAACATTTATAAATCATGTCCCAAAATTTGCTCACGTCCACGCACACGTGCAGAAAAGTCACCCAAACTTGCCGCTGCCGGGCCAGAGTTAAAATTAAACAGATGTTTGCTTTTAATTCGGGCGGCCTGTTGCCACATCGGTCGCCGCCTGTTTCGCTTCCTTTATTTATTTCGCAGTATTTGCTCGTTCGTCCGTTCGTTCGGTTCGTATGCCGGAAACTATGTCGCTACGCTTAAAGTCGAAAAGTCATAGCGTCAGCGGGCAGGACAAAAACAAATTGCCAATATGCGGAAACATCTCTCTCTCGAGGGCTGGCGATGATAACAGAGAGGCATGAGTCCTGTGGAGAGACAGAGAAAGAAAGAGAGTGAGAGAAAGAGAGTGAAGTGTGCGTGAAGCACCAACTAGCTAGTGCAAGCCTGTCCGAAAGGCAAAGCCGACTACTCTAATGACCTTCTCAAGTAACAGGGCGGCGACGAAACCGGGAGGACGGATGCCGGATATGAATTGGAAAAAGTTTTACTCCTCCCGGAAGAGCCTGGGGGGGGGAGGCAAGCCGGGGCTCGCACTGGCCTGAAATATGATGACAAACGCAAATTAAACATGTGCGCCTGATGGATCGTCCTGCATCCTGACGCTGGGCACGCTGTGTGAAAAATATGGACCGAAACTTTTGCTTTTATGCGAGGCAACTACGATCCTTTTTTTTTTTTTTGATAACTTTGAGTACTGTTTGGGGCGTGTGTTTTGCCCAACATCCGCCCGGTTTAATCTCTTGAACATACCGGAACCGGATGACGAAAAAGAGACTGCGTTTTTCGCTTTCAATCGCTCAAGTAGCTTGATTTGTGGGCAATGTAAATCCCATTCCGATTCCCACTGCAGCGTAGTCGTTAGCTAAAAAGCACGGGACTGATGGCTTCAATCTACTAACTGCGTTTGTGACTCGCCTCCGAAAGGCATTGAGGAAACCCTCCTTTTTCCCTAATTCCAACAGATTACCCGCCGTTTACTTAACAATCGGGCGCCCTTCGGAAGGTAACGATTTGCGGGAAGCCGCCACCGGGCTCCGATCCGGGCCAGCCTGTCCGGGATGGGTGCATCTCGAGCTTCAAGAGCTTCTTTCTTGCTTCACTCTGAAGTGCACCTCTCCGGCACGGAAAAGGAAAACTTACCGCAACTTGCCGGGCCAACGGCTTCTTCCCCCCGATGGTGTGTGCGATAGGAAATCGGTTACGGGTTTCCGATTCGCCGAACTTTGCGAGCAACGGGGCCGTCCTTTTAGCCGTCGCGCCTTCTTAGCCTTTCCCCCTCGGGGCGAAAAGCTGATTGCTTTTCGCCGTCGTCACCGCCGCCAGGGCCTGCTTCCGGATGAGTAAGATTGAATATTTTCGAATCCCCGGTATTTCGAACATTGGTTGAATTCGTGCCCCAGAAGGGTCGCTCGCTTTCCATTCCGGAAGCCGGGCCGGTCGGGATTTCGCCGAACGGATCACGCCAGAACTAAATCACGGGTGTAGCGCGATGTAGCCCCATCACCGGTGGCCAAGTGTTGCGGATTGTAATTCGCATTTTATTCGCTTTCCAAACACACCGGGACCGGGGATGGTAAATTATTTGAATTTATTTTGTGCGCCGGTAAAATGTGCAGCCAACCAAGTGTGACGGCAAAATGACCCGCTTTTTCCATTTATTTACGCGATCGATAATGTTTCGGAGTAGTTCGGGGCCGTGCTCCGGATGGGCCGGCGTTGCTGTCGCTGACAAGCTGCAAGTGTGCCGGCTGAAGAGTGCCCTGGTGACGATAATTTGGCGAACAAACATGTCCCTAGTCCCGTCCCAGGTCAGCGCACACCAACCGACGGGCTCCCGGTTAATGTTAGGGGGCCGTTTGATTGAATTACCCGGCGAGTCCTGGACCCGGGCTAGGAACACCGCACACACCGCGGGGTGCCGCGCTCCGAACTTGCGTGTGGTTTTGAGCACTTTTCGCGGTTCACCACTAAATCACCGATTTTCGTGAGCCTCATAATGGAAATTCAATCGCAAATCGATCCGCCCTGAAGGGTTCCTGCAACCTGTTGCAGTCGGTCGGCCGGGTCGGGTCGGTCGGTCGGTTGAATAATCACGCTCGCGCCATCAACAAAACTCAATTAACGGAACGGAACAATTGTCGGCCCGCTACTCGTCCTCGTTGGGATCGATTTTGAAACAAATTGGCTCTGTCGGCAGGACGAAGTTCGCAGTCTCGTCCGTCCGCGGGATTATTACTACATTCGCCCACACGCACCCGGTGACGCATTTTTGCTCCCGTGCTCCTCGTCCGTGGCTTCGGCAAGGACCTCCGAACGTGACATCTGCAATGGCACACAAGGGTGTTACAGAAACCCTTCTTCTCGGAATCGTGATGGTGGGCGGATGTGCGTCAACTTTCGGACTGCACCCGTGTACCGGCCGCATAAAAGAGTTTCCAGTCCCTAGCAAATTGTTTATGGTTGATTTATGTGGTGCTACATAATTCATTCGACACTTTCGATGACCGCAGCGCTCGGTTGCGGTTACGGTGAACGCGTGGCGAATTGACTAATTTATTCCGCACAAACGCAGCTTCCGGTGCTACTTCCGACTTTCCGATCAAGGGGCCCGTAAGATCCCGAGGATCCAACAGAATCGCACTTACTAGCGTGTTACGATCTTTAGAACCCCTAGGATTGTCACAATTGAATGGGTGCTAACTAATTTGTTGGGCAAACCTGTGCAATCCTTGAGATCGACTCATTCATTAGAGTTGGTTCATTTGGAAAATGTTTCATGATATACGCCCTTATTATGAAATTTCACTCGATCGTTCATTTGAATTTATTTTGTTACAGCTTTCTCTTTCTGCCTTCTGGCTTGCTGTATTCTGCTTTCTCTCTTACTGTGTTAACTTGAACGATCGAGTTTCGAGTTCGAGTTCTGTAATAGGGGGGATAATGTCCACCTCTTGCCACAGTGTCCAAATGTGCCCTGTTTCGGCGTTTCGGCATCACTTGGCCAATGTGTCGACGGATATGGCAGCAATATTGTTTTTCAGGACACCCTTAGAGTCCTTAGTTTAAGGACTATTTCCTTCATATAAGATCACAAACGAAAGTACGGTGGCGTCAAATCTGATGATCGCAAATCTGATGTAGATGGGTAGGATACTATCTGACAGTGGAGGCCTCGAGAAAAGATCGATTTCCGAGTTCCGACGGTGTGGTGCAAACGATTGTCCGGAGGGATCTCAGCAACGGGATCAAACAGCCCAAAAGTAAAAGACTTAAGACCAGAGCGTTCGGTAGCCTAATGATATCTAATTTTATTTGACAATTTTTTCGCCTTATATAGTGTTTTAATTTATGATTAAACTATCTTCGCCTTTTTTTCGCTGCATCGCTTATCGGTGCTGGTTGAGGCTGGTCGGCCCAATTGTTGGGGGTATTCTTGGTTCCTTGCTGTGACCATGCATTTCCTACGCTTATCTATCGTACTATCGCCTGTAAAAGGTTACCCTGTGTAAAGGTTAACAAATTTTCAGGCCACAACGTTTTCGATTATAAATACGATCCCATCCGTTCTTCTAAGATAAAAAAAAAGTTTTTGATTCTTTTGGTGGGACTCCTCTGTAATTGCAAAAATAATGGTAAAATTTGTAATTTGCTCCATAAGAACTGCTCAACATTCGATAATTGTGGCTTAACTGCAGCAACGAAACATATGACTGTAAGTTTTGCTAGCTACTATTTTCTACCATCTTTCAGGTAATTCCCGGGTTCTGTGTCGATACAATTCTTCATCTTTAAAAGTGATCCAATCAGAGATTCATTTTTCACAAGAAGTTACTGAACTATGTGGACTTTAATATATTTTTGTTAGCTTGTGCATTGTGTTTCTTTTTATTTGAAGATGTTCAGACATATCATCGACATCGATCGCTCAAACTGCAAGTCACGAACCGACGAACTGACAATCGATTCATTCCACGTCGTATTGATTCAGTCTGCACTCTGCCGACCCAATCTGAGGTCTAAATCACGGGGGGATCACCAGACTAACCCTACTGCTAAGTCGTCCCGAAATACGACATCGGTGTGCCTGGAATGCCCCAGCCAAAGAATCCGGTCGGGGGCCAGTGGCGAGTATTTTCCAACCCAGAGTCCAACGCCAAATTCCGCTTTAAACTGCGGAATGCTCGCAAGCAAATCTGGGTTGGCCGCCGCCAATCTTTAAGCCAATCCCAAGTGTACCACGTTCTGACTTTGGCCGGCCACCGGGACTACCCCGCAGCAACAGAGACCCGTCGTCGCCCCGGCCGCCGGTGTGGTCACGGTTTTTGATTCGGTTTCACTGTTCGGAACTTTGTTTCGATACTGTATCGAAAGCTCTCCACTGCCCTCGGGCCTTCGGGAAGGCGGGAGGTGTTCCGTTCCATATTCCAACCCCATTCGGTCCGTTCAATCCTCGAGGCTTCTCCATTCCGACATTGCCAACTTGGCTCGCTGAGCGGCTTCATCCGATGTTCGAAGCGAGGCTTTGTTGGCACCATCCGGAGACGTGCCGTTGGCTCGGTCGATAGGTCCTTGGACTATCGGTCTGGTCTGGCCTGTGGCTGTGTTGCACGAAATAAATGGGGTTTCTCGGGCAAAATTAAATTCTCCAGCCCAGCCGGAATCAAATTTGAATGGGAATGCAAATGCAGGGACGAAGAAGATGATGCACTTTGCCGGTCGCAGAGTAACTTTACCCGCCACACGGATCATGCTGGGTACCGAATCGGCCCGCTATTAGCTCCGCTCTATGACTACGGGCCTTTGCTTACTTTCGTCCGCAGGCAGGCAGGCGAGTCAATATCCTGTCCGGCAGGGGCAGGGGACCAATACATTTTTTCGGTTGTTGCTGCCCAACGGAACGTGGTCGTTGTTCCGTACTACCCAGAATCGCTTGGCCGAGATAGGGTAGGCAGGCGGAGCGTAATAAAGAAAAATGTGAGCCCCGGCACTAACTACCGCGGAGCGCCAGCACGGAGCGTGAAACTTTGCTCTTATTTACCGACAGCCAACCCGGGCCGTTGGGGCGAATCCCAGAGGGGAATTTTTAACGCTCGACAGCCCCCGGCGAGTGGCAAATGCACCACATTCATTTACATTTTGGGTTATCCTTTCAACCGGCCGGTAATTGGTGCGAGCGTCCGCTGGCCGCCGGACACCGGAAAGAACTCTAAACTGTGGGCGCCGCAAGCCGCACGGCACGTGTATGGGGAGAAATATCTCATTACAAGCGGACCTCGGTCCGGTCCGGTCCGTTCGGTTTTATGTTGCCACTGCCGCTGAATGGGGGTTGTAAATTGAAGCCATGAACCGGTTTACGAGGCTCGTGGCTGTAAATCCTTCCTCCGAATGGCTTTGCTTCACCGGTTGAGTAGTTGTGATCATAGTTTAAGTCCGGGGATTAATTAATTAGTGGGCCGAACGGTCGGATATAATTCAATTTGCTTTCACTTGCCAACTCGGGGCCGTGCCCATTGGCCACGGGATCCTGGCTTTCGGTGCTGCAGGTGGGTCTGATGCTGATATTTTTACTTTTTTATTCTGAGCAAAGATGTGTTTCTGTACCTTTGATTGATCGTTAAGCGCGCGGTTGGCGTGTTTCGAACAGAAAACCATTTAATTGCCATTCGAACAACCGCAAAAGTATACAGTTACTTGTCACGCTTTGATAACAAGTCTAAGGGAGATAACAAAAACACGACGACCGCCATCGGAACACGACGCGACCGGTTGTTAGTGCCGATGTCCCAGCCCATCAAATTAACAACCCGGTTTGATATCCTAGCCCGGAGCTTTGATCTTTCCACATATCGTTCAAACAAGAACGGGAAACCAGTAAACATCGTACGGAACGACGTGATTGGACCGGTTCAATCAGAAACCGATCTCTATTGGTTGTCGTTCCACGGTCACCATTCTTTTAGCGCTTTCCTTTTAAAGCGAAACGAGCACCGTTTAGTGATATCCGAACTCAAGCGGTTTCATTCTAAAATGCACGATAATCATCCTGGACACTGAAAGGCAACTCCGCCCGATAGCCATGTTCAATGGCCCATTTGGTCCCCGGAATGGAATCCGCAAGCTACAGCTCTTGGCTAGCGCTAGAGTCAATGAAATCGACTGTTTCGGGATAAATTAAATTAGAAACTTTGTCCTTCCGTTTGTGCCACAGGATTGAAATTTTGACAGCGCCACTTGGGAGTAATATTCGACGTTTCGGATCGGTGCGGTCGCCGGATTCCACGACCGCAGTTTCAGTGTTAAAAGTTAATAATTTCAGCCCGCTGTTCAGTGCTCATTGTACGAACTCAATTTGAACGCGGTGTGGGTCATACTGCTTCGGATTGGGTCGGAGTCGGATTGGGTCGTAATGGGGCAATGGGTGTTGATAGGTTACCAAACTACGGTAACGTAACGATCCCGAACGAAGCGCCAACCCAATCATGCGGTGGAGCTGAATTGTTCAAATGTTCAATTTAATAAGCGGTTTTCCGGTCCAATACCCACAGCGGCATATGTTCGATTTAGGGAAACGTTCGTGCAGCTCGTGCCATTGTCGGCCACAAGCACCGACCCCCTGGTGTGCTTAGTGATAATGGACACTCGAGCTCGATGTAAGCCCGACCGTACGGGTTCTAGGGAAGTTTGTGCATTTTCCAAAACGGCAACCCAAAAATGTGCGCCCCCGGACCCCTTTTGCTGATTACTATCCCCGCTCGAATTTGTTTTTGAACCATAATTGTTAAGTACACATCGCTCTCGACTCCGAGGAAGTTTCGTTCTCGAGGGTTTCCTTTCTTCGCGCGAAAAGATGGCGAATCAGCAGCGCCCCGCGGGAGGTGAGTTTTCATCTGGTGTCACGTCTTTTGATGAATGATGCCACTAACTGATCACACGTGCGGCGGCATCCTTGCCGGCATCAGACGCGTGATCGGGTTGACGGATGATTTATGTCGATTCATTGCGCGCCGGCAATCAATCATCGCTCGCTCGCTCGCTCGAGAGCTACGGTTCTGCAGGCGCTAAATCAAATGCTTATCACAGCTCATGGAGTGGTTCTGCTGATTAGAGCGAGGGGCGCGTAATTCATCCGGGATAACCGGAAGCCGCTCGACAACCTTCACGTAATTCACACATCAAACTAAGCCGCGCCGGTGCAAAGGAGTAATTTCGGGAAAAAAGGAGCACCGATCTGCGCGATGTGCCGAAACCATTACTCCATCATGCGCCCGGTTCCGGGCCGGTTATTTTTGGCCGCTTCCGCAGCCGGTCTCGTTGAGATAATCAATCATGCGAGAAATAAATTGCCTCATACAGTCGTATGACTTTTTCACCAAGCGCCAAGCTGCTTACCGAATTCGAAACCGAAAAGACTGTTATCTCCAACACTATGATCGAAGTAACCAGTGGCGTAAAGGTGCAAAAGAGCGCCTTCGAATCATCATCAAACGAAGCATTCCCGTCCATGTTTTTCCCACGAAACACGATCTGGTGCATGCTTCCCAAGAAACGCGCCGATCACAAGAAATTCTTAGCCATCACGTACATGGTTCAGGAAATTGATTTGCGATTTATGAAGCCGTAAAGCAGCTTGAAGCAATCAAGGGCCATCGTTTGCCTTTTTCTTAGAGACGTCCATAAACACTATTCTTTCGAAACTGTAAACCGAACGACACAACTGAAGGCTTTACCGATGAACTTACAACAAACTTACTGTACGTCATATCAATCGTGAAATTGGACTCAGTTCAACTCTGTAAAACTTGGGAAGATATAATTTGGCGAAATGACAATATTCTTCTAAACCGGTTGGCTCCCACATCATAAAAAATGCAAAGCCATTAACGTTTCCCGTTCGTTCGCTCCCGTTTGCGCGGGAGTTAGTTGGAAAAACATTGAATCGAAATTTTAAATTTGCATCCCTTCTCGGCAAAACACGGTGCACGGTAGAGTGCAGCAACATTGTACCCGTGTAGGGAAGCCCGGAAGCCACCGAACCGAAACCGAAAACCGCATATCGTTTTGACGATGCTCAGCATTTTGGGTGCATCCTCGTCATCGTTGTCGGTGTCTCGTCTCGTCTGGCGGCGAGGAGCAGGCTCTACGGAACATTCGATGAACCAGTACAAACATTTGCCCATTTCGGCAAACAAACAGCAGCGCAACAAACAGGCGAACAGAGCACTCTCTCCGGCGGCGTACAATCCAATGTCGGAGTTCTGACTAGCTGCCACGTCGCTCGTGAAACCCGTCCGGTGTTGGATATGGCCCGAAGGCTAAGCTTTTTCGGGTCCATATCGAGGAAAAAATGCACACAAGGCATGGTTTTGCCTGGCGACGATCCTTCCGATATTCATGACGTTTGCCGTGCCGTTTCGGGGGAAACAAAAACGATGTTGAAATTTTAAAACAGAAATTAGGGAAGGTTCGAACATAAAACTTATTAACTTTTCCTCTTGATGATAATGGAAGCCCGCTTGGTGGGGCGTAGGACGATAATCATCAGCCAAATGGTAGCTCTCCAAACAACTAACACAAACTGGGCCAACATGGGAAAGAATGTAAATAAGCCATCAACGGGCCATGTGCCAACGCAACAGTGTCGGTAAACAGTTGGCAGTGTTGCGAACCGGGCGAAAAGGTATTCAAAAGTAAGTTGTTAAAAAGATAAGCGTGTTGATCGGCACACTTCTCCCGGCCATGATTCGGCCGCTGACGAAGAGCGTAAACATTGCATAAACTGTGCAAAACGTTGTCCTTCAAGGTGGAAGTGTAACGACCCTGCGCTCTCTTCCGAGAAGCTAGTGGGAACCAGCTTTTCTAGGCCTGTCTGTCAAACAACTTCCCAGCCCAGCAGAAAGGATGAACTTTCGCAGCGCGAACCGTTACCTGTCGCGAGAATAAATTTTATTCTCACCGGTAGCCACCGGAACGCCGGATGACACCGGAGAATCACACTTATTAATTAACATGCCACTCATTTATCATCGTTGACGGAGCATCAGACCGGTGCTCGCAGGACTCGAAAAATGTTTACATTATAAAACATTTTTGCTGGAACCGAACCGGAGCCCGAGTTGGAGCGGCAGACGAACGAGCGGAACAATGGTAACCACAATGGGCACCCACAGCAGCACCGGTTCATTGCTGGTTCCAGTCACATAGTATCAAGATGTTATATGTCTTCCGCTTCATCATTGTCATAAATTGCAATGTTGACGATGGAGATGCTTCCGGTGGCACCATGTCCTCCGTAGTCTCAGGTGCGAACGGTGCAAATCATGAATTCCGGACCCCTGCTCGATCCTAGTTTGTATTCTAGACGAATAGTTAATTTGCCTCCACACAATAAGCTAATTTGTGCGAAGGTCACAACGGGTTATGCTTTTGGTTTAATGGGTTTGGTTGGGTGCAGCGAGGAATGAACATACAATTAAGTTACACGTGCAGAGGTACAATGCGGTTTATTGTGCCTCCGGAAAAGCTTGCATAATTTCCAGCTGAAGAAAGCCCCCGGAAAGGTATCATGATGATTATTTTAACGCTTTTAACGTTGAGCAACAATCTAAGAGATTCTTTTGATTAATCTCAAGAGCAAGAGAAAAACAAATCATGAATCGTTGACGATCTCGGGGAAAGTTTTGATCTTTGATGTACTCTCCGAAATCACTGTTCTTAATACGTGCACACAACAATGAGCTCTGTTAGAATCCACGTGTGACAATGTATGAACTTCAGCTTGGCATTTGTAGGCGAGTCGCATTGTGAACGCCCGTACAGAGAGCTCATGAAGTCAGATGGTGGCAAAAGGCAGACGACTGTTCCAGGTGACAAATTACGCAATCAAGGTATGCGCCCTTTCAATCCTACGTACAGTCACCCACCACCAGCATTCCGGGTTAGTGTAAACATATTTTGCACTCATCTTGACTTCTTCCCTGTCGGAATAAAGCGGCACGACGCGAAGACATCATTTAACTTTGGATTTTTGGACGGAAAAGCGCTCACCGGAATTCCTTCAACGGGTTCTTGCCCGAACAAACTTCACTGTTCAGCGCGATTGAATTCGCGAGATAAAGAAGAGAGATAAATAGGGCACTTACAATGAGATGGCCAACAGTTGAGCTGAATTTCGTGCAGCTGGGTGTGTCTACGTGGAATAATCAAGCGCAATTTCATCAGGCTCCCGCTTGCCGTAATGATCGTAGCACAAATTGCCCTCATTCTGGGTTTTCTGCTTCTGGGGAGCAAAAAAAAATGGAGCCTGAATGCGGGAAATGGGCGATACTTGAGTAAGAAGCACTCCAAGGAAGATGGCCCTCGGAGTCCATAGAAGCAGAGTGATTAGTCAATATTTAACAACATTTTCACGCGCGCTACTCTAGTTAAAACGAACAGAATGTTGCGCTTTACAGCATTCGCCTGTAGGTTACGTACCTTTAAGTGATGGCCATCCGTCAGCGATTGGCTAAGATTGGAAAATCACTTGCCAACGCTATCGTTTTAACCTGCCGTGTTTGCCGTACACTCTTACAACAACCGAGGCCCGGAACACTCTCCAATAAAATCGATCCGTTCTAATAGCCCAACTCCCGTGTCCGGGCTTTTGTTTGTCTTCCCGTTTGAGCTTGACATGGGAATCCCCTCGTCTACGGTACGGACCGGGTGGACGGCCATCGTTCAGCATCGTTTGCTCCGTTCGGCTATATGTAGGTCAATATTTTTTCTCCCGATTCCTGTTTCCCGTAGACAGGGCGCCTGACAGGGGGGTTCCTGTTGAGCATGGATGCCAATTGTATTTCCTTGATTCTTTTATTTCTCACGGGAGTTATGACAGGCATCATCATGTTATCTTTGTTATCTCCGCGCCACAGCGTTGTGTTTTTTTTCTGCTGGGGGCCTAGAATGACACAGCCTTCGGAAGAACATACTTCCGGCTAGGGGATTACGTTGCCCTCTCGACCTTCTGTGTGGTGAATTAAATCATGATCGTAATTGTTTTAGTGATTTTCGATGGGGTAAAACATTACAAAAACAACGTTGCCAATTGCCATGAACATTAAACCAAGCACCAATTTTGGGTTAATTAAAAACGTGTTTCGATGGAGGCGCATGGTGCTGCAAACGGTCCAAGTTTTTGATTCATTCAAAATTAAATTTCAGAGCACAGGTTAACGAACGGTCAACGTTTCATGGCCATAACCACAGTGTTAGGCCACCAATCTGGGGTCCGGGGGTCACAACAGGATCGTACCGGTGGTGGAAGTTTTGGTCCAGCCAGGTGTATTCCGGTTGGTGAAACTTTTGGCAAAAAAGAAACAGAAAAAGTTCCAGAGACCCTTGTCAAAGAACTTTATTAAAGCCCATATCCAGGGACGAATCCCACACGAATGCTACTAATGGAGTACTTACGACCGAATACCTTAGCCTTTGCAGTATTAACAGGTGGTGTTTTGTGGTGGCTTTGTGTGATAAGGGGCTTAAATTAAAAACCTCCAGTTCTCGGTTTGGGGCAAGTTTTATTCTCTCCCAACTTTACCGGGTGACCGACGCAACCTCAGGTGACCGTGATGGGATCTGCAACAACCGAGCACCTGTCTCATTTGATTGCCACAGGTACCGGATAAATAAGACGGAATCGTTAACTCAGAATTAAGGGTTTAATGAGAATTTTATTGCGTAGTGGTTCGTATTGTAAACTATGGCCGTTCAATGTTTTATTTATTTCTTTTGATTAAAACGAGCAAAGCCGAATTGATAAACATCAAGTTTTCGGGGTTCGCATAGAAACAGAATAGTTCAATCAGAGTTAGCTGCGCCAGATCCACAACATACGTTACTAAATTTATCTCCCTGGGCTCACTATCTCACGACTGACAACATAATATGTTAACATCATGTATTGATAGCAACCATTACTAGAATTCCGTGCACATGTAACGTTATCTCTGCCTGATGATTTATATTTCACGCCAAACGTTTTGATAACGCTTTATCTACATTCTCTAATATTCCCATTGATTGCCTCCCGAAATGCACAGACTTCTCGAAACACTCGACATTCAACGCGCTGCCTACTATCTGGTAAACCGGCCGCCGTCACCGTGGTAATTGAATTCGTTTCGTGCGCCTTCTCCCTCAACCACAGCGCTGCTCCCGACACTCGGATGTTTCGAGTTCGGGAGTCCGAAAATGGAGATTTACTGGTCCGTGCCGTGCCACTGTGCGTATTAAAAATTTAAAAACTGACTTGCGGGATAATTCAAATAAATGGCCGACGGCTGACACGCGGCTCGGGCGAAACGTTTGGGCTCATTTCCTATCCTGGCCCGGGGAAAGGATTGAATGGAAAATTTATTCGACCCGTCCGAGCGGCAACACAACACTCTGTCAGTGCCTGTTGGCCCCCGCCGGAAAGCTGTGAACCGCGGCCGATTTTTAAGGCGCATAATTGCGAATTGTGTTTGCCGTCATCGGAAACAACCTCGGACGCCTCGGGCGTACCGGTGGCCTAGATGCCTTGCCACGTTTTGCCTTATTTATGATGGATTATTTGCATAAAATCTGAATAAAACGCCCTGACTGATCCACTGTTTAACGCGCACGGAAGAGCCTTAACACGCGCCAACCGTGCAATGCTCCGGGCTGACCTGAATTTAAAATGGAACGGCCAAGTGAACCATTTATCTGTTGGGTGCCTTTTGAGCGCTGAGGGCTTGTGGTGAATCTAGCATCAAATAATAATGGGATGAAGCAAAATTATTCGCTAAACTGTGCAATTAAAATAACGGAAAAATTGGGTCAACTAAATATCTTCCATTTATCCATAAAAACAGTGAATAATCGCGTCACTCTGTCAAGGAAAAAACAAATTAAGCTATCTACGGCGGGGCTTTAACTGCAGTAAAGGAACGACGAACTGTTAAGCTTTCGAATGGAAAGGTCCAATCATTCCGTCCAGTCCGTGTTCCGAAAATTCCATCGCTCACGGTCGCCTCCATTCAAACCGATCGTGCGTAACAACTTCCGAAGGATTTATGTGAAAATTGTTATGAATTCGTTTGCTGGCTTCCGTTTGCGTCCCCGGTCGGTCGGTTTCGACCCGCCGGGAGCGACTCACCGAAGCAGAATTGATTTGGATCATCTCGTTGATGTAAGGAAAGTACTCTCGGAGGTGCAAAGTCGAAGAGGTAACAGTTTCTCCGGTTTACTTTCGGTGGCCCCGTCGTAGGTTTCGGTGGTCCGTTCGCAAGGGTTTTTGGTCCCCGAAGGGATGCGACTTCACGGCTCTGTTTTCGCCTCTGTTTGGACGGGAAGCGTTCGGCAGTTTGGCATTCTCAAGTGGGATTTTAAATCCCGGTGAAGTGCTCTTTACCTGATTTGCGCTCTTTTCCATGGCTGAGCAGCACCAATGGCGGATTTCGAGCATGCCGAAATGGGTTTTCGGTGCCACGGACGAGAAGTCCGTCGTCGTCGTCGCTCGTCGGAGACGCCTTCGCGGCCGATCACGTTCCGGCTGCGATTCCGTTTTCAGCGCACCGAAAACTTCAACCGACGGTCCTCCGGCCTCGGCTTATCGCAAGGAAGATGATTTTTTAAATATGCCCGTGTTCCGAAATTCCTTCACCGGGAGCCAGCTTTATTCGTCGGTGACGTTTTCCTTCTGCTCCGGAACGGGTTTCTCTGAGCCACCGAGCATTTGATTAATGTTTCATGAGATCTCTCAAGGCTCTTGCTGCCGGCGGCGGTAATGGTTGTTTGCATTTGGGGTAAAAATTTAAATTTTGAATCAGATGACCCATTGTGCGCTCTTTGTCGGAATCTCCAATGGTGCTTTATTCCAATCGTAAACGAATCACAATCCGTTTCCAGATTTAATACATACTTTTACCTGTGCAAATTCGCCCAGAATCTTAAGAGGCACTCGGCATCTCGGCTCGGGCCGCAAGCTACAAGTTTTCCGCGCGCGCCAAAGTACCTTGCATTCTGTCAGATTGTGCAGTCAGATACTTCAGGCTCTCGAGGCTGTTTCCGGTGGAGCCAAGTTCAGCCATTATTCTTTCACCCAACAGCGGTCCGCAGAGCTGCACTTATATTCTGTGGATCTTCACGACACACGCCAGAGGACATAATTGCACCATCAATAATGGAGCTTGTTCTCCGGTCGCGCGGCCCATCGTAAAATTGATCATGATAAGAGCAAATAGCTTTCCGTGTTTTTTCGTCTCTCCGTTCACTGCCATGCATAATGACTGCTGCCTCTGAATTCCCGGGGACAGCATAGTGCTCGCGGTTCGGATTCGTTGTTTTTCGTGTCGCTCGTCTGGTGAGAGGTGAGAATAATGGGTCCCACTGTTGCTCGGTGCATTCAAAAAGGCACTACACACCTGCAGAGGAATTTTTGTGAGAAGACTCAAATTGCATTCCTTCCACCGTGGTTCGCCGCCAACGTTCGTTCTGTTCTTCCAACTCTGCGGATGACCTGATTTCCATTTTCACGCCCCACCCGGGATTGTTTGGGGTTTGTTTTCGTTTCGAGCTTCCGAGCTTCGTTCCGCGGTTGCAAATGGACAAATGGACACACAGTACGGAAGGACTGCAAACCATCTTGTTGTGGTGCCGCGAGACAAACTGCAAAGTGAAACGTGTCAGACTTATCCTTTGCGGAACTGTAATCAGCGCATATCAACGAGCAGCTAATGTTTTGGGTTTCCATTTGAAATAAAGGCTCCCCGTGCTGTTCCATTTGGATGCCAGAAAACAGCAGAGCTTCAATTACTGGGCGCTGGCCCTCATTTCACCATGTTGCTTGTCTTTCTGTTTCACTTTTTTGGTGATTTAAAAACTGTCCGACCGTTCGGTCCATTATGTGGCAACAATAGACCTTTGCTCAAAATATGCTGCCACATGCTTTAAGCTTTTTTCTGATAAACTGAAACCTTTGAATTAAACAATAAATTCCAATAAACAAAATTCATTATCAAAAAAATGGAGTCGCATAAAGTTATGTTTACATTCCCATTAATTGCGCTATCAATTTGTTTGCAAAATTAAGAGCTTCGTACACACAGAAAAAGTCATTCCAGCGTTCCGGACAATAACATCCAAAGTGGGTCCACTCTAAGCGTCGTCTGCTCAAACGCCCAAAGGCTCTTGATGCAGAACCGGCCCCCGAGAAGCAATTAAAATATTCATAAACCAACTCAAGCCCAGTTCAGCAAACAAAAAACATGTTTCAACCCATGTGCCGGTGCCAGTCATCCAGTCAGCCGGACAGTTTCTTAAGAAAAGCCCCAGCATTTTCCGTGCTGAAATTGGTCATTACCGTGATTCCAACACAATGAGATAAGCCTTGATTTACAATCAAACTCTCTGTCTCTCTCTCTCCCGTCTACGACTAATCAAACTGTGCGCCAACTTCTAAATAACTTGCTGCAGTTAAAGTGCTCCCCGGAGCCGTCCTGAGCAGTTCATTAGTGTGCAGTGTAATTTAACGCTAGACATAACTTTCGCAACGCTTTCGTGAGGAATCAAATTACCAAACTCCATCCGTTCTGCGTACTGACGGCCAGACACGCAGACAAATAGCAGTCGGCAGGCTCTTCAAGTGCCCCGGTGCATCCAAACAACTTTCGCACTAAGCACCCGGTCACAATGGGAGAACTTGGGCCAAAAGGGCTGTCTCTTGACGCGAAGGGAAAATAAATTCAACGGTGCTCCTGCCTCGGCGGAAGTGCTGAGTTTTTCGTACTCCGTGCTTCGGATCAACTGACAACTTTCTAAATTCAACAAACAGAAGACTCTTCGGACTATTGATTCCCGCTGATGCCACCCGGGTGCGATTTAATTCTACGAAACAGCACCACACAGGACGCGGTTGGCCCGTATGCCACCGAAAGTAATCCAATTAGTTCCTCGATGACTGCGTAAGCCGCAATTCAATGAATGGCCCCGGCCCCGAGTTATCGTGATGACGGTGGTACTTTTTGCTCCCGAAAAATTATCTCTTTCCTAAGATGATCCAGCAGAATTGTGGCCGCGCGTTCCGTCCTTTTTTTTGGCCCCCGGCTAGTGCTAATGAAGCACTCTTTGCTCCCGGATCGTGTGCTTTAAGACGCGAGTTGGTTGCTGAGTGTTGTCCGGGTTTCACGAAGAACCATTTGAATTGTGGTACCCGTTGGATCGTTCGCTGAAAACCTCAACACCGCCAGTGCCAGGACGAAGGAGCGAGCCAGAACCGGCACCACTTCACGGATCGGTGCTCCGATTCAAGTTGTCGATGGTTTTTCGACTGAAACTGGCTACCGGTCCGTGGCCGGCTCCAGTCGTTTGTAAAACGAGCTGCTTGTTGTCTTCCGCCCGGCGGCCAACCGGCCCCCCGGCCAGCCGGTCAGTTACTGGGAAAACAAAGACTAAAATAAATGGATGCTCATCATCCGGCGGCTTCTGTTTGTGTTCGAGATCCTTGAGTTTCCCCGTTTTTTTGGGAGGAACCTCCGGTTTCGGCTTTCCCCGGGTTCGGCGGAAAGCTATCGTGGCCCCACTATCCGCGTGTGTTGTAGCTGCTGAAGCTCTAATTTCCCGGCATCACTCGAGGAGCCAAGCCAAGTGTCTGTTCGGGGCCGAGGCGAACCTAATAAGAGGCATACCAGAGGCACCGGTTCTTTATTGAATCGTTTTGAAAAAATTAACGAACACTTGAAAACACCCGCGTTCCCGGCAGCCCTAGTTAAGAACTTTCCTATTAGGAGTCCATTAGGCGGAAGGCGGAAACGGTCGAAAACACCTGCGAGCACCGGGCAGGCAGGGTTAAGCAATAAGGTCTACGTTATTGCCTCCACCCGTGGGTCGGGTGTAAATTTCAAACGGTACCTCATTGTCAGGACCTTTCTAGTAAATTCGCACGCACAACCTATTGAACCTTGCGCTCGACGCCGGCCGGAAGCCACATAATTATCGTAAACCAACAAACTGCTGGGACGGGGTGTACGTTGAGGCAAACGCAAAAAGCATTGCTCATCGATACCGACACATACACTTATATATTTTCCGGTTCACGAACGCAACAACTTTGCCAATTACTGTCATCTTCGAAGGGTCGTGAACGGTCACCGTCTTCTGGCGCATTCTTAAAGCATCGACGGCACTAAGATGATGGTGATCGATAATGGCCCTCTTTGATAACTGCTGGGTTGTTCAATAAGTTTTTGCAGTTCGATAACAGAGGGCGCTGCTCTTATTCTACATTTATTTGGTAATGTAATGGTACACTCTTCATATGAACGTATCGTGCAGTGATTTAATTTTTATTTTTGGAAGGTTATAAAGCATTGGAAATGTATGAACGAATGTTGAAAGTATAAAAAGACTGTTCGCCTTTAAATAGTAGAATGATGGGATGCTGAATTTAAACGGGCCGTACAAGCCTTGAAGACGATCCACGTCAAGGACGTTCAAAAATAGAACAAAAACAGCCCAAAAAGACTCGGTTTGCAGAAGTAAAACATCCTTTTTCTTCAGGACAATGCACCGTGTCACAAGAGTTGACAATGTCAAAAATCCAAAAATTTAAATTCGAATTATTGGAGCATCAACCATATTAAGCAGACCGCTGGCGACTTCCATCTGTTTCCAGACCTGAAAAAACTCACGCTAAGAAGGCGTTTTCCATCAACTTATGAAGAAGCGTATTTTGCAGCCATTGATGTTCAGAGAGACCATACTGAATAATGAAGTGTATTTTAAACCATAAAATTGTGCTTTTATTACCGAACCACCAAACTTATTGAACAGCCTGGTAGAAAAACGTTCAGCTCGGGGTTCATCGATCACGGGACGGAAGGGCCGGAACACCCGTTTGCGGTTGGTGGCACCAAACTTCCGTCTGGTTCCGTCGAGGATATCGGAAAACTTACTCAAACAACCCAAACGCGCCGGTCTGCTACGTCCATCCTTCCGTCCTCAAAGTCCTGCCGGAGGGCTTACCGTGGTGGACACCGTTTCACCTTATTTGCACCCCACAGCCCCATCTTCCGCAGACCCGGAGAGGATTAGTTTGCCGTAGCAAAAAGCTGTTTGGCAAACATAAAAGTTAGTTCCCCAAGAATGGAGTTACCGAAAACGTTTAGAAATCTCTGGCCCGGTCGCTAAATCAGATTAGGTTTGCAGCCCTTTTAGGACTGGTGCACCGTCCTTGGAAAAACAATTTCCCCGAATGCACTCAGTTCGGAGCTGACCCGGCCAAGGTCGGGGAGCAGGGTTAGAAATGTGTGGTCAGCTCTCTTCTGCCGGTTAAAGGACAAACTTTAATTGCAACTTCTTTTCTTACGCTCCACTGTCGGGGGCCCTGACTTTGACTTTGTCCTTCAACGCAGAGCCCTGTTTATGGTACCCTCGAACCTCTCTCTCTCTCTCTCTCTCTCTCTCTCCCTCTCTCTCTCACTCTCTCTGGGGAGAAAAACAGCCACAAACAGGATGGATTGTGGAAAGTTTTGCTTAGAACTCCGGAACCAGCACCCAGCGGCCTTGGCGCCCGCAGCCGATCGACAGCCCCAACGTTCGGTTCGTGAATAAGCCGCCTCCCTTGGGGCCAGAGGAGTTTTGGTAAAGTTTGGCTTTCTTACGCCGCAAACCACAATTGTCGCCGGTCGGCGAGGGAGTTGTTAGCCCGCAAAACGCCATGTGCCGAAAAGTGATCCCGCTGGCACCGGCCAACCGAAGGACCGTAGGTTTCGAGTTTAAACACGCCGACGAATTTACAATCGACCACAAATTTCTGGGCCACGGGCGCATGCAAAAAATCACGCTTTTTGTACGGCCCAAACTTTCAACGCCGCGGAAAGATGTCTGCCCGGGAATCCGGGAAAGTATGCCCGACTGTGCTGGCCCGTGCCGGTTCCTTTTAATTGCGCGAAAGTATTTCAATAGAAAACATTTTTGCCCACTACCCAAGACGTCGCAGGACGCGATGTCGCGATGATGTATTAAGTTTCCGTTTTCACTTCCGCCATGCCACATTCCACCGGCCGGGCGAGAGGCTAAAACAAGCTTCGTTGGAGTTATTGGGAAAGTTCACGCCACGCGACACGCAACTCATCCTGTCTCCGTTCCAAACGGCGGATTTGCTCCAAACCGCGCGCGCGAAAAGTTTACAATTATTTTGCTAATCAAAATTAGAGGCGAAAATGAGGCAAATCTGTGGGGGGTTTTCTTTTTTCTACCGTTCACTGTGAGTGGCCAATTCGTGGGAATTACGACAAGCGGCAGCGGAAGTTTCCCGTCTCGTGCCAGCAACGGTGACAGAAAAGTTTCGAAAGCGGCTCCACCCCAAGTAGTACTTCAGATTCGTGCCGAATGTGGTTCGTGGCCAGCACTAATCGACCCGGTCGGGAATCGGGAATCGTCGGGGTTCCGCTGCATGTGCCAAGCCACCGCAAGGTTCTCACCATTTTCCGGGCGATCCAGGCTTCGCTGGTACGGGGCAAACCGGCCGGCTGTTAATGATGGCCACCCGTGGGATCCACTCCGGGGCTTAATGGAAATTGCCGGAGGTTAAAAATAAAATTAATGCGATCGACCACTTTTCGAAACGGAATTGCTTTAAGCAGCGAAGGGATCAATAAGCAGGATTCGCAGGATGCGCGCAGTGGTTGGAAATGCTTTCAACTCGAGCTGGCCGCAAACGGCATCGAAAGTGGGATGGAGTGGAGTGATAAACAAGAAGCGCGAAATGGTGCCACAGATTCAATCCGGCTTTTCCAAGATTTAGCTTTCGTCGGAGGATGAACTCGGACGTTCGGATATTTGGGCGCATCGAACATTCGCATTCACTAGAACATAACAAGCAAGCCTTGTCACAGAGCGGTGCCAAAATAACTAAAAACAAATGAAAAGTAAAGTTTCTATTGAAATTTGTTATCATAAAGTTTGTATTTTGCCAAGCTACGTGGAACACAATATCGTTCAGATAGGCACCTCGGGATCCATGGGAATAAATTCTGACAATTCAATTTTGCCCGTCTTGCTGAATCCACATACCTTCTAAGTCCATATCTTCATTTACAGGCCAAAATAATTTTGTTATCATCTAGCGGTAACGCTCGGAGCTCACGGTAGTAATCTTTCCTTGAGCGTTTTCGAAAAAGTAGCCGCCAAGTGACAAATGTGTCTCGTCGCTGAAGAAAATTTTGCTGAAAAACTTAAAATGCTCAGGAACACAAATTTTCGTAATTTGAACACGCTGTTCTGTTGTTAGGCGATCCATTTTCTAAAATGGCAGACACTAAAAGTTTGACACTTTTAATTTCGAAACTACAAAATGGATTACCCTGTAGTTACCACTAGATTTGTTGGCGTTGCCTGTTGCTGCCGTTTCCGCTTCAGAACATAAAAGGTTTCGCATTTCAGTTTCAAATTTCGGATAAGATGGCTGGCTGTAACTCCTGGCCTATAGCGCGAGCTGGCCCTGCAGCTTTAATTAAATATTCACTTTGCGCTGGAATGCATCGATTCCCGGGTGCAGCGGCAGCGGATCTTAAGCACCGCTTGCTGCGATGCTGTTGAGCATGTACATGGCTTCGGCAATCGAGAGGTCGCCATTTGCAGTTATCCTGTTAACGAGCTTCCCTCGTTCGGAGCACAGTGACGGAAGTGCCATGGCCACCGGCAGAGGGAGAAAAAAAAATCGAACCGAATGGAAGCAAGAACGATCGCCTGCCTGCGCCTGGCGAGGACACATCTCGTTCTCGGGGCCCGTTACTCGTGCATGCATCCTTTGGCCGTAATTCCATTTGCCGCCTGTCAGTGTCACGTTTCGGTGTTGCTCGTGCCAGGCCGGAAAGGCATTTATGTTTAACATCTCATTCGATTAAACAGGCCCGCCGGCGGCGCACGGACTCGGACTCCGGTGATCCTGCGAGCCGGCCCGACGAGCCTGCCGGTGACGATGGGCGAACAATGTGCGCTGGCCACCCCGGGGGCCACCACCATCGCGGGAGCCTTTAAACGCTCTTCGGACGCTCACTTTTTTCCCGCTCCATTTGATCCCGACGGACGTCGAGCGTCATCGACGCAAAGCATGAATAATGAGTTTTCGTTTGACGGTCCGCATTCGAGCATTCTTGCGTCCCGTTCAAGGACCGACTGCTCGTCGCTGATCGCTTTGCAGTCGCCCTCGGGTTGTCATGGTGCCCTACACGGAACATCTCCGCCTTTTGTTTCAACGTTCCCGTAAATTCCTCAATTCCATCGGCCGGTGGCGGGTTTGCGTCCGTCACTTGAATAGGCTTGCTTCCGGCGAAAAGGATCCGAACAGGGCGGGAGGGAGATAGAAAAAAAGGAACCGTGGAACCGTTATCACGCAGCGCAACCACGGCGATGGTGCAGGATTAATAGGTTTGTCCTTCAGAAGCACTTCATCTTCATCGATCTTGATTTTGCTCACCCGACTACCGGAAATCTGAGCTACAGGAGGACGTAATTTCTTTTTTTTTGTTCATCTGCAGAAAAGAATGGGTTAAAATCGTGTCATTTCTCTTACGACCGTGGCGTGAACCCTTCGCTCTCTGCAGCTGCAGCATCTGCAACATCAGCCACTCTGCGTGTCCGTGTTCGGAAAGCATGCCAACGGGCCATCCATCAAACCAATGAGCAACATTATTTCGGTATGATTTATCATGCCGGGGCTAAGTCCGCCACGGCATTTCGGAACGGATAGCAGCAGGACTTCGGGAAATTGAATTGCTCGTCGCTCTCAACGGGCGGATGTATTGAAGTGCATCGCGAGCTAAATAATGGCGCTGCGCATAATTCATGCACTCGGGAGGCAGCAAAAAAATCAGTTCGAGAGAACTCGAGCACAAAAAAGTCATTATTTCGGTACCTTCGGGAGATAGTTTTCACGGTGCGCCTTCCATCGCCCGCGGATAGATTTCCACGGTGAAAGAAAGGAAGGATCTGCACAAAGAACTCCATTATGCGATCCAATAAATCCTGGGCTCCCCGGGGAACGGTTCAGGCCATTGTCATGGCGAAGTTGAAATATATCGCCCCCTGCATCGCTGTTTCTTCAGAAACTACAGAAAATATATGTGTTAACTGTGTACCGTGGTTGTTCATTCCGTAAAGCCACCGATTTATGAGCTGCACTACTTCGTTGATCACTGCACAATTTGTCGGTGGAGGTAGTGCGGTACGCAAATGCTGCTCAAATGCTCAGGCGGATTGATTTGGCCGCTTGGCCCGACCAACGCCAAGCGGAAACGCAATGTGATTAATCATCGTTACTCGATGAGATCAGTTGGCTACACGGGACCATGGTTAGCAACGCATCATGGCAACAACTGAGCTATTGAGTTAAGTATGCGTCAGATCAAAGTAATGCATGCATTGGTCTTTGCATCACTCCCCGATATTTATAGTAAATTATTATTAGTTGCTAGTTGATCATTGATTCCGTCGGCCAATTCTGTGGCATCTCCATTCTGCGCTTCCATCGTCGTCAGCCTGGCGGTGGCAAACAATTAAATTTACATAAACGGATTTCTATCATCAATTTCAGCAGCGAACAGAACAGAGCCACAGAGCTTCAGCATCTGTCATTACCATAATGATCATCACGAAAACCGGTGTGATGCCGGGCCAAAATAGAGTTGTGCCAAAAACCGAGAGTGACTCAGGCCCCCTGGCCGACTTTCGTCGAATCATCGAAACCGCACAAAGTCAGCCATGGTCCGGTGGATAAAACAATTTATTTTAAACTAATATTCGCCCAGAAATGGTGCGTCCGTGCGTGCGTGTCCCCATTGATTGCCTTGGCCCCGCTAGGCGTTGGATGATGATTTGCAAATAGTTTATGTGTGAGAAACGAAATTATAACAGCCGGACGGACAGGACGACCCCGTTCAGCTTGCTAGGAATCTCGATACGTTGCGTCCCGTTCGAGCGACCCCTGGTGTTCCGGTGGCATCCGGTTGCCTTCGAACCACGGTCCTTGGTGAAATTCCCACGCTTTTTGGGCCACATCTGGGGCCTCCCGTGTCAGCCGGTGTAATCTGTTGACCCAACCCAGCCGACACCCGTACTCCGGCGAACGGAACGGGGCGAAGCTAGAATAACTTTCGCAAAACATGGACAAAATTGATGATGCGTTAAATACATCCCACGTATTGTGCCGTGTGCCTCATCCGGATTATGATGGAAATATTTCCGCCACCGGTGGCGGTGGCACACCGGAGATGCTAAACCTCCCGTTTCCGGTGCGGAGGCGGTCCACTTTTCCGGACCCTCGGGCTTTGTGGCGAAGTTCGCTCGAAAATTTGCCAACATCAAATGACCACCGACCGACACGGAGCGTAGCCGGCTGGAATATTGTGTTACTACTAATTCTTTTAGCCGGATCGGCCGGCCTACCGTTTCTGGGGGCCAAAAAATGGAATCCTGGAGCCGGAGATAGGGCGACGGAAATGAGATTTCGTTATCCGCAAAGAATGTAGAATAATAATCTGGCGGCTTCGTCCAGATTTTGTGGGCCGTGCGGCAACCTCAAACAATCACGGAACCGAAACAAGTTTATCATAACCTTCGGGGCCTATTGCTCGATCAAAGGACCTTTTATGACTTAATACCACGCAACGAAACCGCATTAAATGGTACCGAGTAACACGACCGGACCCGATTTGGATGTATGCAACTCTCACGGGAAAAAACGAAACCACCGGTAAAGGTTTCCTTTTAGTTGTTTGGCGAAAACCCTCAGCAACCGTGTTTTGCCCATTTACGAGGGCAAATTAATCACTTTCAAGTGCTGCCGCATTGCCTGACAACATTCCCAACAGCCAAGAATGTCGAAAGCTCGCAACATTTGGCCACCCATTCCCAAACTGGCCGAAAGTATGACGAAAGCTACGATGATACGGTACTTGGGCCCGGTATTTATGCCGAAAGTTCGGCCAACGCAGAGGTCATAACAAATATTTTTATCATCAAACTTTCGGAACGCCCTCGCCTTCCGGCTGGCCTCCGACACGCTGTAACACTTTCGCATGCGGCTCTGCGGTGAATTCTCCGAAACCGAAGCGAACTAAAACTTTCTGCCGAACCAGGCAGTCCGGGGACCCGCCACATTTAACGATCCACCGTTTAGCTACGCAGAACACAGAGAAACCCCGGTAAACCTTCGGTGACATGCTTGTTGGCTGATGGTTGGTAGTCCCTGAGTCCCTGAGAAAAAAGGTTGATTAATTTGTGGGGTCCGAAACGATCATTTAAGCCCTTTCGGGGCTACCGATGTTCTTATTTGCACGTTCCAAAGGAATACATTTAACTGGCCGATCGAACCTGGGGGGCGGTCCAACGTAAATCGCACAGATCGGTGTGCGCCACCCGGTGGCCGGGTAATTACATGGCCACATAAACAAATTGTTTTATTTACTTTAAACATTAAGCTACCACCGACAACAATCGGCGGCCGGCCGTCGTCGCCGCCTTTTCAGAGGCTCTAATCCCTGGCGATTCGTCGACTGCTTCCGACCCGGTTCCGGCATCCTGGGTCCGACTCGACGGAGTAGGTCGCCATTGAAAACAAATAGCAAAACAAACTTTCCTAAAGAGCGCCCTGGAACATGGCCCACAGCAGCCATTTGGACGCCGGAACGAACGAGCCGGACCGGCCGGGGAATCCCTTTTTGGGGCGTCCACACTGGGAGACTGTTTGTGTTCCCTCCACGGGCCATCGCTGACAATCACCTCGACGGGTTGCTGGGCTGGGAATCCGGTAGCTGGCTGGGGAATCAATTGAAAAGTTTATCTAGGATCTCCCGGACCTCCCGGTTGAAATCCGACGACGACGGTGGCCAATCTCAAATCTAGCAACCAGACAAGGACAAAGCAAATTTGAAATCAACAAACCACTTCTGGCAAACAACGGTAACACGATTTGGTGTTTTTGTGGAGCGCGATAGTTGAAATTACATACATTGTTTCAGCGTACCGGAAATCCTGCGTAACAAGGATAGGTTCAAACTGTACAGCAACTGTTTTCTGTGGCCAAACAGTGTACCAATGCCAAGCCAGCGAGCCGATCCGCTAACATCAGTTTTTTATAAGGATAAGCAAGAAGTTATATTCGCGCGAAAAGCTTTGGCAAACCAATAATGGCTTTAAAAAGCATTCAGCCCGGACCCTTTTTTGTCGCTTACCGTCCCCATTAATTGGACGCGGCCGCGGTCATCAAAGTGCAGTAAAAGTTACCGCGGGCCGTAGTCTTCCACGGTCCTACGGGAGAGAGAAAAAAAACAAGAAACGACCAGAAAGATGGCCACGGCACGGGCGGCATTGGCATGAGGCATGAGTCAAAAGTTTTCTAATGAGTAGCGTGAGTAATGAGCATAATTTCTCTTTGCGTCCTCCTTTTTGGCCAAGACGTTGGCCAACTTTTTGCGTTGCGTTTGGCCCATGCGGATTCTTATAAAAATTTTGCGTGCCTTTTAATTTATTAAGCACCATTTTTGGCAGATTTGTGCCACTCGCATACGTTTCACATTAACACGGGGGGCGAGGAATTAGGCTTGGATCGCCGAAGGTCAGCGACCAGATACCGGACTGGGTCAACAGCGCAAACATAAACGCAACGTACGGCCGGTCTGTCCCAATTTTCCGAGAGAACTACGAATATACCTTCTTTTAAGACGTTGAGTGTCAGTTCGAGGCTCTAAGAGCAAAATTATGACAAATAAAGCTCATTTCGATTTATAATGATATGCTGCGGGGAAGGAAGACGATCGGATTCGTCAGCGGGACGCCCGATCGGCTGGAAAGGGGGAGTAACGGAAAATGAGGATGAAATAGCGCGTGGCGGCGCGTGCCGGGAACAGCTAGTTTTACATACTTACATCGATTTGAAGTTTTTGTGATTCCCTGAAAAGCAACGTATAAATCAAGGGGAGTAAAAACCATCAAACTTTCAACTTCAATCTAAGACAAAAGAGTTAACATGAAGGATTAAACTTGCACAGTTGATGGAACAGTTAAATTTAACGTTATAATTCCTTTATCTCTTTTCGCAACGTTGCCTTCGTTGTCTCCCGTTTTCTATGTTCCATCAAAGACAATGTTTTGTGAGAAATCACTTTTATTGTACTGCTTCAATCGAACGCTTTTAATATTAGAAGAATACATGCTTAGGATAAATGCAATTAGCACATGTTGTGAATTTTCGAATGATATGATAGCGCAGATAATGAATATTACGCTTTCTTACAGATTTTCACCGGTATGAATGCGAATGTGTCCCTTCAACGCTGACGAAAGCGCAAGCTTTGAAGGACAATGCGGACACTGTTGGTATTCTTCCTTCTTGTGGATTTTCGAATAATGTAGCAGATTGCTTCGTGATTTGAACGCTTTGGAACAGATGTTACTCACAACAGGCCTTATGCGAGGCATTAATACACGTGTTGCTTGTCGCAGAGGGATCTTCTCGATCGTGAAACATCAATTCTGAAGGCTTTGTTTGACTGTTATCCTGTTCATCGACATTTTCATCCTCTAATTTGAACGAAATTGGATTTCCACTTCCTCGAAAAAATCGTCAGGTTGGTTGCCACAACACTCATATGTCCCATTTACTTGATGAGCTGTACAGTTCAAGTGCGAATCGTGCACTGCATCCGGTATGGTGACTTCAGTTTTGATTAACAAATTTGTGCCAACCGTTTGCTCAGCAGAGTGGTCAAGATGGTCTTTGCCAATGTCTGCCTAGTTCTTCGCAGTGTTTTGCTTTTCGTTAAATCCATTGACCAGTGCAATGTTTTTGTTGCATCGCCAGCGAAACGTATACATCTTATCCAAACGCGATTCGCACATCGAACACAAAAACGATGCAACCTGTAAAACATGAGTCTCATAAAACAATCTTTCTCGTCCCAGGGTGAGATGTCTGTTTTAACAATCGTCCTACCTGTAAACCTGTACAATCGCGGAGTTTCTGAAGCTTATATTGTCCGGATTTATCGTTCACTAGGGACTCCAAAGCGTCACACGTCGACAAGCATCAACGGCGTATTTTAGCGGTTCTGGAAAATAATGTGCTATCATACCTTTTCATCATTTTGAACATTGACTTACTTAACGCCATTCTTTTTCTTGATAAATCCCGAAGTTTTCACTTTTACTGCAATCGTCTATTTTTGTGCAGAGATTTTGTAAATTCGTTCGCATTGTTTACTCTTCTGCGGTACCTTTTGACAGCTCGGTCTAATTTCGTCAACACAGGAACTCACGGGCAGTTTGACAGCTTGCTCCAAAGTCACTCAATCTTGCACGCAATTCAAAATATAATCTACCACAAGGAGCAAATATCGGTTAAAGTAAATAAAATAGTCAGACTTTATATGAGTCAACAAAGAATAAGGAGAAAGTAAATCACTGTGAACGATAAAGCTCCTCAATTTTGATCAACGCTCCACCAGGAACAGGAATTACAGCCAGGGGAGGGGAGGGAAGGGGAGGGGGAGCTATCTCCGCTTATCGCAGCCGGGCTTGTGTTGGTGCAGTGTTGTGTTTGCTTCGGCCTCCCGTTACTAAGCGCAACGCGTAGCTACGCAATCAGTCAGACGGCAATCTTTTTATGTAACAACCAAAACAAAGTGGCCTGCGGAATGAATCTGGCCGGCAAAGTGGTTCTCATAACCGGTGCCAGTAGCGGCATCGGGGCGGCAGCCGCGCAAAAGTTTGCCCAACTCGGAGCATCGCTAGCGTTGACCGGACGCAAGGTGGACAATCTGAACGATGTGGCCAAAAAGTGTACGGGAACCGCGGGAGCGCCATTCGTGGTACCGGGAGACATTAGCAACGAAGCCGACACGGATCGTGTGCTGAAGGCCACGATCGAGAAATATGGCAAGCTGGACGTTCTGGTCAACAATGCGGGCATCATCGAAACGGGTACGATCGAGACGACAAGCCTGGAGCAGTTCGATCGCGTGATGAACACCAACATCCGGGCGGTGTATCATCTGACGATGCTGGCCGTGCCGCACCTGATCGCCACGAAGGGAAACGTCGTGAATGTGTCCAGCGTGAACGGAATCCGATCGTTCCCGGGCGTGCTGGCGTACAACATCTCGAAGATGGCCGTGGATCAGTTCACGCGGTGCGTTGCCCTCGAGCTGGCCGCCAAGGGTGTGCGTGTGAACTGCGTCAATCCGGGAGTGACGGTAACGAATCTGCACAAACGCGGCGGGATGGACGAGCAAACGTACGCCAAATTCCTGGAGCACTCCAAGAACACCCATGCGATGGGCCGCCCGGGCCAGGCTTCCGAGGTGGCTGACGCGATCGTGTTCCTAGCGAGTGACTCTTCGTCCTTCGTTACCGGTGCCAGCTTGCCGGTGGATGGTGGACGTCATGCCATGTGCCCCCGCTAGTAGTGCCATTACGCAAACCAAAGGCCCAAAGGCCAGTCGCATTTACACCCTCGTGTGCGGTAAACTGTTTTATTTCGCTCTGCCGTACGAATAAAAATAAAGGCATCCTCCCTTTGCTTGATACAACGTTCGATCGTCGATAAATCCGAAGCGCCCCTACCGTGGACACATCGCGTGTCTGCCACCGTCTACGTTCAGGGTGACGCCCGTAATGAAACTGGCGCCATCCGACGCGAGAAAGGCGATCGTTGCTGCGACTTCTTCGGGAACTCCTGGCCGCCCGAGGGCGTGCGTTTGTTCACATTTCTTCAGGAACGCCGCGTATGCTTCTTCGTCCATTCCGCCACGTTTGTGAATGTCTGTTACGATCACACCTGGAAGGAAGCGGAACGGACTTTACAGCTGAAAATGGACTTATCGCTACCCCTGCGCGCGCTTACCTGGGTTGACGGCGTTCACGCGCACCTGTTTCGGGGCCAGTTCCAGGGCGGTGCAGCGAGTGAACTGATCGATCGCCGCCTTCGACAAGCTGTACGCCAGTATACCCGGGAACGAACGGTTGCCGGCCACGCTCGATAAGTTCACAATGTTTCCCTTCGTCTTCACCAGCAGCGGGGTGGCCAGCATGGTCAAGTGGTACACAGCGCGAACGTTGGTGTTCATCAGTTCGTCGTACTGCTGCATACTCGTGCTTTCGATCGATCCGTTCCCGATGATGCCGGCATTGTTGACCAGCACATCCAGTTTCCCGTACTTGGCCACGATCGCGTCGAGAACCCGCAGGTTGTCTTCCTCCTTCGTGACGTCGGCCACGAGCAACAGCGGGGCGCTCTTCGATAGGGCTTCACAGGCCTCGCCTACCTTCTTTAGGTTCACCTCATTCCGTCCGGTTAAAGCGAGCGAAGCACCGAATTTGGCGAAATAGATCGCGGTTCCTTCACCAATACCCGACGATGCTCCAGTGATGAGAACCACTTTTCCCGTAAAATCCATCGTGGACAATCGACGATGCGATATAAGATTAATTTTAATCAGAGCACCACTTGACGATAAAAGGGCCAACTCGATCTGTTGTGGCTCGCACCAGTATCGCTGTCACGAAGCCTTGTTTGTGCACCGCACCGGCTTCCCTTAATTTGATTATCTTTCCCCTTCGGCCGATCGTGACACAACGGTTTTGATAATTCGTATTAAAACTAGAATCGTTTCTACATTTGAATGAATCAATTTGAATCAATTGAAGATAATAAAGTTTACCGATAAGTCAGAAACACCGTTTCGATCCAACCTCAACCCGGTGCTATAAACCTCGTCCACTGCCATCAGCCGGCATTTTGCAGCTGTCAAATTGAATTCACCGGTGGCGGTATGTTTTTGTTTATCTTTATTTCTCCCTTTTGTTGCTCACTCGTTTCTTGTTATTGCAGGAATTGGTTCGCAATGAACTTCACGATTATTGGCGGCAATGTCAAATGTAAGCATCCTTTCCCTCTGCTTAGTTAGTTATTATCCCGTGCGTTCACCCCTTTTGTTGCAGTACTGGCCCGAACCGTGAACAGCTTTTCAAAAGTCGGCAACGAACTGTTCCTCGATGCGACCCCGGACGGACTGGAGTTGAAAACGGTCAATTCCACCAACACGGCATACGCGGCCGCCCTGTTTGAGCGTGACTTCTTCCTAAGCTACAGCAATGCGACCGGCACCGGCACTCCGGATGACTACTGCTGCAAGGTGTCGGTGCGCCCGTTGTTGAGAATCTTCAAAAACATAACCAAAGTAAGCCACAGGACATGCACTGGTGCCCCAGGCCATGCACCTTCACACCTAACTGAAGCCTGTTCGCATCCTTTCCAGATCCACAGTTGCGACGTATGCTTGAATGCCGCTCAATCGAAGCTTGTTTTTCAGTTCCGGTGCAAGAGCGAGGCCGTGAAGACGCGCGAAATCTGTTTGCTCGAAGATGAAAGCATCAATTCCCTCCGTTTGCAGCAATCTTTCACCAGCAAAATCGTGGGCAATAATAAGCTGTTTTCGAGCATTCAAATCCATCTGCACAACTCGGTGCAGGAGATAGCGTTTGATTTCAGGCCGGACAAAACGTTGGTGTCTAACCACGTGGACGACGATCAGCACGATCGGTCTTCGTTGCGGTCGACGCTCACCATTCACTCGTCCTCCTTTCTATCCTACAAGCTCGATCAACCGGCACACCTGATCTTCTGCTACAAGGAATTCAAATCGCTTAGCTTGTTCGGAGCGTTTAGCAAGCTAAACATTGAAATGAGCTTCTCGCAGCCGGGAGCACCGTTGATGTTGGAGATGAAAAAGCCCGGCCTAGTGCAGGTGAAGTTTATCATGGGCACGATGATGCCATCGGCAAGGCCGCGAGTGCAACGACGGAAGGTCACCGAGGAATCGGTCACCCGCACCGCCACCGCAGACATCAATACAGTCAACTCGAACCTATCGGACAACGTTTCGGGCGCATCCAACGCGGGCATCAATCACCCCCCTAAAGAGATACCGGCAGCGAACGAAGACGACCGGAGTCCGACCCGATTGGGAAGGAAAACGATTCCAGAAATGGCAAATCCCAAGAATGGTTCAGCAGAAGCGCCAGCAGCCGTGCCGGCAGCGAACGACGTTGGTCGAGCTGCGGGTGGCACTGCCACGGCCCACGAACCACCCAAACCAAATTCAGCAGCCTTGCTTAACACCGAAGAACTTATATTCCTCGATGGTTTAGACGCTCCGACGCCGAGTCTCGATTCGGGCGCAGGCCCATCCACAAGACCGTCGCGACCATCGGCGGACGCGCTGCTGCTCGATGATGATGCGGCTCTGGACCTAGTAGCGGTGGAGGCTCTCAGCAGGAGGGCCTCCATGGTGCCACCTCGGAAACGTCACAAACTGGTGCATGGAGGGCAACCCGATGCGGCGGACTCCAGCGAGGCACATCCTGCCGAAACTTCGATCGTGCCCGTGTCACCGGAAGTGATCGAGGAAAGGAGGCGCAAGCGAGCGAAAATGCGCCACATCTTCCGGCGCTGTTTCGAGCCGACGTTCGACCCGAACAACGGGATCGGTTGTAGTCAAATGTTGGCCGGCAAATCCGATTCCGAAGAGGACTCGTAGTGTCGAGGTTCCGGGGCAAGGACCAGCCTCTCGGTAGTAGTGTAAGCACAAAAGAGAGAAAAACCAACGCCTGCTGGGGTACTTTTATTCACAATCTCGTCATTTGTTCTTTGTTTATTGTCTCTCTTGCGTTGTGTGCCTGGTTTGGGTGTTGAGCGATCGTCGGGCTATCACTGTCTCGTCCCTGTTCCGGTGTAGCGGCGGTAGTAGTAAGTCGGTCGTGGTCACGGACGTACGGGGACCGTACGAATAAATTAAATAAATAAATAATTTAAATAAATAAATAAATTATCTTAAAGTGTTCCAGTCAGTTTGCGTCCGTCCGCTGCGCGCTGCGGTGCGGCTGCTGATCGGTTGATCGTAAAACGGAAGTTCGCAGCACGTTCGCAGCTCGCTGTGTTGATGAGGACGAAAGAGGCAGCGCAGGCGGGTAGTACGGGGGTGTGTGTGTGGGTGTGTCGATGCGGCAATGAGTCTCCTGTCGCTGGAAGGTCTTCTTTTCGGCGGCCGATGAGAGTCGATGAAGTTGCGTGTGGAAGGTTCAAGAAGAGATGAGCGTCTCACGTTCCGGTACAGAGCAGTTGGGTTGGTTCCAGGCCTTCTCCGGCGGCTTCATGGGCACAGTTGGCTAAGGAATGGCTTCCCTCCCTTGGTCCACTATCGGCACACTGATCTCTGGCCGCCCGATAGCGAAGGGGGTCTTGCTTCCTCTCTCTCTCGCTCTCTCGCTCTCTCTCTGTCTGTCTGTACAGGTGTGCCGGTGTTTCACCGTGTCCTGCACCGACTCTCGGGGACGTTGCTCTCACACGTCGGTCTCGGCAATGTCCTCCACGGCGCTCTCGTCGATGAGTTCGTCACTGTCGTCATCGTCATCGTCGTCGTCCTCGGCGTCGTCGTCCGCTTCCGGCTCGGCGACACCACCACTCGTCGTCTGCTGTTCGTCCTTCTGGCCAGTCGCCGATGCGGCCCCCCCCGGGCACCACGGCCGCCGCTGCCGCCGGCGCCTCTTCGCTGTCGTCATCGTCGTCATCGTCGTCGTCATCGTCCTCGTCGTCGTCGCCCACCAACGCGGACAGGTAGTCGTCGTCGTCCCCGGTCGCCGGTTTCTTCTCCGGTTTCGTCACCGTTACGGGTTGAGCTGGAGCGTTGGCAACAACGTCAACTTTATTGTTATTCGTGTTTTGATTTTGTACCTTTTCTGGCGAGCCCTCGTCGTACTCCTCCTCCTCCTCGTCCTCCTCGACGACGGCATCGGTCACGCCGGTCGCTGCGTCGGCCCCGCCGCCCTGGTTGGCGAGCGTTTCGGCAATCTTGTTCACCTCACTGTTCACGTCCAGGTCCCCGCCGGCCGGCTTCTTCACCGGGCTGTCCACTTCGTTCTGGGCGGACGCCGCCTCGGCCAGGTCCAGCAGGGCCTGCGTGTTGGCCGCGGTGGCCACCTTCTTCTTGGTCTTCTTGGCCACGGGCGGAGCGGCGGCGGCCACCTGTGCGACCGGCTCGGCGACGACCTGCGCGACCTGCTGGACGGGCACCGGCTGCGCCGCAGCCACACTGTCCTCATCATCGTCATCGTCATCGTCGTCATCGTCATCGTCGAAGGCTCCTAGGAGATCGTCACCAAAAAAAGACAGCGCATCGTCATCCTCGTCGTCGTCATCGTCATCATCGTCGTCTTCGGAGGCGGCCGCAGCAGCCGGGGCCGCCTGGTTGGCCGTCTGTTTCTGCTGGTCAACGACCGCGGCCGGAGCAACGGGGGCAACCGCTTCCTCATCGTCATCATCATCATCATCATCGTCATCGTCGATCTCATCTTCAACCGAGCCTGCTCCCGCGTAGCCGCCGAACCGAACGAAATGGAGCAAACACAGAGGGTGGTCCCGTTAGAAACAAGAAAATCCCGGTTGCCCGGAAAATCCCGGTTGGTCGGCCGGTTCGCAAACCCACGCTTACCGATAATGTCTTCATCATCGTCGTCATCATCCGCGTCGTCGTCATCATCTTCGGCCGAATCGTCATCATCGTCGCCGAGATCGAACTCGTCGGAATCGTCGTCATCGTCATCGTCGTCACCACCGCCGCCGCCGGCGACGGCAACCGGAGCGACCGGAGCTACGGGCACCGGAGCCCCGACCACTTCCCCCGCTAACGCTTCCTCTGCCGTCTGTCGCGAGATGATCGCACCCTTGCGTGCATTTCGTCCCTCTGCAATGGCAAAGCCGTTAATTAGCTCCCCACAGAACTGCCCGGCACCGGGATCAGGAACGCTCGGAGCGACAGTTACCGTCGTTAACCGGTTTGGAGGCGGCAAAGGCGATGATGATCAGAATTAGTAATAGCTCCAACAGGAATGTGACTTTCATTTTTTATTTTCTGAAAAGCAAACAAACCGATGGTAAAGTAGATGGATTAACAGAGAGTCACGCCCACTGGGGGCCACGGATCGAGCTGGAATGAATCGAAGCGACGCGGAAGCTGTCCCTCCCGACGTGCCGACGGGTCCAGTGAACTCGTTCCGGTGGCAAACATCGGTGCGGTGCCTCCTCGATCCGCAACTTTCTTTTGCGGCAAAACGCACACAACTGTGTTTCTGGGTGAACGGGCATCCGGACACCACCCCCCCGGGCGCCCCCGAATGATATGCTAATTACTCATTCACCACCACCGCACTAGCGCGCCCCACTCACGCCGGCCGCGGGAGACCTCAAAAACTAAATTCCTTGACCGTGATCGTTCGTCCGCAAGGTGCACTACTACGGGCGTGTCCGTCTGCGTGGTTGCGTGTGCGTGCGGCTTGCGCACCGGTCAACGGCCATCACGCCCCCT
>NC_071286.1:2840025-2871373 GCF_943735745.2 Anopheles bellator | reverse complement strand
GTGGAGAATTTCTCTTCCCAACAACCCAGCAACAGGTCCCGTCAGGGCGAAGGAATCTCGCTGAAAGTGAACTTTCCTTTTTTCCTCTATCATGTTCCTGAGACCCCGGCCGAGACGCGGCCAACACCCTGAAATGATGAAATCTTTTCGCCAAACGGACCGTCGTTTTACTGTTTTGAACTGCCACTAGACCGACAGGATCAACTGCACGACCAAGCCGTATGACCTTGGCGAGGGCACACTAAAGTTGAACCTGATCGGGTTGGCTCGAACTTCGTCGAAAAATAAGATCTCATCGCACCATGACAGAGGATTAATACATTCCTTCTCTACGCAGCCAATCGGCCTGCAGGGCCATAAAAAGGGCCAAGGGCCAGTACGTAAAACGGAGCCGACGAAGCGGTCCGCGCTTGATTACTTGCCCAGCAGCAGCCGGAGGCCGGAGCGTGCCTGACACAGGAGAACATTTGAAGAAATGGAAAGTTCAAACAGGTTACGGCGGTGGGTGGGATTATGGTTCAATCAACTTTCTCCCCCCCAGCCGTGGCCTCGTCGCTCGTCGAGCTAACACCAGCCGTGGAACGAACGAATGCCAGCGAAAATGTAAAAAAGGCCCAAAAAACGTTCCACGTTCTCCCGTCGACCCGTGCCATCCTTCTATGGTTCAAGCTTAGGGCAACTTTCGCCCGCTGTAGAATCGATGGCACGGAAGATCACAACGGTCAACGCCGCGAACTAGAGCCCGGGGTGGAAAGCACCTAATTGAGAGCCACATTATCTGCTTTACATTTCGAATGTGATCACGGGCGGCCCACGGGTGTGGCCTACTTCGCCTCCGGTGGCCTCCGAAGGGACCCCCCCAGGCCCGGTCGTCTCATCTCCATATTTAATTCCCTTCGCGAGCAGCGAGCATCGGACACTTAATTGGCCGCCGAGGAAAGTATGCTAATCGTGGTGAGTACAATTGTCGGCCGATTAGATAGAAAGTCGGCGGATCTTCATTAGCTGCTTGGAAAGCCGTCGGTCGGATTTCCATATTTTCTGGCCGCCAGCCTGATCAGCCTGATTTGTCGACCATGGGAACTAGCCTGGGTGCCGTGGCACGGTCTGATCTGGGCGCTGTATAAATTATTTGCCTTCAAGCCTGGGCTTCGAGGCAGATCGACGGCGGCAGCCAGGGAGCTGGCCAAACGAAACAAGTGACTTCAACTGCAAACAAGTAAGCGACGAACCCGAGGGTCGTTAAATTTACGCCTTAATTTCACTTTTTAACATCGTCTTCGCACCGCCGCAGGAAGGACGTGCTCGCCGCCGATGGCCGGTGCCGCCAGTGGCCATTGGACCCTGAGTGTGGACCCGAGCGCACACACACGCACACACGGTGCCACAAGTGCCGTGTCGCAAGTGTCCGGCACCAGGTTTCTCTTTCCGAGATGAGCTCACTCAAAAGCCTACGAACCGAGTGGAGCCGAAATGAAAGTGATAAAAGAAAAGAGAAAGTTTTCTCCCCCCGGGGGGGAGGGGTGCTGTTACCGGATGGAAACCCCACGGGCCGGGCTCGATAGAAGGCCCCGGTTTGGTGGTGCGTCATAGCCAATGCCGCTCGGTGACCCGGTTGCCCGTGTCAAACTGCTTCGGGAGTAACAACAAATCCTTGACTCGTACCATTTGTGCTGCGAGCTGGTTTTTTTGACACTATCCCTTCAAGCAAGCCATGCGTTTCCGTCTGACAGTTTCCGAGCCTCACTTTCACAAGAGCCAGAGACGGCAGATCCAAGCATCCTTTGTGAAGTCTTTCGTCAATCAAGTCGTCAAATCAGCAAATTATGGTATGATCAACAAGGAAAAAAAAATGTGGCGAAACTCTAGCTTTGAGTCCAGCAAAAAGCAAACAAACAAATCGTGTAACAATCTTCTAGCTACATTTGTTGCACCAATTTAACAACACCCTCCGCACGCCCGGGTCCGGAAAAACCGCTCCGAACTGGCTCCGGGCGGCACCCCCAA
Organism: Anopheles bellator; assembly: GCF_943735745.2. Classification (NCBI taxonomy): domain Eukaryota; kingdom Metazoa; phylum Arthropoda; class Insecta; order Diptera; family Culicidae; genus Anopheles; species Anopheles bellator. The sequence goes on along the minus strand of NC_071286.1, from coordinate 2,869,366 downwards.
TCCAAACCGACCAATCCGTCGAATCCAGCTCGGGGATAGGGGATAGGGATTTCTAGGTCAAAAGCGGCATAATAATTAATATTGATTCTTTCCTCAATTTGAAACCGTTATCTGTTCGATATACGGCCCGAGTGGGGGTTCGGAAACCACCAGGCCACCACCGCCCCTGCCCCCTGGTGGTGGAAGACCAGAGGCCGATGGGATCTTTGAATTTGCATTCGAGCTGCCCGTCATCCGGTGGCGCGCGGTGACGCGGTCCACAAACTGGTACACAAACTGGTGGCTAAAAGGAAGTGGGATCTCTCCCGAGTGGGACAGAGACACAGAGAGAGAGAGAGAGAATTGGGGCTCCTTTAAAATGAAAAAAATTCGAACTCGCACAAAACTCGCACAAAACCATTGACCATTCCAAAATTATGCGATCCGTTTCGAACGAACGGCACTTTGGCGCGTTCAGCCGGAAAGCGGGTCATAAAAAGTGGGCCCAGCTCTCTCTCTCTTCCTCTCTCGCGCGCTCTCGCTTTGGAGCACGCGATCTCTCGTCGAGTCAAAGCTTCTCCCTATCGCCCCCGATCGGCCGGATTGGAAGTGCTTCCTGTTGGTGCTTTCACGTGCGTTTGCAACGTTGGCCGCGAACCCGCGACAATCAGTCCCACAGCTCACGGCGGTACAGAACTTGATGACGATTACGTTACTCAAGTGCCACGAGGTTCACACGTTGAGCTACCGAGGCCAACCTTCGGTATGGTAGAGTGGTGTTGTGAGCCGACACTTTTGACCCGCCGGTCCACACGGTCCTCACAGAATGTCTTCCCCAAAGGCAGAATGTCTTGTGCAGGGAGTGCCCGCCTCAACTTGTGTCGCAAGAGCTTCCCGGGGGCTCCACACCAACCAGCAGGCAGGACTCGGTAGTCGGGGATACTCGGCTGGGTACTCACTTCGGCGGAGGAACAACTGACTTGAACGGAACCAGCTGCACCACACGGTCGGGAAAAAATAAAACTAAAACAAAAAACGAACGGCGCTCTACTTCTGTGCACTACTCTATCTACACCGCGCTTCCTCTGGGTGGACGGCAAACACAGGGCGGCGGAGACACACTACTTTCTTCAACCGTGTACACCTCGATACTGACTGAGCTGTTTCTACTTCTCAAACTCTTAATGAAACCTTTTTTCGCCGACACGGCCGCGACCGCGCCGAAGCTGCGCCGCCGTCGGGCGAGAGATCTCGGCCGCCGTGGCCGTGCCGACTTTCTTTCCCACTCTGCCGTCCGCCCGCTCGTCGCTGAAGCTTTCACGCCGAGCTGCCGCGCCATCGTCTCGCGTTGCGTGCCGTAAGGGGGGCCACGGCCAATGTCGGTGGGGCTGCTGCTGCTCAGCGATGCCGAAACGATGTTACTCCGCCGCCCGGGGGTGGAGTGGGGGCCGTGGGGGGGGGGCTCGAAGAAGTAGGAAAGAAAAAGAGGCAAAAAAAGTGTTACAAATGTGTATCTCTCCCGTCCCGTATCAGGGTGCCGTTCGTTCTTTCGCCTTTCGCGGGTTCGGCTTTCTTTCCAACCCTTTCTATTGCCGCTCGGCTGCCACAGCTTTCTCTCTCTCTCTCGCTCTGTCTTTCTCTCCCTTTCTCCTGCCGTGCCTCGTTCTTCGGGTGTGGGCTCTTTTTATGTTTCCTTTTCCATGCTTTCGAGTCGCGGGCGCGCGCGCAGCGCTTTAAGCTACGAAACGGATGGAAGATGCTCTCGTTATTATCAGTGCTCGGCGCCCGCACACGCATACAGAGTCACCGTAGCACATAGACACGTACAGGTGCTGGGGAACTGGCACGTTGGCGGCCGCATCTCAGCAGACTGGGTGCTCCACGTCTCCTTGGCGACGATCACCACCGAACCTCTGCTCGCTTCAGCGTGCTTCTTCGATGGTATGCTCTTTCCCTCTTTTCTCTTTCCATTTTTTCGTTTTTCCAATGCCCTGGACCTGTGCTTGTGAGTGTGGCTCCTGATTTAGCTCCGAGTTCCGAGATTTTTTCAAAATCAATACGATCATACACAGCACAGATTAGCATTGGATCACAAATTTCCCTCTGAACATCTGCGCAGCGCCTGTAGGTCGAAACTAGCTTACCCCTTAACCGTTGAGGGCACCGAGGATTTGGGGAGGAAAATCGTTCTCTTGATCCGCGACCCGATCGGGGTTGTTGTTTGCTCTGTTGGATCTGGTGACAATTCCAGAATCATTGACAGCCTTCACTCTTCGATTTACGTCCTTTCGTCGAAGCGAACCATTTCCATCGTCACAATCAACGGAGGCTTTGACTGTAAGGGGTTGTTCTGTGAACAGTTGATCGGTGGGCATCAACGGACACGCTGAAGTCGAACCCCTCCGAGGCGCTGTTTATGGATAGAAAATCTTAACGTATCTTCTGCAGCTTCGGATTGGAAAAATTCGGATCGCTGCCGATCGCAGCCAAATAATCGGTGCTGCGAGGGGAAACACTCGACGGGGATTCAGCTCTGGAAACGCTCTGGGTGTACCGTCGCCGTAGTGCAACGGTATAGTTTCGTCATATGCCGCCCGGGGTCCACCGGGCACACACTGAAACAATCAGTGCAGAAAAATGCATTCGTTGCGCACGCACAGTGCATTAGCACCGGATCTGATACGCCCGGACAAACAGTAAAGCATATAAATTAGCATAAGCGAAAACGAAGCGGAAAATGTTTATAAAATGTTTGTTGAGGTGGCGTTGAATGGGAATGGTCATTTATTAACCAATCAACTGAACGCATCGAACCATTCTGCAAAAACGTAATCTTTTGGCGAAAAAAAAATTTTATTAGCTCATTTTCGGAAGCTGTTTCTCCCAATCAACAACAAAATCTTTGCCAAAGTGGAACCGGGCAGTAATCGGATAGTGAAAGGTCCGAGCATCTGAATCCACTGGCTGAAGTGCTTCTCGACGATAACGCAAACGAAAGATTAGGGTCGAGATTCGTGGCTTTTTTGAAGTTTATTTCACACCTCAGTTCCGGCATATTCAAACCACCCCGCGTTCAATCATACGATGATATGATAAACACACATATCCCATTAAAGTGGAACTCTTTCGATCTTTCAGCTGTTTGTTGGATGTTGTGGAAGATCGCGAAAACTTTCACAACATTTGGTACGATCGTTGGTGTGACTGGCATACGTATTGAGCACAAAATCTACAGCCACAGATATCACCAACGAGTTCCTATTTGATAAATCAAATCAGCAGATGATCGTCCGGTAACGAGCAAAGAATTTGTATATGACCTAGTGTACGGTGGGTTATATAAATGTCCAGCCGGTACACTGTTGGGGCCGTCTGACCCAGACGAGTAAATTCCAATCATGAGGATTGAGCAAGAACAAGAGGCATACTCTTCGAATGCCCGACACCACCTTCGGGACGCGCAAATTGCAGTAAATATTTACGCGGCCTGTGACAGATTGACGAACAAAGCAATGCCTTCCGTTCCTTGGTTCCGTTTTGTTTTCCTGATTTTTTTTTCCAACGTTTCAACGTTTTTCACTCGCACAAACAGTCATTACCATAATTCCGAGGGAGATGCCGAGAGATTCCGAGATTCCCGTTACTTTCCTACATTCCCCCTCCCTGGCGAGGGCGGGACGAGGTCACTGGTTTTCGTAGCCTTGTTCGCATCGGGCCCGGCCACTTGCCTGCTGTCGCTACACGCGCCTTGTAGGTTAATCCTCGGGGGCCCAACGGTCCACGTCGGCCAAGTCCTGCAGTCTGCAGTCAGGATGATCCGCCGGCAGCCCTTGCCGGCAATCCTTCAGCGGTTCGTTAGGTAAAACCGCGTCCCCCTTTCGGACGATAATCGTCAGCGATTATTCAACGATCATTTTCCGCTGGACATAATTGGACGTCGAGAGATTGGAGTGTCCCCAGTACGGCCCAGTCCGGCCCAGTCCGGGCGTCCGCCCGCGGCGGGGACGGTCACCGCCGACGGCGACCTAACGAGCTACGAAGTCACGAACCGGATCCTCCGCCAATTCGCTCCGGCGATTGGCATTAACACACTTTGCTTCAGATGAATAATTAAAGCGCTCTTTTTTCGCTGCGCCCAAAGCGATCCGGAAGAGATGCGATCACCAGCACCAGCAGCAGCAGCGGCGTCGATCGTTGGCACCACACCATCGTTGGTGGCTTTCGATCGCCTTTTCCTCAAATTAAATTTTCTTTAATTTCTCCTCCATTCCGAACGGGTGCCCAAGGCGGCAGCGCCCCTACTGCGAGTCAGTGACCTCCGTTTTCGATATTGAACCGGCCCCAATGTCGAGCCACCCGGCGTCCGAGCGAAAATCGCGCGCCTCACGCTCGCCCCATTCACGGGCCGCCGTGGCACGAGCGCAACCGCGTGAAACTAAAAGTGTTTACACCTGGCCACCTGTCAACCGGCCAGCAACCATATTCCTCCCCGGGCAAGGGGCCGAGGGCCTGGTTGATGTGGCTGAAGAAATGGAATGTCCGTCCGTCCGTTCGCTCGCATATCGTGGGCTCATCGAGATGGTCGCCATTCCGCTGACACCAGTTCCGGATATGGGGGGAACGGTAAAAAAAGGCCCCCCGACGCGGATTGGCGGTTTTGGAATGCAAAGCACGTGGTCTCCAGCCTCGAAGGCCTGCTATCCGAAATGACAAACTTTTTGTCGCCTTCCCCGCGATGAGTTGGGTCGCGATTTCGAAGCGCAACTCACGACTGTGGATTGTTCAATTATTTATTCACTGACCGGCCGGTCAGAGCAATGGCGCGTAGAAAGGTCGCTCACGTCGGGCCGCCTGGACACTGGACCGTACCGTGGTGATGGTGAGTCCGGGTCCGGAACTGGCGTGTGTAGCTTGATTCGTGCGGCACGGAGAAAGTGTTGCATATTTACATTCACAAAATCCGGCCATCGGGTCGGCCGTCTCCATTTCGATGCCTCGACTGGCTCTCGCGATCGCGTTCCCTGCGATCGCGCGAATTGCCGAATTATGTGGCGCTTTTCTTCAGTTTCGTTTCTCAGTCTTTCTTCGATCGCGCTCCGGACCAAGGAGCTCACCGGAATGGCAGGACGTACGATGAAAGCGATCCTAACGACGCAGACTGGGCAGACCTGGGTAGAGAAAGAATGTGCCGTCAGTCACACCTATGGATGCTGATGTGGATTGTTTAAAGATCAGCGAAATGTGGGCCATCGGATGAATGGATCCTGCTGCCCGATCATTTCACTATATTGTTGCCTGGTCGACGGATTCGAGAACTGGCCTCCGTACCAGTTCCGGTTTCGGCGAGCAGGCCAACGCACTGTGGCTGCGTGGACCGCGACGTATGAAAAATTTCACTTTCCACTAGGTCGTCCCAGCCCCCGGCTTAAGGGCAGAATGGGGGTGCTCTTCGGCGAGAGCGATATGGGAACGGAACATTTATGCAAGCAGTCCGCGGCGCTATTATTCAATGGTCGGTCCGAGCGACACCACGCCACCACATCGTGCCTCGGGTTATAAAAGGTTTTAATTGTGCCGTCGGTTGAACGAACGAAGGAATGGTGATTGCCCGCCGGGACTAGCTTGTTTCGAATTTTATTAGTTTGTCTAGAATTACATTTTCACTTTTTTCGATGATATAAAATGTCCCCACTTCCGCCAAACCCCGGTCGAGACCTTTACCGATTTCGCATCGAAACTTTTCCTATCGCGTAGCGGCGAGATTACCATATAGAGTAGTCACCGCGTTTCCTTCGGCCAACAAATTCCTTCATGCTGACGCCCCGTCGTAGAAAAGCGAACGAAACCCAAACGAAAATCGATGCGATTCCGATGCCACAGGAAGCTTCATTAGAAAGTCATAAATTGTGTTTCTCTCTTCGGCGGTGGCCACCCACTTTCGACGAGCTCTGCGCGGCTGCGTCCGATTATAGTGATTGAGGCCTCCGCCGCCCCCCATCCTTCTCGTCCACCCGGGATACCCCAAAAACCGGCCACCCTCGCCACCGTGTTCCGAATATAACGCATTCCCATTCAATGGCGTCCGGAGATCCGCCGGACTCCGAGGATGAAGCCATTCCGCCACCGAACGCGATGCAGCCGGGCGCGAGGGCGCGGACACTCGCGGACGCCGTTATCGCGCGTTCGTTGACTTACGCTGCGCTTCATGCGTATTTGGCGAGTTTGGCCAGCGTGAAAACACTTGTCCCGGGCACATTTTCACCTAATTGTATGACGTGCGCCATGGAAAGGGCCAGGCGTGTGTTGTGCTGTTCTTCGATTCGCTTTTCGTCCCTTCAAATAGCAAAGTAGTGATTTCAATTCAGGCTGCGCTGCAGGCGTGATTGGCCGCCCGCTTTCCCGCAACGCCACAGCAACGCCTTTCCCGCCACAGAAATTAACTTGGCAGAAAGTAACCACACCAAATAGCAAACACAGGGAGTGAGACAGACAGAGACAGAGAGGGAAGAAAACGCGCTGAAGGTAACAAACAAAAGAAAAGCGCGAAAAACAACAACACACATTCCGCACCGACATAACACGGGCCGGGTTCGGGCCGCCACACGCCAACGGGAGCCGAGCTGACCTGCTTCAATGAGCCGCGTGATGCATGGTCAATTCCTCGGCGGTCCGCCCGATAGGATTTCTATTTCCTCGCCGGAGGCCTCACCGCGTGCGTGCCACGAGCGTTGGGTGTGCTCGCGCGATATGCGACGATCGCGCTGTGCAATTAATGTTTTCCAGTCGATCGCAGTGTGCCGTTTTTGCCCACCCGAAGCGTGCGCACGTGGCGCGAGAGCGTTGAGCCTGCCGCGATCTTTGACAGTGCAACACCATGAACCATTTACTTTCTTTCTCTCAAACCTTTGCTGTGTTTCGTTCCATGATGTGATATTTTTTGCTTAAAAAACGGATTCGAATACTTTACCATTTCAAATGTTAATATTGGGCACAAAGTTCGACGTCACTATGTGCTGCAACTTGGCCTGCATTTGGTGCGTGTTTTCATTGGTTTTTCTCACCGCCGTGGTAACATTCTGCAGCACCATCTAAAACAAAGGCAAAGCTTGGTAAGAAACTTAAACCAAAGTCACCCGCTTGGTGGCTTGGTTGGTTGCTTTACCTGGGATTTCATTAAAAAATTATCCGCTTCGTTCAGCTGCTTCGACACGGATGCCACGGTGTTGTGGATGAACTCGTTCAGCAGCGCTATGCACCGTTCGTCTGCAAGTTTACAAAACGGACGGACACATTCGGAACTTCCATTAAAGCATACACATCGCCTACTTACTCATAGCACGGCGCGTTTGCAACCGTTGCAGCTCCTCGTCCGACACAGCAGCCGACGACGATGATTCAACCGCTTCCCGAGCGAACGTGTATGGCGGGGCTGAGTCGCCACTGCTGGTTGCCGCTACGTGCAGTGGTGATAAATGGGGAAATCCTTGCGCGACCGGTATTCCCTGGACAAAGAGAAACCCAATCCATCGTTTCCTCTGCTCAGTGGCCTCTCTGCGGAGTGGGTTTCACGTCTTACCTCAAGCTCGTCGTCATCCGTTTCTGACGCTTCTCCAGCCACGATATTCGGCGATCTTGATTCCATCGAAGGAGTAATACGTTTCGATTGCGAAAAAACGAATGACCCGAAAGAACGCAACTCCTGGATGCCGGTGAAGGTCGTCGTCAAGAGTCTGGCGTCACACAACAAAGCTGCCCAATGTTTTGACATGTGTTGCTCTCACAGCTGTCACTTTTGGCGGTCAGCGAGATCCAGTGGTTCTCAAACTTGTTTAGTTTACAATTTTTAAATTACGGTCGATTTGGTCGGTGTAACACGCTTGCGATATCGGGACGTCCAGTATTGTGGCCCTTAGCCACCCCTTTACGATGGCATGGCCAGGCTTAGGAGAATGGAACCGGGAAAGCGATTTCAACCATACACGTACATCATACGTCGTCACTTTTATTGCGCGAGCGACTCCCTTGAGCTTATTCCGCTAGTTTTGTTGTATAAATGTTTCTGCTAAGTCACAGTGGTAATAAATATATTAACATAGCATTTGTCTTTCATCGTTCGTTGCCGCCACATCCTTGTACCGTGTGCTCCTAATACTGCGGTGGTTGGTGCGGATACTGCTGTCCCATCATGTTGTTCTGGTTGGGCATCGATCGCTGCAGCTGAGCCACGAGATTCGGAGTCTGTTGCGTGCTCATGCCCTGTCCCTGATTCTGAATCAAACCCTGCGCGTTCCCTCCCTGGCCCATTCCTGTAAAACGGACAGCAAACAGGAAAGCGTTACAAATCCATGTCTCCCTGTCGTGTGCCGGAGCGTCCGAGTTTCTTACCCGCTTGTTGCTGTTGCTGCTGCTGCTGCTGCTGCATCATCAAGCGCAACCGCTGCTGTTGCTGAAACTGTTGCTGGTTTTGGGGCATATTTCCGCCGACGCCCGGTTTGCCACCCTGCCGCGGGTACGGTGGAACCGCGCCCTGATTAACGCCCATGTTGCCCATCGTTACGTTCGGTGCGTGCTGTCCGTAGCCCCGTCCAGCCGCCATCGCTCGCTGTTGGGCGAGGAATTCGGCCTGCGTGTTGCGCTGCTGCTGGGCCATCTGATTGAAGTTGCCCATCATACCACCCTGACCGCCCTGCTGGCCCATTCCCTGGTTTCCGTAGTTGGGATAGTTTTGGCCGACATTCTGGTAGGGCACGCTCTGTGCCTGAAACATGCCACCCTGCATGTTGCCCGCCTGCTGCATACCGGCCATGCCCATGCCCGGATTGCCCATCGATGGGTTGCCCATACCACCGCCCGTATTGCCCATCCCGCTATTGCCCATCGTACCTTGCCCGGTGCCCATGGCCGGGGCACTGATCCCGCCACCACCACCCATCCCGCCACTAACCATACCGCCCGAGGTGACCATTCCGCCACTGGTGCCCATTGCTCCCGCCGACCCGCTGACCATTCCGCCAGCATTGCCGCCCATTCCGGAGCCTGCGGCCATTCCGCCCCCACCAGTGCCGATTCCGGCGCCACCACCACCACCCCCCATACCCTGCCCAACTAAGGCGGGGTTCTGTTGGCTCAACATACTCGTTTGAATCATGCTGCCTCCCGATTGACCCATGATCGAGGGTCCACCGGATGCTCCCATCATGCCAGCGTTCTGACCCATCATCCCAGTCGCTTGACCACCGAGCCCACCACCTCCGCCACCACCACCAACACCACCACCGACCCCGGCGCCTCCAGCAACACCGGGTCCCTGCTGGCCGGGCCCACCTTGCTGCACACCCATCATGGCCGCAGCGGCCATACCCTGCTGACCACCCATTACCGGACCACCGCCACCGGCCGTTCCTAGACCACCGCCACCAGCACCGGCCATGGCCGGATTCATTGCGCCCGGGCCCATGCCACCCTGGTTGCCCACGACACCTGGGTTGCCCGGAATACCGGCACGCAGTGGTCCCCGGATGAACGGTTGCTGCGGGTTCCGCTGCGCTTGTTGCTGCTGCTGTTGCTGCAAGAAGCTGCCCGGGTGAGGCCCACTCATCGGTAGCTTCGAGCGCAGCATGTTCGAGAGGGCTTGCTTCGAGTTGTTCAGTTGTGGCCGATCGTAGCGATTAACTGCGGACGAGAAAGAGTGATAGATGGGTTTAACCTTTTCCGGTCTGCTCCGGTTCAAATCCAGCACTCACTTGGCCCCTGGCCCATGCCGCTGTAGAACATTTGCTGCTGCTGTTGTTGCTGCTGCTGCTGTTGCAACTGTTGCTGAGCGGATTGCTGCGATCCTTGCTGAGGGCCACCCTGTTGCGCTTGTTGCTGGGACTGTTGCTGCGATTGCTGTTGCGACTGAGACTGCTGTTGTGCCTGCTGTTGTTGAGGTTGTTGTTGCTGTTGTTGCTGCTGTTGCTGCAGGGGATTGTAACCTCCCCATTGCTGGGCGCCACTACCCTGCTGACCCATAGGTCCCATCGGGTTGCCTACGAAGCCCATGTTTGAATTGCCTTGCTGTTGCTGTTGTGGCCCCTGTTGCCCTTGCTGTTGTTGCTGAGGTTGCTGCGGTTGCTGCTGTTGTTGCTGTTGCTGTTGGTTCATCAGCCCACCACCCATACCACCGGGGCCCAGGCCTCCCATAGACGGCTGCATTCCACCGATACCGGTTTGGCCAACCATCTGGCCAGGGTTCGGCTGACCGTACTGTTGCTGCATGTGCTGCTGGTTCATCGGGTTCATCGGGCCACCCATTTGCATTCCGCCCAGTCCGTTGTTCTGTATCTGTTGTAGCGTTTGCTGTGGCATTTATTATTATTATTAATTATTTATTTACAAAAATATGTTCGCCGTTCAGGCTTAACATAGAGAGAAAAAACAAAAAGAAAATGCTTACAGACTAAAGAGAGGAGGGATGAGGAATAAGATGAGGATGAAGGAAGGAGGAAGGGGATTATAGAAAGGAATCTAGGAGTCAAGAACGGAAAAGTGTCTGAGATGCATTGAAGTCGAACGGGCTACTCGCTTCATTGACGCCGAAACGAACGCAGGAACGGATCGTTCTGACCGTAGGGAGATCGACGAATCAGAGGAATCAGGAAGAGCGGCATATCCCGCAGATAGGGATAGGGAGTTATCGAGTAGGACACCGAGATCCTTGATCGTGGACGCCCTTGGGAGAGGAGAACCACGGAGAGTGTAGTTCCCCCGATAAGGACGTCATAACAAGAAAGAACATCCCAAGGGGTGAGGGATAGGACACGGGGAGACAAGAGAGAGTGTGTGGGGCTGGGTCGACGGTTATGCCTACCTGTTGCTGAGGTCCATGTTGTTGTTGTTGCTGCTGAAGATTGGACTGCTGTTGCTGCTGCATTAGCAACTGATTTTGTTGCTGCTGCTGCTGCTGCTGAAGCTGTTGCTGCTGCTGTTGCTGCTGTTGTTGCAGCTGGTGCTGCATTTGTTGTTGTTGCATTTGCTGTTGCTGCTGTTGCAAGTGCAGTTGTTGTTGCTGCTGCAGATGCTGCTGCTGCTGGAGGGTCTGCTGTTGTTGCTGCTGTTGTTGCAGTTGCTGTTGCTGCTGCATTTGCTGCATCTGCTGCGGTCCGGTGGCCGGGGCCAATGCGGGCAGGACGGGCTGCTGCTGTTGTGGTTGGCTTTGCTGCGCCTGATTAGCGGCTGTTGCAGCCTTCGGTTTACGCTTGCGAGTCGCCTTTGGCTTCTTCGAGCTCGTGCTCGGCGCGGGCGATTGATCGGACGACGGCGTGTCGGCCTTCATTTCGTCCTTCAGCTTGTCCGGCAAGGGATCGAGCTCTTCCGGAGGCAACGGAAGCGGTTCATAGAAGTAGCTGCTTGGCTTGAACAGACTGTGCGTGTGGTATTTCAGCAAACGGTGCGTTTCTTCGTACGCCAGAGGCTTACGCTCGATCTTCACCGCGCCAAACCAGGCCCAAGACAGTGGGGCAGGGTTTTTGTGACCCTCCAGTAGGTCCCACACACTGACACGCTGCTTGTCGGCCAGGCGCAGTCCCTGCAAGAAACAAAAGAAGTTAATCCAGCGAAACTAACGAGCATGAGAGAGCTCCATACTCTCCGCCCAACTTACGTGCTTCTTCTCAATGCTGTCGATGTTGATTTTGTTGCCTTTCGCATCCGTCGACGAACCTGCCGGTTCGCAGGCTATAACCTCGCACGTTTGCTTTGCCAGCGGCAGCAACTGGCGCACGTACTTAATCGAGGCCCCATTCTTATCGCCCAGCTCTTTGCGCAGCTTCTTCATGAGATTCGTGTACAGCTTCTTGTTCTCGTCCCGCTCCGTCTGGCTGTCGCTCACCAGCGTCGAATGGATCAGGGTGGCCAACATGTCCAGCGTCGTCGTAAACAGCTCACTGAAATACCGGTTGTAAAACGACGATTGAAAACACCTGTTCTCTGGCGGGCGGTCGATCCACTTACGAATTATTGCTCAGGTCGATCACACCCTGGCTGATCAGCTGCGCGAACAGTATCGCCCAATCCGTGGTGGAGGTGGCATTTTTCATGATCGCATCAAACAGTCCGCCAACCAGGGAGTAGCGTAACTGCAGCGCGTCCAGCATCTTTTCGAACCCGCACGGATCCTCGATACCTCCCACGGTTTCGAGCTGGAAAAAGCCAAACGTATGCCATTAACTGGACATCGAACAGGAAGAAGACATCCGAACAGCGCTTACACTTTGATCACGGTTCTGTAGGAACTGGGAAAGTTGTGCGTAGAGCGACTGCAGCAGCCCTTCCTTCTGCTCGTCCTGTCCTTTCAAGCAAGTCAACACCAGCCCCAGAAAGGGCTGATGGTTCAGCTGGGCCGACTGCTTGCTGGCGAACGTGCTTCCGTTCGAGCTAACCGAACTGTTACTGTTGGCCCCGTGACTGTGGCTGTTGTTATTGCTGCTGCCGTTCCCACCGTTCCCGTCCTTGTGCTTGCTGAACATGCTCGTGCTCTCCAGCACCTGTCCGGAAACCTTCAGTATGCGGCCCTGCACGGCACTCGGCAGCTTCGACACGAGCGGAGCCACAAGCCACGTCGATGGTTTCACCTTCTCCAGTTTCGCGTCCGGACCGCCACCACTCATCAGGCAAAACTCGTTCACACGGAACACATCGATTGCGGCTCGTGCCACCATGTCAAGCCAGTTGGACAATTCCGGCGAACTGCAGTTCGTTTGCTTAAACATCAGCTGCAGATCGAGCCACGAGATGCGGAGTGACCACTGCTCGAGGTTCTCCAGAATGCGCACGATGATCGCTTTCTGATCGAGCTCGGCGATCAGGTTGGACTCGTGCTCCGGATAGCAAACCATGTGTAGTAACCGTTGGGCCTGCTTGGCCGTCAGCATGTTGTCGATCAGTATGCCCTTGTCACACAGCTGTTCGGCATTTTGCAGGCACCGTTCGAGTACCCATTCCTGGCGATGCAGTTCCGGCAAAGAAAGTTAAAGACGGGACAAATGGTCAAACAACTAATCCACGATCGTGAGCCGGTGAAGCCATCGTTACCTGTGAGCAGATCTGACGCAGCACGTGCTGTGCAAAGTCCGAAAGGCTGGTTGCACTCTCCTGATTGAGATGCGAGTTCTGTTGCCTGTGGGGGAATTGAACGCAGACAGTGTTAGAGCGTGGGGCATGATGGACCCATTCCGACACGACAGATAGGCACAACTGATGCTGAGGTGTGACTGCAGTGGGGAGCACAAACGGGACAGAAGATGTGTGACAGGAACGAAATGCACGTAAAGTGGGAAACAAAAGAAAAGAAAACCAAAAATGGGAACCACCAAGCTGATGCAGTTGATAATGGAAGGCCGGGAGACAGAACGCTATGGCAGCCAACGGGGTCAAGAAAGCACCGCACAGTCAACGTCTTCGGTCGCCAATCGTAGCAACCGTAGAAGGTGAGTGTTGCCATGCCATTCTTGTGATGCCGCACTTTCTGATGCCGCACTGAGCGTGAACTCCAGCCATGGCAAGTGCATCCAAGAAGGCGGAGGCTGGCATGAATGGGTGTGTTTGTGTGTATGTATGTGCGCTTGTGTGTATACTGTCACCCAGTCATCTTATGAAAAATGGGAACAGAGGGAGAGAGAGAGAGAGACAGAAAGAGAGTGAGATAGCGGCGATCTTGCGGCGATATATAACATGAAGCAAAACAGAAAAAACACACAAAAACAAAACATACACAACACAATGATGTGACAGAAAATAAAGTAAAATAAAAGTAAGACAAACAAACTCAAACCGCAAACCATTCGCACACCTGCTAGGGTACAATCGAGCAGAGGAAGACGCTGTTGGAGAGAGTTCCCCCAGTTCGATCATCCTAAATTAAGAAACAAGAGAAATAAATCGTTTCAATTGAATCAACTAACGAGACGAGAAAGCAGACTGGGCAGAGAGAGAAAGGTCAACGCAACGTAACGCAGCACCTTCGCGATGTGGTCCAAAAACAAAAACGAAGTTCCCTCGAGAAACTAATGACCCTCCCGCACGCCGCTGCCCAGTAAAGTGGTCACACTTACGAAACGTCTAGCATCGGCTCGTCCGGATTGCCCAGAATCGAGAGGTCGCTCGTGCCGAGAATGTGACTGAGGTCGCCCGAGCCCGTCATGCTCTTCGGTGTACTGCCCGGGTGGACGGGCGTGTTGAGGCCACTGCGCTTTCCCGTGCCAAAAATCGACGAAACTTTGTGCGCCGTCGCATCGCCGACCACCAGTATTCCCTTGAGGACCGCCACCACGGGCGCTACGCCAATGTTTTTGTGTGCAGCCGCCAGCAGATGACGATCGCAACTCAGTTTAATGTTGTGCGTGTTCCCCACCACCGTGATCGGGTTCGGTGATGTGCTCACCGAGTAGAGTCCCGGCTGGGGACACTCGATCGTACGGAACAGTCGCAGCAGCAGATGGCACGACAGTCGGGCACCGGCTTCGATTTCCGGCGTCGTTTCGGCGCGCCCATTGCAGGCCTTCACCAACGACGGAAGGGCCACGTGAGTGACGAACGTTTCCAGCGAAAAGCAGTGGCGCGCCACAAGAATGCTGGTGAACACCGACAGCGCATTGTGAATGTTGGTGTTCTGCACGTCCACCTGGCTCAGCACGTCCACATAGTAACCCGCTTCCCGGTTCGAACCGCACAGAGCGATCAGCACACCCAGCCACTCGGTACTGAGCGAATTGCAGCAGGCCGTGAGTTCGGCACACATCGCCGCTATATCGTTCAGACAGTCGTTGTCGATGTCCCGCGTCACGGCCACGACGGCGTTGCACACAAAGCTGTACCGATTGGAGGCGGATTCGTTCAGTTGCCGGGCCCAGCCGGCCTCAATTTTGCCACCACGCCGTGGACTCGTGATGATGTCGATCATGAACTGCGGATTGTACGTGTGCGCCGAGGGACTCGGTTGCAGCGGTGTGTAGAGGGCTTGCTTGATCTTTGGGTACGCATTGTGAAACGGTTCCTGCTGCGGGCGTGCCTTGAGCGACGAGCAAGCCGAATAGAGATCGTACAGGTACGCCAAAATGCACCGCTCGGCCGAACTGCAGTCGCTCGGGTTGCTCACGTGTTTCACGATCCGGCACAGGCCCTCGAAGATGGCCGTCGTCTGTTCCTGCGATAGCAGCAAGCAACAGTGATACCTTCGCAGCACCCCCACGACGTACAGGCTGAGCGAGGTGGTGTAGCTCCGGACCAGGGCCAGCGAACTCTTGCCAATCAGCTGCTGCTCCACCTCCGGCAGTTCGCGTAAAATCTGAATACACGTATCGATCAGGCCGTAGATGTTAAACGCCGACTCCATCAGATCGAACAGGAACGCGACGTGCTCCTGAACCGGCAGGTAGTTGCTGTTGCCGATCGCGAAGCTGTTGAGCATCTCCTGCACCTGCATCGCGCACTGGCCCGTCACGAGGTGCTGATCGAAGTACGACATCGCCTGGCACTTGTTCGAGGTGGCCTCGAAGTTGAACTCGCTACGCGAGTGCTTCTTCACCTTGCCGCCCTCGGCCACATCGATGCTGAACTTTTTGGAAAACAGCTTGCAGATCTCCTTCGACATCTTCTTCACGGCGTGCTTCTTCTCGTCGCGCTCCTTGCCCACACCGTACAGCAGGATGTACCGCTGGTTGCAGTCGTGCTGCGAAATCGGATCGTCCTGGCAGAGCGGAAAGTGTTCCGTGTACAGAAAGTGTCGGCTGGGTGATTCCGTTTTCCCCAAGCCGGTGCTGTGGGAACGAAGATCAAAAAACAGAGAGGGGCCATTTAGGGGGGAGCGCACCACCGAGCGTTTGCTCAGAGAGTGTCCGAGTGACTTACACAGACGGGGCAGCCTGCTCGGGATCCTTGGGGCTGTCGGGAGCGTCCATCGAGTTCTGCTGGTCCTCCTTGATGTGCTGTAGCAGCTTGTCGAGATCGTCATCGACGTTAGAATCGTCCAAATCTTCCAACTTCGCCTTAAAGTCCGTCTGCAGCACATCGTCGTCCAGGCCACCGTTTGGCGACGAAGTTGTGCCCGGTTTGTTCGAAATCGGCCCGGTGCCCAGACCACCACCGCCGCCACCTGCGTTGCAGATGCCGTGGCTGTCGAGCGACATCATTCCACCGGATCCGGTCAGCAGATCGCCACGGGAGATCAGGCAGCACATGTAGGCGTCGTGCGAAAACACGTCGTGCCGGATCAACTCGCTGAATAGGTGCACCAGGTTGGTGAACTGCGATTTGTTCTGCAGGCCACCGCTTTCCTCCTGCACAGGCGCATCGTGGTCGAGAAAGTGCATCAGGATGTGCTGAAACACCGGCTGACCCCCGTTGAGGCCGCTCCCGGAAAGCACGGAGTCCTTGTCGTCCGAATTGTTCAGCGCATTATTACTGTAGCTGTCGTTCTCGAGCGCCGTGAACACCTCGTTCTGGCGCTTGTCCAGCAGCCAGGCGACCACCATGGCCCGGTGCTCGCCCCAACGCTGCCACGATACGGCCCACTCGCACAGAATTTTCACGATCGACGCGTCCTGTTCAACGTTCTGGAACGAATGGCAGAAAAAAAGGATTACGAATTGCACCACAGACAGAGAGCCATCCATGGGCCATGCGCACTCACATATTCGAACTGCTTCGTGGCCGCATCCTTTCCATCGCTGGCGGTCCCATTGGCAACGGATGGGCCCATTCCTGGCAGCAACGACGAACTACTGTGCCCACTGCCTGTCCCGCTGTCCCCGGTCTGAGGTTTGATGGGTTGCACTTGAAACGGTGGGAATATTTTCTGGTACAGCGAATCGAGCGAATTGTTCGAGTCCATCCGATCGAAGCAGTGGCCATCGAGTGCGTCCAGGGTGGCTAATATTTTGAGACTCGCGTTTCCGGCCGCCGTTTGCCACTTGTCGATGCACCACCGCGATTCGGCGTGCCGCGAGCGAATCTTTATGCTCTCTTCCGCTTCGAACAGCTGCCGGCGGATGTCTTCATTCGTCCGTCCGTTGTACCGCTCCGGCATCGGCAGTCCCGACGGTGCCACGGCAAGGTGATCGAGTGGGCTACCCGAGAGCACCGACGAGGCGCGTGTTTCACCGACGCCACACCACACGAGCGCCGTGGGACACTCGAGCGTGATGACTTGCAGGATGCATGCCAATTGCAGAACCACGTCCCGATGGTGGGAACAGTGAAGGAACTCGGTAAAAATCATTTCGTAAGGGTTGGCTTTCCGGGCGGCCAGCGTTCCCTCTTTCGACTGTTTGTCGAAGCCCTTTCCATCCTTCGCCGCCACCGTGTCCTCTCCCTTGCCACCGCTATCCTGCTCCGGGCTCAGACTCACGTTGTGGGTGTCGGCCATTTGGTTGATCAGCTGGGCAAGCTTTTTCGAGACAGCGTACGCGAGACGGCGACAGAAGCGCTCTGATTGTACGAAATCGTGCAGATACTGCATGGCCAGTGGCAGGTAGATTCGCAGCAACCCATCGTCGGCATTCGGGGACGATTTCATTTTCTCCAGCATATCGATAATCCAGTTAAGGAACTCCTGTTTGTCCAGCAGACCCTCCTCGTACATGTACTTGCAAAGCTGCGTCGAGTAGTTCCACTGCTTCTGCGCCAACCGTTGCTCTTCCTGGGGCGAAAGGGGCTGCTGAAGTTGCTGCTGCTGCTGCTGCTGCTGCTGCTGCTGCTGGGGGTGCATTGGCCCTCCGGAACCCCCAACACCACTCCCTACGCCCCCGGCCCCACCGACGGAATTGCCACCGGCCGGACTGTGCATGGTGCCAGCGGGACTTGACAGGGGCGGCGGAATAGTCGCTGATTGTCCCGACGGTCCGCCGATTCCAAGGACCGAGCCTCCGCCGCCTCCTGAACTGCTCCCTAGCCCAACGCCAGAGCCGGTCGAACCGGACGAAGGTTTCTCCTGCAACGGCCCCTGGTGGTAGTGCTCGTGAAGCTTCGGCACCAGATCCTTCATGAACTTAATCATCGTGCCCGTCCACTCGGTGGCCGGGTCGGGCATTTGGCGCTTCTTGATCTTGGCCTCCGACACCGCCACCGTGTAGGCCGAACTGAGCTTGATGAACCAGGCGGCCCGTTGCATGGTGACCTGGTTCTCGCACAGCATCGCAAAGATTTCTTCCTTCTTGTTGAAAGACGGTGCCTTCTTGGCGAGGCTGCTCAGCGGTTTCGTGCCAGCCAGATCTTTGAACCAGGTGTCCAGCGTCGTCTTGTTGCGAGCAGTGACGGGCCAGAAGTTGTCCTTCGGGTTGATCTGTTGCTTCTTCCGCCCGGAGTCCGGTAGCGTCATCAGCTCTTCCTTTTTGGCGAGGATCGCGTTAAAGTAGGCCCCTACTTTGCTCGCCGACACGTTGCAGTTCCGGGCCGTGCCGAATTCTTCCGACAGCTTGTGCTCCGTCGCGAAACCATGCTTGACGTGTATTGACGTCAGCTCGTCCTCCCGCTGCTTCGCCTCTTGCGGATACACATCCGGCGGCCCTAGTCGGGGCCGTTTCAGTGGCCGCATGTTCATCACGGAAATGGCACTCGTCTACTGCGTCGGGATGGCCGTGCTGGCCGGCCACACCACTTTCTCGCCGCTTCCCTGCACAAGGGCAGATTCGATTTCTGCTCTTTCTCACTCACTCACCCCTCTTTCGCTGGGAGCCGGAAAGGGACACGACTGGTGGACTATCGGTAAGCCATGGGCACCAAAAGGCACGGTGTTTGGACTGCTTTCGCTACCCAACCCCGTTCCGCTCACGCGACCTTCACCTAGCTGAGTGCTTAGCTTACGCCGAAACTATCTCCGTAATCGTGACATTGAAGTTTTGTGTTACAAAAGTGATACTTAAAACGCACAGCCTTCCGACCGAACCTGGCGATGCGAAAAACAAAATATGGCTGCCGACAGGTTAATTGACAGTAGCGCAGCGAAGAGTTCACGCGAAAGCACGCAAGTAACTCACTGAGCGCGCGATGAACACTCGAGAAAGATTCGTCCGCGGATTCGGAGCAGCATCTTTTCGTACAATCAACAAGTTTGTGCCGGTGTGCTGGTCGATGTTTGGCCAAGTGGACCGTGATTTTCCAATTGTTCGCCTTCTATCTTCGATTCCGCAAGCCTGGACCAAGACCAGGCGATCAGCTTTGCTGTCTACACCCACCACCAACCGACGAGCATATTTTTGCAAGCAGAGGCTACCTTTCGTCGGTGAAGGGGTGTCCACTTTCTGATTGTAAACAAACCACAAACACTACCCTGCGGCCGAAGGTCAAGATCCGCTCTCGCGGAAAACGCGTATCTCCCGCGTCAACTCAACACGGATTCACACACAACCGTATCGGAGAGGGTTGTTTGGACTGATTCAAATTTATTACACTAACAATGGCAGAGCAAATTGAAAGATGTGTATTGTAATGTGTGCTATCTACTTTGCCGCCGCGAATCCCTGCCAATCAGATAGCTCCGACTCATCCTCGTCCTTCTCCACACCTATGCAGTGGATTCCGTTGCGCAGCATCGGTGTACCTTTGCCTCTGCCCAGCACACGGGCCACCAGAACCAGCTCGAGCGTGCGGGCCGTTTCCTCCTTGCCACATAAATGCAGGCGTTCTTTGAGCAGCTTTTCTTTGTGCGCAAAAAACTCGATCACCATGACAAAGTTGTCCTCGCCCTTCACCGCTACTGTTTGGGAGCAGAAGTCCACCAGCTTGCAGTGGAGATTCGGTATCTGGATGTCCTGGCCGACGAATGCACTGTTGGCCCCGACATCGAAGCCCGCAGTGCGTAGCAGCTGCGCGGGCACATTCAGCTCGATCCGATACCGATGCTTTATCTGCAGAAAGCCTAGGTGTACGGTTAGCGACGTTCCGTCCGGCGCAACCTGGTAGATAAGACAGTTTTCGTGCATCTCATCATTTATCACCGCTTCGTCGAAGTGAACGTGATGCGGAGAATCCTCCATTCTTGAGGGCTGCAAAATTGGAGACAGTGCGTTAGCAAGCAACACGTGATCGGTACCGCGCAGGAGAGTCGCTAATTGGCGCGCATAGGGATTGGGCAAGTGGTTCGCACTTTGACAAACTAAAAAAGCAACCCCTTCAAATACTGTACCTATCGCGGGGTTGTTTGAAGATCAAGTGTGTCTTGGCGATGCAGGACGCGCCGAGAGTTGAAAAAAAACAGCAGCGCGTGAGATTGTTCTCGGCAGGTTGTTCGACCTCTATACTCTAAGATGAGTATCGGGCTATTTTAAGAAAGTATAATCTTCTTTTACTCCGGCACTGGTAGTCGGTGACCCGCAGCCGTTGTTGACTTTCTTGAAAAACTGACCGATAAAAGGCGTGCGAAAGATGTTTCGCACGATTTACGACCAAATTCATTCGTTCACGCACTGTTCACGCATCAACCGTGAGTGCTTCTTCACCGGGCACTCACGCGGTTGCGTTGGCGCCATTTGTCTCATTTTTCGTTTAAATTTAAACCAATCCTTTATGCCTTAAGCAATAACATTTCCAAACAACTCAAAGCGCGGCGACAAAGCATAACAGTATGCAGAGATTTTCCACTCCTATACATTCGGATTTTTGTAACAGAATACTTTACCCGTCGCAAACATCTATCGCGAAGCGTTTCGGGAAACCCTGCGCTTCAAATCAAACGCTTGGCTGTCAAAACACCGAAATGTCAAAGCTCACTCTTCCCGACAAATTCACACTTACCATCGCGATATGCTCTGCTGTTGGTGTGCTAGTCGAAAAATCGAAATCGTGACCGGAGGACTGTGCTAGCAATGGCGAACGGAATTGTAACTTTTACAGTAGCGCGTAAGTAACAGCGGCTACGAATGCGACCGTTTTCGCTTCTACTTGCTGGCAAAGTGTTCTGGAATCTCAAAGAACATAGGGACGAACCACAGATCAATGGCAAGGACCGTTGCTTCCGCAGTGGTCCGGCAGCATGTTTCGGTGTCGACGTCACGGAATTCTTTGCATGAATTTAGCCGCCGTTTTTGCCACGGGTTATGTGAAATAAGTGGCAGAGCAGCTATGGGCTCCCGTAGAGATACCCTGGTTGGTGCGACCCCGTATAACCTTAAAACTTGTGCCCATTCTTCTCCGGCTTGCAGTACGATCCGCTAGAGGAGTGGAAGTGTGGACGCCCGACCAACAACAGAAACAACTCAACTTCATTCCGGACCCAAGCTTTACCCCCGACCAGAGTAAATCTTGCCGCGCTATTGTTTACAGTCCTAATGGTCGATTTCTGGCCTGGGCCAACGGGGCCACGGTGCAGCTGTGCGAGGTGGCGAACGGTTGGCGGACGATCGCTTCGCTGCCACGGCCGAAGGCCTGCTTCCTGCAGTTCTCGTCCCGCGGCACGTACCTCATGACGTGGGAGGTGTACACCGAGAACCCGAAGGACGTGGTGAAGGAAAAACCGAACCTCTACATCTATCGGGCGGAGACGGGAGAGGAGGTGTTTTCCGTCATCCAGAAGCGCCACCACGACTGGCAGATGCACTGGAGCAGCGACGAAAGCTTGGCCGCGCTGTTGGTCGGCGGGGAGGTATTGTTCTACGATCATACCGATCCATCCGGTGCCGGCTTCCAGCGCGTGTCCAAGCGCCTCGGTGGCCTGCGAAATGGCGGTGTTTCCATGGCACCGGGAACATCACCGCCGCACGTGGCCGTCTACATTCCCGGCACGAAGGGAGGCCCATCGATGTGCCGGCTGTTCAAGTATCCATGTCTGGAGATGAACCAACCGGTGGCCTCGAAAAGCTTCTTTCAGGTAAGGCCCAACTGTCGCCGGTTCGGATTGACATGCCGATTCATTCGTTTCTTTTACCAGGCGGATAAGGTGGACATGATGTGGAATCGCAGAGGCACTGGGCTCATTTTGATGACTAGTACGGACGTCGACCAGTCGGGAGTCTCCTACTACGGCAAGCAGGCACTGCACTACATGACCCCGAAAGGGGACTCGTGCTCGGTGCAACTGAACGCTGAAGGGCCCATTCACGACGTGGCGTGGAGCCCGAAGTCGAACGAATTCTGTGTGGTGTACGGATTCATGCCGGCCCGGGCTACACTCTTCAATCTGAAGTGCGATGCCGTGTACGATTTCGAGCCGGGAAACCGCAACTCAATCTACTACAACGGCTTCGGTAACCTGATCGTGTTCGGTGGCTTTGGAAATCTCCCGGGATACATCGAAACATGGGACCTGAATCGACGCAAGCAGTTGGCCAGTTTCAAGGCGCCCGACACGACACTGCTGGAGTGGAGCCCGGCAGGAGACAAGTTTCTGACGGCCACCACGGCCCCGAGACTTCGCATGGCGAACGGGTTCAAGGTTTGGCACTACTCTGGCGCACTGCTTAGCGAGTACAATTGGACCGGGGAGCTGCTGGAGGTGATCTGGCAGCGCTGCGATCCGGCCTCACTCAAGGAAACGCCCATCACCGACGAAAAGGTGACCGGGATCGTATCCACGACACCGCAGGCTAGCAAGCAAAAGTACGTGCCGCCCGGTGCTCGCAACAACATCGTCATCACTGGCGGTGGCCAAACAATCGACTTGCGCCCACCGATCCCGGGTTTGCCTCCTGGATATCGGTCTTCCGTACAGATAAAGCAAGCCAAGAAAAACAAAAAGAAAGCCGCGGCCCCAGCTCCCGATTTAGCTGCGGCTGATGAAACCCCTGGCGAAACGTCGGAAACGAAACCCTCCAAGAAAAAGCCGGCGAAAAACGCTGGTGCAGCGAAAGGTCCCAGCAGCAGCAGCGGCAGCAACCCCGATGGCGGTATTGTTGATCTAGCCAACGGCAACCTTGCAAGCACAACTTCGAACCCCGCGATTGCCAACAATAACGACGACGAATGCTCTGAGACGAAACCAGTCGGTGAGGCAAAGAAGTCTATAACGGGCGACTTGGAGAAAGACAAGAAAATTCGGGCCATCTACAAAAAGCTGAAGGGGATTAAGCAGCTGAAAGAAAAGGTTGAACGGGGCGAGTCGCTCAACGCCACGCAAACTATTAAATTGAATTCGGAAACCGAGCTGATGGAGCAACTGGAATCGTTGAAATTGTCCTAAGAATTGGCGTGATCATCCGTGATCGACGCATTGGCACAAACTGGCCCATGCGGTACCTCTTAAAAGCAACAGCAGCGGAGCGCGGGAAACATATTTTTTGAGAACCTTTTCAACCGTTATATCGATATCGATCCAGAAGCACGCGGCAGGGTTTCTCCGGCAACAAATAAACGAATGCTGTAACTTTGCAGAAAACAGTTTCAAGGCCGCGTTCGATGAATCTTAGTTTATTCCCATTTCGATTTCCGTTTGACAAACACCTCTTTGCCGTCCTCTTGCACCGCTGTGTAGTATCCTAGGCCTTCGTACTTCGAGCGCATGTAAGCGATGTAACCGAACGTTATGCTGAGACACACCAATCCAATGCCCATGACGACCACATTCTGAAAAGCAATAGCCGCATAAAATCCATCACTAAAATGGCCATCGAACAGCATGCTGTACTTACTGGTTTAGCGTAAAGTTCGAAGTTGATCGCACGAAAAACGTTAGTCGAGCGCATGGAACGAATCCCGTCGCCAGGCGCAGCGGTTTTCGGTTTCTCGCTCATTTTCCCATGCAACGTGAGTCCGGTTATTCAATCGGGTCGTAAACAGTAAACAAAGGTCTCTTCGATGGAAGAGATTGACTGAATGACAATCGCGACCGCGGTCTATTTTTGACAGCATCCAGACTGTCATTGATGCTGTGACTGCACGCTAGCGTTTGTAAATTTGATTGTTCGAATAAATACAGTTTAAACAAAGGATACTTCGGCAAGAGGTTCACTACAGTTGCTAGTATTAGTATTTATGACAGTGCAAGACAGTTGTTGCCTTGGCGGAAAAAAGCCACTCTGACGAACTTTCTGGGCTGGTTTGTCGTCCGCTGTTGTAACGGTTTCTCGATTGTCCCTCTACGCATATGGGGGCAAATCTCAATCTAATCAACTTCGTCAACAAATCACAAACAAACAAATCAATTATTGTGCACGAAACAAAAAAATCGTCTTTCTACGTCGCTGAAAAATTTGAGTTCAATAACTGTTTTCCGTTACCGCACATTTCACATTGTTTGTGTGCCTTAACTTTATCCTGTAATGCTGTGTTCGCAGAATTAGTTTCATTAACTTTCTAGTGAAAAATGGCATCCACGTCGGGCACCCCTCGAGGATGCTTGAATTTAACCGGTTTCAGAGCGCGAGCACGTAGCACGTCCATTCCGCGTACGGGCTGGGTCAGCGATTCCTGATAGTCTTCTTCCTCGAGCCTCTCGGAAATATTCAACGTCAGCCGCTTGACACTGTCCTTCTCTTCCTGCTGGCGTCGTTCTTGCTCACGAATGTACTGCGCAAGTTGGCTGTCCTCCGGTGTTTCAAATGTTTTATACTGCTGCTGCTTACCCTTTCCCCGTATCATCAACGCGAACGGCACCATGTCGGATTTTTCCACTTTAGGCTCCTGTAAACAGAATTATTGTCAGATCGCAGTGTTCTACTGGCACGGGTAACACTCTGAGAGCAGCGTAGAGTTTTCGTGAACTGCCCAGCAGCATGGCGCCCTTTTCTTACCTGCAGTTGGTCGTAAGTTTTCTTCGTATCATTCCGAAAAGTGATGGGAATCGGGATCTGCTTCACGCTAACCTTGCCCGAGTCCTTCACCCTTTGCAGATAAGATTCTGTTGCCATCCGCTCGTACTCGCGCTCAAAATTTAAGTCCTCCACCAACTGTTCGGGGTCGGCTTCTACCGTCACCTCATCGTACTCCTGCTCGAAACAACCTTCATCCACCTCCGTGCCTCCATTGTCGTCCGCAGCCATTTCATCATCCTCATCGAGCGGACCACCACGCCGCAACTTACTATACCCCTCGGACTCATCCTCCAAATCCGACGTACACTCGTCCGTCTCCGTCTTGTGATCGGTCGCCGTTTCCTGCGCTTCATTAATTGTTTGCAATCCTTGCTGCTGCGAGTCATCAGATTCAACCCACGGCTGGTCAGAGCTCATGTCCACTTCCGGATATAGCTTTTGGCGCAATGCTTCGACGGCAGCTACAGCTCGCTCGTAGTCCGCGTACAGCTTCAATTTGGGACGCAAGTTCTTCAAACATTCCCGGTACATGTGCTCCACCAGTATGGGGAAGGGATCGCGAGTATTTTGCCCCTGAAAGTATGGATGCGACCTCTTGAACCAGAAGTACTGCTGAAAAAAGACAATAAAATAGTCGAGCAGCTTGCGGTTCGTGCCGGAGGTGAAATACTGGCCACACGTGTCCAACAAGACGCAGGCAAGCTTCAGGCGGAACAGTGAGCCGGGCGGATCGACTACCGAGGCAGTTGCGCTGTGCGTTGGCTGCACCCCGTACGAAATGATCGAATACAGTGTGTTCAGCACGTTGCCCGCTTCAACGAGCTGATAGTTGTACAGCTCGCCCAAATATTTGACCATCGCTACACGGCGCTGGGCCAGCTTGTTGTCGTGGATCTCCAGCCCGGCACGAATGTCCTCAAACACGGTGTCAATCACGCGGACGACAGCTTTCTCCTGATACGAGGACAGCCCTGCCAGAAGATCGGCCATGCTGCGGATTAGGTGGTAGCGGATATTATACGCCTTCGACAGACACCGCACCGTATAGTCGAAAGTATCGGGGTCGTCCCAGTCCAGCCGTCTCAGCAGTTTGATCAGCTTGTCCACGTTCGTTTTGTCCAGCTCGCGGTAGATCAGCTGCCGGATGTAGGTGTGCATGAGCGGGCGTACCTTTCGTGCCATTCTACATCCTTCCGGCCGCTTGACCAAGTAGTAGCAGTTCTCGACCAGCTGGGCGTGACGTCCGTGCATTGTGGTGTTCTTTTTTAAGCGCATCATTTGCTCGAGATAAGCGTTTGTGCGAAGGCGACTTTCGGGGCAGTTGTAGAGGTAGACGCCACATACTTCCAAGAACGCACCGGTCATCTCAATTTGATGGTGCTGGAAGCTCTGCAGCAGACATCGCAGACAGTACAGGGCCTCCAGCTTTTTGTATATGCCGAACTTGACTAGCTCACCGATGTAGCGAACCACCTTGATTTTGGTTTCGATGTTGATCTGATCCTTTTTCTTGATGTGATATTTGAAATCGACTTTCAGCAACTGGCAGAGCTCGGTGGCCACATCAGAAGACACGAGATTGATTATGGCTACGAACCGCGCGTACATTGGGAGCAAATCTAGCCGAGTCCGTTGCACTCCGAATAACACCTTTATCAACCGTTTGCGCTTACTCTTGGTGTTAAGGTTAAGAAGGAAGTCAATCGCCGCATTGTCGATCATTTCGCGGTTGACACAGTTCTGAAGGGCTTGGACAAATTGCTCAAAGTACCTTCGATTGTCCTGATTGTTTGCAGGGTTGTTTGCGTTTGAGCCTCCTTCCTCGAGCACGTTAGGCTCCAGACCGTCTTCACCAACCGCAAACATGTCGGACACATCCGTTCCATCGCCGAGTTCACTGTCTTGCGGCTGGTGCTGCTCGGGAATACTTCCTGTCTCCGCATCGGTCAGATCCTGTTCGAGCTCCGTATCCAAATCGAGCGCCTCTTCAGTGATGGCCGGTTCTATATCCGCAGCTGCTCTCGCCTCGGCATCGCCCTCCTCTTCACGCTTGCCGCAGTAGTTGGGCAAAAATTGGCGCAAATCTGGCAAATCTACGTAGAACGATTTTGTCTCTTCGTCCCGCCACGGATCGAGCTGCCCGAACTCCAGTCCCTCCACTTTGCCATCAACCACGGCCCCCTCCAGCGGTACAGTGGTCTCCGAAAGCGCAAGTAACTCTGGCAATGGTTCCCCCAGCAAATCGGCCAGCGCTTCGGTTGACGAGTACAGCTTGGCGTACGAACCCTGCAGTTGCAGTAGCTGCTCGCGCTTTTCCGTCGTTATTTCGCCCTTCGCATGCAGCATCTTCCACTTGGATTTTTCCGCCACCTGGAGCTGCATGTGCTCGCTTCGCAGATGCTCCGCCAGCGACTGATAGTATTCCTTCAGTAGGTGGCGCAAGTTGCCCTGCTTGTCGGGTGGTATCAGCTGCGAACCGGGCATCGAGATGCTGTACTTAGCTGCCAGCCGGCCTAACCGGGCCGGCACAAGCCCGGCATACTCGTCTCCACAGTGCTTGCAAAAGGACAGCACGATCGACAGATTAACGTGTTCGCTTTTGTCCTGCGCGATGAGACCCGTGAGGCATGCGCCGAGCAGCGGTAGTGCAGCCTTGTTGGTGAAGATTCCGACACTTATCAGTTCGGCATAAAAGCGCAGATCAACCCGCATTTTGCTCACGTTGGCCACTTTTTCACCGGGCTTCACAAGGAGCACCTTCTGCCAATTGTCGAACAGGGTCGACGAAAACTCGGCGTAGTGCTGATGAAGATAGTTGCAAAGACTGATGGCGGCGGGAATATCGCTCATTTTCAGCTTGGCCTCCACCAGAGCGGAGCTCACTTCCGAAATGTACTTTGTGAGATTTAGCGAACTGACATCGCTCATCAGCGCCGGCAGCTGCTGTGCCGTAAACTGTTTGAGCTTCTTAACCAGGGCTGTGTTTTTCTTCACACTCGAGTCATACTTGTAGAAGTACTCCTCTGCCGGATGTTGCACATTGAGGTTCTGCTGCCGGAACGCAGCCTTCTGCTCGTAACGCTCGAGAAGACTTGTGACAAACGAGCGCACTTCGGCCTGGTCGGCTTCCTCAGATAGGATGTTGGCGTCTTGGCCATCGTCCTAGAATCGTGGACAACCAGCAAGACTCGTACAATACTTTCTGGTGGATACTCATAGCCCTGATTATCTATGTTACTTACCGTTACAACTTTCTCCATCGTTCTCGAACAATGGAACCAACTATCGTTCAACTACAGTGGCAGCGATTACAAGCTTGACGGACACAGACTTTGTTTTGGTTGGAAGATTTTGACGGAAGCTACAGTAAGTCTCACTCGACGGCACAAACAGTGCCGACAATAAAATGAAAAATACAGTTTATCGTTCTTCCACCAAAAGGTGAAAATTCAAACAAAATTATCCCTTTCCATTGACAATGCATTTTCTTCGTCAGGTCCACCTAGTTACAAATAATACAAAATAAAGTCGTGCAAACGTTGGCTAAAGTGGAATCATGAAGACGTGATTCTACGTGATCAGACGTGATCATACGTGCTAATACACGCAATCCTGGTAAAAATGTTGAGGGGGGGCGCTCACATATCAACGTCGCACCGTCGGCACAGAAATATGAATATGTCAAACGCATTCTGATCGTCACTGCGGGGCTACACCAAGCGTAACGTAATGATTTTGACATTAATGATTAATGCCAAACTGCTGCGGCGCTGTCAAAACGTATATGTTTTGGCCGAGGCGTAAACAGTTTGGCATTAATCGTTAATGTCAAAATCATTACGGAACACCTCATGTAGCCCCACAGTCACACAAATAAAATCTCAGTAGAACCTCATTCAGTCGATTTTGGAATATCAATCGTAGAATGTAAGAGTGCATTCTATTTAAATTATTTTATTGAGCTGATTCTGCAAACATACATAATTCAAGTTTATTCAAACGAAAACTTGAAGCAACCATGAAGGTGCTAATGATGTTGGTCCTTTTTGTGAATCTTGGAGTGATGTGCCAAAGTTCTTGATGACCTGAACGCTTTTTCACATATTTTACACTGGTATGGCCTTTCGCCAGTGTGAATGCGCATGTGAATCTTTAGGCTAGATAACCATGGAAACTTTAAAGAGCAATAAGAACACTGATGCTGTTGGTCCTTATTGTGCATTTTCGAATGATGCCGCAGAATGCTTAGTGATATGAACGCTTTGTCACAAACTTTACACTGGTATGGTCTTTCGCCAGTGTGAGTGCGCATATGAATCTTTAGGTTAGATAACCATGGAAACCTTAAAGAGCAATAAGAACACTGATGCTGTTGGTCCTTATTGTGCCATTTCGAATGATGCCGTAGATTCCCTAGTGATGTGAACGCTTTTTCACAGACTTTACACACATAAGACCTTTCGCCAGTATGAGTGCGGATGTGATTTTTTAGTCGGGATAATCGCAAGAACTTTAATGCACAATGAGGACACTGATGCTGTTGGTACTTATTGTGCATTTTTGAATGTTTTGTCAGTTCGCTTGATCTTTTGAACGCTGTGTCACAGATTTTACACTGGAATGGCCTTTCGTCAGTGTGTTGGTCC
>NC_071286.1:2758985-2835025 GCF_943735745.2 Anopheles bellator | reverse complement strand
TTATTGTGCCATTTCGAATGATGCCGCAGATTCCCTAGTGATGTGAATGCTTTTTCACAGACTTTACACACATAAGGCCTTTCGCCGGTATGAGTGCGGATGTGAATTTTTAGTTGGGATAACCGCAAGAACTTTAATGCACAATGAGGACACTGATGCAGTTGGTCCTTAATGTGAATTTCCGAATGATTCAGCAGAATGCCTAGTGATTTGAAAGCTTTTTCACGCACGTAAGGCCTTTCGCCGGTATGAGTGCGAATGTGCGGAGTTCCGATTCCGATTGATTCTGATTCGAAAGGTTTTGTTAGATGTTGGTGTTCATCGACCTCTTCGTACTCTGATTTGATTGCAATTGGATTTTCTTCTGCCTCGAACAAATCATCCGGTATGTTGGCACAACATTCATATGTCGAATTCGTTTCATGAGCAGTACAACTCTTCTGGTTCAAGTGCAAATCTAGCGCTGCATCCGGTGTGCTATCTTCAGTTTTGATCAACAATTCTGTGCCATCTTCACACATGTTTTTTGACATAGAGTATTCTTCTCGATCCTGACAAACCAATTCTAAGGGATTTGTTTGCAGGTCGTCCTGTTCATAATACAGTATAGCATTCATTTGCAGTTGACACAGCTCATCGACATCTACATACTCTAATTCGATAGTAATTGGGTTTTCTTCTGCTTCGAATGGTTGGTTTCCACGACATTCATATATCCGGTTTGCCTGAGTACAACACTGTTGAGTCAAGGGCAAATCGTTCCTTGCATCCGGTGTGGTAACTTTAGTTTTAATTGACAATGGTGTGCCAACCGTTTGTTGGCCAGAGTGGTCAAGAGTGATTTCTGATTCGTTCTTCGCTGTGTTCTGCAGTTCGATCAATTTATCGACCAAATCATTCTTTTCATTGCATCGCCAGCGAAACAGATCCATCTTTTTCAAGCGCACGCACCAATACGATGCAACTCCAGGTAATAAATTAATCTGGAAAAATAAGAGTCTCGTAAACCAGTTTTTCTTGTGGAACAAGGTGAGATATCTGTTGTTACAATTTTACTACCTGAAAACCGATCAAATCGAAGATTGGTTTATATTGTCCGGATTCGTCGCGCGTTAGAGCATCCAAAGCATCATCGGCTGACAAACACTATCGGATATTTTTGCGGTTCTGAAAAATAATTCGCTATCATACCTTTTCCCCCTTATTGAACACCAACTTACTCAACGCCCTCCTCTTTCTTAATAAATGCCGAATCTTCTGTTGTGCCTGCAATCGGGTATTAAGGCGCTTTTGTACAATCGAAGTGGCGCACTTTAATAATCAGAGGATGCTTCAATGTGTTTTGACAGCTTCTGGAAAGAGAAAAAGAAAAAGCCATATTTTTCATGAGCAGAATGAGCCATATTTTCTTCCAGAGCAGAAAGAGCCAAAGTTTGTTTGTAAACAACGGCGCTCCTGAGAAATTGAGTTGCTTGAAGGGCACTCATTTCGATCATTTTATTTAAAACGCTTCTATGATTTGGCTGCTTTCGATTTGAATCGGAATGGAGGTCCTCCATTTGTCTAACGGAAGTCGTCGTGGTCTACAATACCTGATGTATCTTGTTCGATGTTTCAAAAACCGATTCATGGTTAGCGTTTTGTCACATTCTAAAGCGCTCCGAAAGTAGAAGCCATTCGCAATTGTGCCTGTGTTTCTTTCTTTTTGAGCTACCGATCAGATGGACTTTTGGCACCGACAACAGCGAGCTGTGCACACTGTACGATGTGCCGACACGCCTCGTCAGTCTCCCATAGGCGGGTCATATCTGGAAATAGCGGACGATGAACCAACCGATATAGCGAGATTGTATCGACAGCGATACGCGAACGCTGGACGAAGGCGGACGAAGGTGCTCCACCATGAGCGAGTCTATTACAGGCCAGGACCAATCAGCGATAATAAACAGCATAATAAAACAACAACCTGAAGTTATTGCTTTAAGACAAACGTTGAAAACCAAGAGCGATGGAGTGTTTCTTGATGATCCTTAGTGTCACTTTATATTAATAAACCTTTATCATTTTACACCGCTTTTATGTTTTATTTTAAAGATTTCTTATTTTATTCATAGTTCAGTTTTTTCCAGAATATTAATATTATTGCGTTGATACAGCAATCAAACTAAACTGTAGTTGAATAGACAATGAGGTCATTGAGGTTCATCCTTCTTGTGAATTTTCGAATGTTTTGTCAGATGGCTTGATGTGTAGAAGGCTTTGTAACAGATTTTACACTGAAATGGCCTTTCGCCTGTGTGAGTACGGATGTGAATCTTTAGATTTGATAACTGTGCGAACGTGGATGAACAATAACGACACTGATACTGCAGGTCCTTATTGTGAATTTTCGAATGATGTTGTAGACTGCTTGGTGAATAGAAGGCTTTGTAACAGATTTTACACTGAAATGGCCTTTCGCCTGTGTGAGTACGGATGTGAATCTTTAGATTTGATAACTGTGCGAACGTGGATGAACAATGAGGACATTTACTCTGTTCGTCCTTGTTGTGAATTTTCGAGTGTTGTGCTAGTGTGTTTGGTGAACGGAAGACTTTGTCACAAACTTCACACTGGTATGGCTTTTCGCCAGTGGGAGTGCGTATATGCATCTTTAGGCTAGATGGCTGTGCCAACCTTAATGAACGACGTACGTGCTGGTGCTTTTTCTTTTTGCGATGGCTTTTGAGGTTATTCTGGTTATCCAGAAAATCATTTGTTGTTTGCAGTTGATGCAGCTCATCGACCTCTTCATACTCTAACTTGATTGTAATTGGGTTTTCATCTGCATCGAATAAATCATCAGGTGAATTGCCACATTCATTTGTCCTGTTCGCTTGATGAACAGTACCACTCTTCTGATTCAAGTGCAAATCCTTCGCTGTATCCGGCGAGGAAACTTCGGTTTTAATTGACAATTCTGTGAAAACCATTTGTTCGGCAGAGTAATCAAGATGGTCTTGAGTGATTTCTGATTCGTACTTTGCTATATTTTGCTGTTCGATCAATTTATCGACCAAATCATTCTTTTCATTGCATTGCCAGCGAAACCGATCCATCTTTTTCAAGCGCGCTTCACACGTCGTGCACAAATACGATGGAACTACAGGTAAGAAATTAATCTGGAAAAATGTTACAAATGTTAAAAATGAGGTGTCTGTTGTTACAATTTTACTACCTGAAGACCGGTGAAATGGAAAATTTTTTGAAGTTTATATTGTCCTGATTTGTCGTTCGATAGAAGATTCAAAGCATCACAGTGCGACAGGCACCATCGACATATTCTTGCGCTTCTGGAAAATAATTTACTATTATACCTTTTAATCCTTATTGAACACCAACTTACTCAACAGCATCCTCTTTCTTAATCAATGCCAAAGACTCCATTTTAACTGCAATCGTTTATTTCAGCGCTTTTACAAAATCGTCCACTTTGCACTTTAATAAACAGAGAATGCTTCAATGTGTTTTGCGTTTTGACAATAACGCGATTTTTGACAGCATCTGGAGAGAAAAAAAAAGAAAAAGGCATTTTTTCATGAGCGGAAAGAGCCATATTTTCTTGCAGAAAGACTTAAAACTTCAATTCAAGTAAAATTTGACAGTCGGACTTTGCCGATTGGCGTTGCAATCGGTCCAAGATTATAGATTAAATATGATGTGATGCCCATAAAGCAAAAATATTCTTTAATAACATCTTACATCATCGATCATACACTTTCAGTGTGTTCGAAAGTATGAAACTAATTGTGGAAATGGGAGCTCAGTTGCTACCACCGTTTTTAACAGCCTGAATCTAAGCAATCGAAAGTGTCGGACTGCTAAGTCTTTCGGAGTGCATTTGACATCCCGCAACGATTTGCTACGAGCAGAAAAACAAAAGAAAATCGCATCGCAAATCGCTTGGTGTGAATTTACGGCAAGAAAAAGGATTTCCCGCAGTCCCGCCGCGTGCGGAAATGATTTGATCAGTTCCCCCGAAAACCCTCTTGGTTCGCGGTTCGCGAATGCAGGAGAATGTTACCTGCGTGAGATTAGCTAAATGTAATTCCGTCGTTTGTGCCCTGGGAACTATCGTCGACGTTTCGTGCGATAGTTTGCTTTCCCGTTTTGTGTGTGTGTTTGCGCGTTGGACGAATAAAAAACGGACAAAATATGTCGACCAGCGAAATCGAAGAGTTTGTAAATGGAGCGCTCGTGTCGTGGGTAAGTTGGACATTTCGCGACATTTGGGGGTTGGTGCTATAGAACGGGTCCGTCTGTGATACCCCATGACGCCTTGCCCCCCACCATCGGGGCAATCGAATGGGTCTAATGTGGATGATTTGCCTTTCGCAAATCGGGATGATCTGCCCCAAGTGAGCTAAAGACCCAGTGCTTTGTATTACATCCGCGTAGCCGCTTGGTCTCGCCCCGTCCATTGGTCAAACACCTGCATTTCCAAAAACGGAAACCTACACGGTTGTGGCCTTATTTCTGTCCGAACTAATAACATCGTTTCAAAGCACCGGGGTGTGCTATTCTAACATTCCCCGCGGCGCATACCAGCGACCGTTTTTTTTTCCCTTCGCTACATTATAAATAGAGGACGGTGGTGATAGAAAAAGGGCATGAAAGTGAATCTCCAGCGTAGCGCCGGTGAAGGTGCACTGGCCACTGGTGCTGGGTAATGTCTGCGATCCGAAAGGGAACCACTTCACTCCGTTGCAAGGCCAGCAACAGTCGATCATTTGTGGGTGGCTGGTTTTTGACCCTTTTCTTGAAACGCTCTTGAGCACCAAACTGAAACCAAAAGTAAAAAAACACGCAGTGAAGAAAACCATGCAACTTTGGGGTACGCACGCTCGGTGAGGTCGCTTCGTCGCGCTTTTGGGTTGATGGTCGAATTACAAATTCCGATTCCATTTCGCAACGGAATGGTCACATCTCCACGACGGAGGGTGGGTTTATTATTTATTAATATATTTATATCGTTTTGTGGTTTCTTTTCGTTTAGATTGAGTCGTGCTTGCCTCGGCATGAAATCATTGCCGGGTACGTGTCGCTGCTCGACGGTACCATACTGCACACCGTGTACCTGCAGATTGATCCGGAACCACAGAATCATCCGGCCAAGATTCGCAACATGGAAGGGCTGACACCGCTCGCGACGGCCCGGACACGCAACTTTGATGCAATCGTCAAGAACCTTCGCAACCTGTACGACGAAGAGTTGGGCCAGACGATTCTGACGCTGCCAGACTGTTCGATCCTAGGCCACTCACCCGAGACGCGCGGGGGTCTCGAACAGATGAAACTGCTTATCACGTTACTGCTGGGTGCCGCCGTCCAATGCCCAAACAAGGAGATCTTCATCGCACGCATCAAAGAGTTGGACGTCAATACGCAGCACGCGATCGTCGAGGTGATCAAGCAGGTCACGGATAGCCAAACACTGGTCCTGACACCCGAAGCGGTCGATCAGCTGCCGCCGGAACTGATGTGCAAGCATTTGGTGCGGCTCGCCAAAGAACGCGATCAGTACCACGGCAAGTGGATGTGTTCGCTTATCACCGACAGTGAGCAGCAGGCACTGGTCAATAGTTCCAGCTCGAAGAGCAGCCTTCACAATGCTTCCTCCGCCTCGACTAGCACGGCCAACACTCCGTCCACAACGTCGGAAAACAACCATCTGGCGGTGGAACTGGCAGACTACAAGTCCAAGCTGCGGAAGCTACGGCAAGAGTTGGAGGAAAAATCGGAACTCCTGATGGAGGTGAAGGAAGAGCTGGATCACAAGTGCAACCAGTACGAAAAGTTGCGCACCGAGAGCCAGGACTGGTACTCGGAAGCACGCCGGGCCGCTGCGTACCGGGACGAGGTGGATGTGCTGCGCGAACGCTCGGAACGGGCCGATCGGCTCGAGATTGAGGTGCAAAAGTTGCGCGAAAAACTATCCGACGCCGAGTTCTACAAAACGCGCGTGGAGGAGCTGAGGGAGGACAATCGGATGCTGCTAGAGACAAAGTGAGTGCACAGGGATGCGTGTTACGGATTGGCGCGGGTTTAAAAAAACCGTTTCTTTTCCGATAGAGAAATGCTCGAGGAACAGCTGCAGCGATCGAGGAAACGCAGCGATCAGGTGATGACGCTCGAGGCGGAGATCATCAAGTTCAAACAGATGCTGAACGATATGAGTCTGGAGAGGGACGTGGACAAAAGTAAATTGCAAGATTTGCTGGAGGAGAACGTACAGCTACAGCTGGCCACGAAGAACCTGATGGCCGGATCGGATGCGAACGTTGCGAACCAGACTCAATCGGACACGGACACGGAAGATTTTCCGTCCAACGACAACAGTTTGTCGGAGCAGTTAACTACCAATGCGCAGGTAATTCGCCTCGCTGAGGGTAACGGTGCTTGAAGTGTTTGTACTGTAGCGTGCGGCTTTCTTCTCTTTCAGACGCGTGCGCTCAAACTGGAGCTGGAAAATCGTCGACTTCTCGCGGCACTCGATAGCTTGAAGGAAGCGTCGTTTCACGAAAATTCGAACAAAATTCTCGAACTGGAAAAGGACAAAAAGAAGCTCTCGTTGCGGTTGGAACAGACTCAAGAAAACTGTAACCGATTGGTGCAGCAAAACGGCGAGCTCGAGGTGGTGTTTAAAAACGCACTCGAAGAGAACAAGAAGCTACAGGATGCGATCGATTCGAAGCAGCAGATGATCGACCGGCAGACTCACGATCGAGAGCTCGATCGAATCCGACAGATCGATCTTGAGAAACAGATCGAGGCTCTGGCTAAGGACAAACAGCGAGTGCAGAATCTGTTCGAAAGCATCCAGCGGCGTACGATCGATCTGGAGCGATCGATCGACAGCAAGAGCAAGGAAAGTGTGCAACTAAACGAGCGGTTGAGGGAGTTGGAAGACACCCGGAAAGAGCTGTACGATCTGCGTGGAAAGTGTTCCACCGTCGAGCGGGAAAACGTAAACCTAAACAAGGAGCTGGTCAAGTACAAGGAGGTGCTGGAGAAGTGTGAGCACGATCTGGACAATGCTAGCGGCCAGCTCGATGCGAAGGAGAAGGACATCGAGCAGCTCGCGCGCCAGGTACAGGAAGGCTCCAGCGTGCTCTTGAAGCTGCAGGAGCTGGAGAAAGAAAACCAAGAATTGCTGTCGCAGCAAAAGATGCACAGTGACACGATATCGACACTGCAGAAAGATCTGTACGATGGAACGATGGCGACGAAAAAGGTGAAACAGAACCTGGAGCGGCTCGGACTGAACGAAAGCGAACTGGAGCGGAACGACATGAACGTGGAAGTGTTTGTCGAGAAGCTGTGCAAGAATCCCGAATCATTCAAAACAGTGCGGGAAATTGTGCTCAATGTCGCGGGCAAAGATCATGGACCGCTCGCTGGCGGGTTCGGGTCAGGTGGCACGAAGTCAGCCGACATTTGCGTCCTCTGCCACCGGCAGGAGATTTTCACGGTGGAAAAGAACATCGAGTTCTCGAACTGCGACGAAACTGCGTCAGTGCCGCCCACCGAAACGCCCGGTCCGTCTGAAGTCGAGCTAAAGCTTGAGCAGTTGAAGCAGGAACACTCGTCCGTTTTGCAGGCCCAGGAGTCGTTGCAGGAGGAAAATGCGCGCCAAAAGGTGAAGGTTGCCACACTCGGATCACAGATTGCGTCCCTGAACACGCAGCATGTCGCGCTGCAGCTGGCCAACTCACAGCTAGCCGTCGAGAAGGACATGCTGGTGAAGCAGGTGGAAGCCAAACGACAACAGTACGAGTCGCTGCAGCATGACTACGTCGCGTTGCAGTGTTTGCATGAGCAGCTGAGCAGCGACTACGATGCGCTGAACAGCGAGAAAGAGCTGCTGAAGAACACGATCCGTGATCTTAAGACGGAGAATCGCGATCACCGCGAACGGACGGCAGCACTAGAGAAAACGATCGATGAACTGCGCGCCGAGCAGCACTCGATGAAGGATGGACTGACGAACCTGAACAATCTGCGCGCAGAGCACTCCAAGCTGAAGGATGACTTCCGGTGTCTGTTTACGCAGAGTGAGCGCGTAAAGCAGGACTACAAAAATTGCCACGATCAGTACCGAGCGTACCGGACGGAAAACAGTCGCCTGAAGCTGCGCAATACCGAGCTGTCCGGAGAGCTGACGAACAAGAAAGAACAAATCAGCAACCTCGAGATCGAGTACACCAAAATACACCAAAGATGCGAAGTAAGTACGGGCGAGGTGAAGTTTTCGATGAGCGTTGATAATAATCCATTTCTTCGGGTGCTGCACTCCGTGTGCTAGAT
The DNA here is from genome assembly GCF_943735745.2 of Anopheles bellator. Lineage (NCBI taxonomy): Eukaryota > Metazoa > Arthropoda > Insecta > Diptera > Culicidae > Anopheles > Anopheles bellator. Next base: position 2,826,679 of record NC_071286.1, on the reverse strand, counting down.
GTTGTTCAACATGAACGCCAGCTTGGACATTGATCGGCGCACGCTGATGGATCACGTTTCGCAAATCCTGGCCCAATATCAGGAGCTGCTGACGCACTCGCTCGAGGACAAGCAACACTACCACGACGAGGAGAAGAACTTCACCGACAAGGTGAACAATCTGAACCGCCAGAAGGAAAAGTTGGAGGAGAAAATTATGGAACACTACCGTAAACTCGATAGCTGTTCACCCAAAAAGTGAGAATCATCGGCGTGAGCAACCTCGTGACAATTTTTTCCCAACAAATTCTGCTTTTCTTCTAGGAAACCGTTTGGCCTTAATTTGGTGAAAAAGATGCGTCGAGCGGGCTCGGAACTGATGAATCGTGTACCAAATAGGGTAAGGATGTTTATCGTATTGCATTGCGTGATCGCCTTAATTACTGCTATGTTTTGTTTCACAATTTGCTCCCCAGAATCGTCGCTCGTGGGTTGAAGAGCAACGTCTCACGCAGAGCCAGTGCCTTTCGATGGGCTCCGAATCCGGTGGCAATGAGTCGGACAACAGCATCGAGGAGCCGAATTCGGTGGCATCGGACACTAATCTTCTGCAGCGCAGTTCGCAGCTGCGCCAAAGCCTGCAACGAAAACCGAACAACGAGGCACTGAATGCTACACTTCTTCGCGGTGGAATCCGCAGCAGTCTGCAGTCCTCCCGACGGGACGACGTAAATCCGGCACATCGTAACAGCTTCCAAGGGTGCGGTGCTCTTCGCTGGACGACGCACCGAACGTACACTATAATGTCCAATGTTTTGTAGGTTCGATACGGCAACCGATACGTTGAACCTCGGCACAGCAGGAACGCGACGCACGGTCTATCTGGATGATAAGATTGTAAATTCCGGCTCTAGTACACCGACGGCGACGACGGGTGTCGGCGTTAATCCGTCCCCACCGCCTTCCAACGCGACCCCACCACCTCCACCGCCGCGACCAGACAACCAAAACAGCGCACCAAACAACCAACCGGCCGGCGGTGAACCAACGTTTGTTTTGCTAAACCGAATCTCCACGACGACGACGACGTTGAAAACGGAAACGACTTCGAATGTGGTACCTGCCCAGTCCCAGCAGCAGATGGAAGGGAGCGGCCATGCGCCCGGTTCCAGCCCGGGATGTGGGGTTGAGGACAGCAACAAGAAGGATGGTGCCCCGAACGGTGCGGGAAGCACTGGCGGCAAGAAGAAGGGGGATCCAAAAAACCGTGACAGTGCGATCTGGTACGAGTACGGTTGTGTGTGACCGGCATGACCCGCTCGGCCATCGACGCACAGGAACAGTATTCGCGAAAGCATTTATATCCAGCAATGATAGAGAATGTGCTTAAGAAACGTTGAAATGTGACCCATTTTAGGTAGCAACCACATCGCACATGTGTTGTTTAACCGGCGAATGGCGCATTTTGCTGACATTCACGAAAGTCGATCGATCATGCCGCTTTGCCTTTAAATTGGTATACCATTTTTTGTTTTATTGTAGAGACTACAAGTACAGACTCCAGTTCCCAGGACCACCCAGTATAATAGTGCTTTAAATAGGGGTGCCTTGTCGGTGCGAATGCCTTAAGTGCGGCAGAACGGAACGGGCAGCAGCTCCGTTTTATGTCACGTGTGATGTTGTCCCGCTTGGTTCGCTTAGTTCGCTTAGGTTGAATACGAACGCCACTACCGTACGCGTCGATCGCACTTTTTGTGTAAAATATGCATATTTTTGCAGCTCCCAAGTGGTGGCTCGGACTAATATCAGTACGTAAGAGGGCACCTGATGCTTTACCTTTTATGCCAAGTGCTTAACCTAACTAACTAAACTAATACAACGAATCAGTTACTGTGTACGCTAACATAAGGAATCTCGTAAAGTATCTCTTCTTATATCGATATATATGTATACTTCATAAGGATACCGTATTGGCACTACTTTGCTTTCGATGTAGTGCAGTAGCTCTCTTTTTCCGTGTTAATACCGTTGGTATCCTCTCCTGGCGCGGTGAAACCGATTAACACGGCCACACCGCAACCAGCACGATCACTACCGGGGTGTTTGATTTGTGATAGCACATAGTTGTTTCGTTGAAAAACGTCTTGTTTCGTCCATTCAAGTATTGAAGTCATTGCCGTGGCTCGTTTGTCCAATAATGCCGTTGATACTCCTTTTTAAGCGTTACGTTATTATCAATCGATAGAGCTTCTTCCGAGCAGAAACGGTGAACAAAATCAAAAATATCGATATAGGAACATAATGTTTCCTTCCTTCCGCTTCCTTGTATGTACGCGTTTATTGTAATAAGTAAAAGTCCCTAACGAACATACTGCATAACAGGAACTGCCCCCGGGGCTGCGCGCATTTGTATTTAATCATTTTTGTCGGGTCCTCCCTAACGCCAACTCCCACGAGGAGTGCAGTCGAGTGAGTTTTTATGTGAAATAAACGTGTAAAGTTGAACCTTTTGTAGTGTTTTTAAGATTAACGTTAAATTTGTTATAAGTAATTTGTTGAATTATACACTTTTTAACAACGTTAACAGGTTCACGGTTACATTAGAGTAGAAGGATCCCTTCGTATCTGACGTCTCCTGAAAGCCGCTGCCATGTCTATAAGATCGAGTTCGAAACTTTACGTGTTCGATCGTGTGTCGGTTGTTAGTTAAACAGTGGTCATGTGAAATTCTAGCACAAGTGCAATAGTTCTCGGTTTTGTTGTACGTCCCGTGCCGCAAACGGATTGGTTTGTCGCACTCGCAACGATGTAAACAAAACAAGTTTCTCTCCACGCAAAGAGCTAGAGTTTTCACGGATCGTTTCGAGGATTCCCTGGTAAAGATGAGCAGCAGCTATTACTTTGCAATCGTCGGGCACAACGATAATCCCATCTTCGAGACAGAGTTTGTGACGGTCCAGAAGGAAGCGAAGGTAGCGAAGTGACCTTGCTCGGTGGTCGTTGGCTTGGCCCTTGGCCTATCTTTCAATAACGCTCCCTCTGTTTTGCTATGTCCCACTATTTTCACCAGCAAAAGGAAGATCATCGCCATCTGAATCAGTTCATCGCACACGCGGCCCTCGATTTGATCGACGAGCATAAATGGAAAACGAACAACACGTACCTGAAATCGATAGACAAGTTCAACCAGTGGTTCGTGTCGGGCTTCGTCACGGCGAGCCACCTCCGGTTTGTGATGGTCCATGACAATCGGAACGATGAGGGTATTAAGAACTTTTTCAACGAAATGTACGAAACGTACATTAAGCACTTGATGAATCCGTTCTACGCGCCCAACACCGCGATCAAATCGCCGGCGTTCGAAAAGAAGGCCCAACTTTACGGCAAAAAGTTCCTGGGAACTTAATCGTGCCTGGCGGCATACTGTGCGGCGAGACTACAGTGCGGTGTGCATTCTGTCTTCGGTAAATATCTGTAGGATAGATGTCATTACTCAATCTTTATAATATAGTAATAATTACATTAACTCTACACCAAACCAAACCTGCCTCATTATCCGAAAGCAGAAGGCGGCCTTTCGCCAAGGCGTGATCGGGAAATGGGATTGAACCGTGTTTGATACGGTTGTTTGGAAGTTTGCTGAAGTGATTAAATAATTGATGTTCTACACTGTACCTCTGCCAATTACTAACGCACATACACGCACCATGCTGTGCCCTTTCATGCGGACATCCGACGCCCTACGGCAAAAAGCCACCTTGTCGCCGGACGATGGCGTGACAAAACAAACGCGAGGAACTTGATAAAAATAAACCTCCCGAAGGTGGGGTGGGATTGGATGTTGGTCGTGTGTCCTGGTCGAGCCAAGGATCGAACGGACGGCCGCCCCATCGGTCGGTAGTCCTTTGCTCTCGCTCAACCGAGCACACTAATTCGGTTTATCCGGTCACGGTTGAGAAAAAAGCGGCGCATGCTGCGGCAGACGAAGGCTACTCCTGAACAAGAGAAAAAGAAAAAGAGAGAGAGAGATGCGCCGTGTGTGGACATTACTGTGCATCGGAACGGTGGTCCTTCGGAACGATGGATCAACCCGTCCGCAACGTGGTCACCGGGCAACAGGTAACCCAGCCCGGAGCCCCAGATTAACGCTTTGATAAATTTTCATTATGCTACGATTAAAATCATCAAACGATTATGCGCAGACGGCGAGTCGGGGTAGAAAGGGGTGTGCCAGGTAACGGCGCATTGATTATGATGAAACAGTCCTGAACTCGCAACATCCTTGCCACGGTTGGCTACAGAACCGCTTCCACGAAGGCACGCGGGCACATCTGTTCGTGGCAGTACATCTCGTGCATCCCACGGTGTGCGTGGGCCTTTCGTTACAACCTCAGGGGCTATGGGCCGTGAGCGGACGGAATGAGGACAGGAAAGCACCGTGGCCCTCGAAAAGCGCCTATCAACTGCATAACGACGCAACGAGCCCGTACACACCCCCGCGTAGAATGTCCTTTTCAATCGCAGGCAACCCTGGTCGATCTCCTATCAGATGTCCCACACCGCCCAGGCCGGGGGTGGTCCCTCGTTTTTTGTGAGAAAATTATTACGACCAGAAATATCGAGCCCATCGCCGCACATCGTGTTGAGTCGCTCGTCCGCACCTGACACCGGGTATGCGTTAGATCTTGGACGGGTTGGGATTCAAGGAACGATTAGTCGCGTCAGTGAGCGTGAAATTCATGCACCTGTTGAATTTACCGGCCGCGCCCCGGGGACTCATTCCGCCTTGGGATGCATTTCATCAGTTCAGAACCGTATAGATGTCCAACAATGTTTCACATGTTTCGTTAAACTGTTGTCTAAGGTGTAAAAGTTTGTAAACGCTCCCAAAAAACCCAGTGAGAGTCAGGGTGAAATTCTAGAAATTGTAACTTATTAAGCGTTCCAGCGTACTAATTTTTATGTTCTATCGGATCCTCTTGTTTCATAGCCGGTCATTTTCCATGCCGGTGTTTGGTGGACCGATTTGCTTTTTCGCTAAATACTTTGTGCAAGAATCGAAACAAATGTTAGTGTAAGTTTCTTTGGGATGTACGGTTGTTTGGGGTGGATGTATTCCTTTCACATCACGCCATTCACGGGGACTTCCACATTGCTCTCTGTTTGAGGGGTCATGTTTTAAAACTTAATTGAAAGTACATTAAAATAGCTAAAAACTAAACATTGGTTGCTTACAGCAGTACTGGCAATCTTTTGATAGTTTGCATGTTACCCTAGCTCGACTTGTTGCAAAAAAGCGACGACTTTTCCGGGGATCCACAGAAAGGATTTAGAACTTACCCCAAACATTACAAATGTCTCTGTGAACTTGATCATCATTTCAGCATTTCCTTTGTAAAAGCGAACTATTGCGTGATGCTCCTATTCCCGATTCATCGGTATGGAATGTTTCCGTAAGTGTTAGTTCTGAAAGCTACCAGGCGTCTCCATGCCACACCTGAAATTCTCCATCCAAACGATTTTATTCAACACTGGTAGAGTTAATGCACAGTTACAATTATTTCGTTTATCAAGTATTGAAATAATGGCATCTGGATACATAACCTCAAATCATAACCATCGGAACTCGCCTTGAACGCGCCCTTTAGTGGGTTTTATAATTATCGATGTTCTCTCAAGCACTTGAAGTACCCGGTGGCGTTGCTTATATCTGTTTTACGATTGATACTAATATGGCCATAATAGCAGCGTCCATCGTCCTAATAAAAGCTAAGAATAAAGAGACACGGTGGTCAATTTTCCATGGCCCCCTGCAATGATTGGGAGTGTGTATTTTCTTTTGATCTTGGCGCAGTCGAGCGAACACCGCAAACGATCCGGAGAGGTTTGCGTCCGGGTGTTGCAAGGACACGTTCTGCGCGCCATTCAAAAGGGTTCAAAGTGGGGTTTTATTTTTACGCCACCCGTTGACGAGTGGTACCGGCTTCTGGTGCGTTTCAAACGGTTCCGCTGCTCATTAACTACCGTTCCGGAAAAGGGTGTTCTGAAGTGTACCCCGCTCCAGATATCCTTGTTCCGCTTCAGCTCCGATCCGGCGGGGTGGCTCTGGTCAGCGACCGGCGAGGGTAATGAGTGCAAAAGCGTGTGCAATTATTATCGATGCTCCCGCGTGTACGGCACCCGTCAGCGCGTAAGATTCTCCACACTGGACGGAAGGATTCGATCGCTCAACTATCCGTTGTTGATTAATTACCTCTCGGTGTGGATGGATTGAGCCCTATATGCCCAGCTGACCATGAAATCGAACAATCACCTCGGGCGCCGGAATGGCTGAGGTCCCAACAAGAAGGCACGGGTATGATATTTTGCACGATTTTTCCACCATCGCCAACGGGGGCAATCATGATGCTCGGGCATGATTGCGTTCCGTGACCCAATGGTCCGTGAATGGCATGCGACCCCCGGGCTATCCGGGGTTTATTTTTAATACCGAAAACGCACTATTGGCGCGCAGAAAGTTCGGTTCGGTTTATAGCTACATTTTGTGTAATGAATTCTGTTTGATTTTGAGTTAACCTAGGCGAGCGGCGATCCACTGTGCTGCAGGTGCTCGGTAAACGCTTCTTGAAATCGCCAGCAGGCTAAGCGGTCTCCGTTTCAAATCATTTAATTAGCAAATACTTGGAACCGGAACACTGCATGACGGACGCATAATTAAACTCCAGGGTACTTAACTGATTAAGATCAACAGCGAGACGTGCGCTCCGCCATCAATCCGTACAACTTAGTGATTAATGCATATGGCGTAGCTGAGAGTGTACATCATACGGAGAACGAGAGAGACGGAGAGAGAGAGAGAGAGTCAAATAATCAAGAAGTTGAGTCATACACAGAAGGTCAGATTAATGGCGAAGGCCCCAGCCCTCTTATGTGTTCCGTAATTTACTAGCAATTATTAATATTCCATAGAACTGGTGAGAGTGGCAAAAAAAACCCGGCAAGATTCCTTCGCAGATCGGAGTGTCTTGTGCAGTGATAAATTGTTACAATTGTTGTTAAATTGTTGTCTTGTGCAGTTGATAAATTGATAAATAACTCAATTCAAGTTCAATCGATACGCCCGTTCGGCACACTTTAATGTCCTCTGATCGAATGCCGGCAACGGAGAATGGCTCGCAAAGTCCATCACCGGCCAGGGGATTTTCCCCAAAAAGGGACACTGCACCCTCGCGCCCGACGCTTGTATTTATTTTGCCTAAGGACGAAAAGAGACAAAAAATGGGCTTCATTTGCTAAAAAGTTCGTAGAATTTTTTCCACCTCAAAATAGAAACGAAAAAAAAACTAAGAAGGCGATGCATTAGGCGGAGCGCCCCTCCGTCCAAATGTTTGGCGGCGGTGATCAAGAACGGCAATCGGGTACGGCGGTTTGCTTGGTTGGGTGCGAGTTTTCTTAAGCTCCCCCCACCCGCCTTGGCCGTCGATGGGTTGTCGATAACTTTTGGCCCGGCCCGGCTCAGATGGGGCAGGCGGGCCAACGCGGGTCTATGCTCGGTTTGAGGGAGAAAATAGCCCCCGGGGGCAATAAATTCGGAGCGCGTACCACAGTGAAAACAGCCTCCATCACAAATTTCAAAGTGCCATCATCATCATCACAACAATAGGCGACAAACGGTCCGTCGGCAGGGTGCGAAGTGAGGGGATTCGCGCAAAAGAAACAGGTGGCGAAAAGGCAACGTGCAAAGTGAGCGAGTGAAAGAAAGCCACAAAACGCACCGCGAGATAGCTTTGAATGTGATGAGTGAAGGTTTTCAATTTTCCTCGGAAAATGGAGAGATGGAGGGGGGGGGGGGGGGAGAGCGGGCGAGAGACATTTATTAGGGAGTTTTGGGCGGCTTCGGTCGGTCGGTCGATCGTGCGAGGAGAAAATCCGAACAACGACCGATGGGGGACCCTCATCTCATCTCACGGGGCGAAAGGTGTGAATCTCACTCGCATCGAATCTCACTCGCATCGAACTCGCATCACCACCACGAGCACACGGCGTTGCCAGGTGCGGCAACACATCCATGCTGCGGCCTGTGTAGTGGTGGGAAAATTCGTGGAAGCATGCGCTACGATAAAGGAAGCTTCTCTCTCTCTCTCTCTCTCTCGCTCTCTTCGCGTACCTTTGTTTTATCGGATGCTCCTCGCACTATGGGCGCGTGCTATTTTTGGCCAATGTTCCGTTTTGTTGTCGCTCCACGCGCGCGCTCTCTCTCTCTCTCGCACACTAACACAGAGAGAGAGAGAGTGAGGGTTTTCCCCACCATCGTACACGACCCACGACAGGCAAGCGACAGGCGACGACGGGGATTGATAGAAAAAGTGGTCGACGCCATCGCCATCGGCCACATTGCACACGTGTCCGTCGGACGGATCGGATCGATCCTCGATCGACCCTCGACGGGGTTTGTGCGCTTCCGGGTGTGTGTTTTTCCGGTGGCTTTTCTGGCCGTGGCCTTTGTGCCTGCGTCCTGTGTGACTTTGTGTGAGTGACTGTGTGTGTGTGGCTAGTTAGTATTTCCGCTGCGTTACCACTTTGCCAGATCATAGGCGCAAAACGGGGCGAACGTTTTCCGGTGAATCATCGCCGTCGTCGGTTGTCAGGTGATAATTTTTTAAATGTTGCATAATTTAACACCCCCGAACGGCGGTGGCGGTGGCGGCGGAAGTGATTAGGTTCTTTGTCGCCAAATGAAGAAAGAAACTGTTGAGATCTGCCAGAAACGACGGACCGGAGCCCGTGTGTGAGATAAACATTCGTAGATAAAAATATGTAGCATACAGGGGGCAGGGCAGGGGAGGAGGTGGGGCACCCAAACGGTCAGCTTCCGTTCCCCGAAGCATCCGCACCCCACGTACGGTCAGTAACCGCGGGCCGTTCCGGCGATGAAACGTTTATAGCTTCGCGAAACAGCAGCAGGTGTGGGGGTCATCCTCATTTACACTCTGCACTCTCTCTCTCTCTCTCTCTCTCTCTCTCTCTCTCTCTCTCTCTCTCTCTCGAGTGTCGGATTCCATTACTAAAAAACAGATAGAGGTGTGCTGGCCGGCCGCCCACTGTCCAGCTGGTGCGCTGGTGTGCTGTCCCCCCACGGGGGGAGGTTCACTTGTGCAGTTCTGCTGCATGTGTGCGTGAACTGCGCCCCGTCGACTGTGTTGGAGTGTGTGTGCGCCTAGTTCACGGCCGTCTGCGATCGGGAGCCGAACGAAGCCGACCGACGGAGCGAACGAAAATAACACGAACACGAGCGAGTTGGGGAAAACGGTGGATGATTTCAAGCGATTCATGGAATTTTCATCGCACAGTCCTTGCTTTACGATCGTCCCGTTCGGTGTGCGCCCGTCTGTGTGCTCGTGCTCGTATGTGTGCGCGCTCCCCACCGTGTGAGGGGCTTCAGGGCGTTTCGAGGATTAGAGTAGAGAGCCCCACCAATCTAGAAGGCAAAGGACCCACCGCTACTACCCGCGGTGTCCAGCGCGTGCTGTCAAAAAGAACGGGATATCCCAACAAGAAGAAGAAGCACTGGACCAAAGCCAGGAACACGTGAACGTGGTGACGATAAGGTGGTTACTAAAGCTTCTAACGCAACCCTGTGCACTATTCCATTCCGAGTTATTCGAGGTGGAGTAGCGCATCCTGGACTCGATTCCTTTCGAGAAGGAGACGAGCAAAGTGGGCCATGCCGTCCGTTGGTGTAAGCCACGGTTTCTCCACACCGACTGCCCATGTCCCACAGGACCCCTGCTTCCTTTCTGCCTCCCCAGGCCTAGGCCCTGGGTTGGTGAACAGTAAGAATCGAGTCCGGACGCCGAGTGAAAGTGCTGTTCGATGCAGTCCGTTCGATGTTGCTTCGACGTGTGTTAATGCGTGTGCGTGTGTGTGTACGTGTGACCTCCTGCAATGGTTCACACACCGAGCGAGCGAGAGAGAGAGAGAGACGGAAGGAATTAAATTTTCATCAGCACAGCACAGGGCACACATACAGAGCCAGCACACCTGCATGCATAATAGATGGAAAAGTTGTTGTACGTCTTTTTTGTGGCTGCTGCGATGCTCTCTATTCACGCCCCGACCGACCGCTTGAACCCGTTTCCCGCCCCAGCTCACTGCCTGTTCCTGTAACCCCGCTTGGCTCAGGGCACTAGGGCGTCCTGGCGGTGGGCTGAAGCCTGGGCTGTACGTGATGAGTGGGGAAGATAACGAACGAACGTAAGATGAAGTGTACAGCCCGGCGGAATTTGGCGAACGATAAACGGAAAGTTTTGATGAATTGAGATGCATAACATTATGGCCCGCCGCCGGAGGGGTGGCCCGCGGGGGATTCCCTCGTTCGGCCGGTCAGCCAGCCAGCCAGCCAGCCAGGAATCTCGGGAGTTGGGGTTTCTGTTTTGTTGGCCGTGATTAAAATCAACTATGCGCTTGGGCCGTCGTCGTTTTGTTTGTTCTTCTACGCGGCGTGATGGCGGCAACCCTCCGGGGAGCCCATAGCTCGGTCAGCATTTAATCTCTGTCTCCCTCTCTCTCTCGCTTTCTTTCAGCAGTTCCGCCACCACCAAGTTGGCGAACCTTTTCGGCTCGGTTTTGGGCACTCGTTTGTGCTGTGTATGTGAAACATTACCAAACAACTGAAGAGAGTGCTCGCGGAGTGCGCCGTTACACTGTGGTCCGGTACGGGTCGAGAATTACAGTGCGTGCCCAGAAAAAAAACCGGGACGGGACAGTGAGTGACAAACCGAACAACGTACCAACGGGGTCAACGTAGCCCACGCCCCCCGATATCGTAAGTATGGATGGTCGTGGATCCACTAGTTCCCCCGAAAGTCCCCCAACGCTGGGGGTCCTTTTTCACGGGTTTTTAGGTCGGTCGGGTCACCAAATTTCATGCTCGATATCTTACGCCCACCTCCGACCTGACCCGACAAACGAATCGAACCGTTACGAACGGCTGCGTGTTACGAAGATACGAGTCGGGGCGAGTTAGAAAGTTTGAATTATATTTCCCCAGGTGTAGCCACCCACTCGGTGCTCGGGTGGGTGGGGTGTGTTTGGTAGGGAAATCTACTACCCCGAAAAAAAAAGGTGCGGTGCCCATCTGTACCAGTTTGAAAGGGGTCCTTTTCGTCGGTCGCTCCCGTGTCACGGTGTGCCGGATCCGGTTCTGTCAGTATGTGTGGGTAGGAACTGGACCCGAAATCCGTTCATCATTGTTGAATCGCGTGAATACGCCCGTGCTGCGTCCTTGATGTGCCGAAAACCCGGGGACACGTGACAAACACCGAAAGTCCCGCCCGGTCCGGATCATCCCCGGCGCGCTGGGGTGTTTTCGCCAATTATCCAAAACTTTTCCAACAATCATCACAACGGAACGGGAGTTGGACAGTCTAATTTGGGTGGTCCTTGGGTTGGACAACAACGGTGTCGGGCAACTTCCACCTCCGGACAGCGATAACAACCCTAACGAGGGTGTGTGAGAGAGCGAGCGAGAGAGCGAGCGAGAAAGCGAGCGAGAGAGATGGTACTGGAGCGGCGCGTTACAACGAGTTTAAACAAACAACACAATCCGGGGCCACAGCGCCAGCAGCAAAAGAAAAAAAACGGCAAAGGGAAAACTGGTTTTCCGAGCGCCCATCGGACGTCGGGTGTCCATATCCATTTAATGTCCATTAAAATATTCCCCGTTCGTTCCGACCCGATGGAAACGCCCGATGTTTACCTTTTCCATCTAACACTCAAACACACTTCACTCACCAACACAGACGACGTCTGGGACAGAGCTCCGCTCTGGCTGCTCACCGGCCACGTCCCCGCGGCCGGTGAGCATAAATATATACGCGATGTTTAGCCGATGGCCACCTGACTCCTGTTTGCGCCGTATGTTTTGCTCGCGAGGTCCGCGGGGACAATCGCGGTACAGGTTTTGTGTTTCAGCAAAAACGGGACGCACGCCCCGGTGGCGGCCAAAAAGGATACGGCGCAAGTGTACAGCAAAAGTCCCCCCCAGCGGTAGTGAAAAACCAGAAGAAGCCAAGCCCTTTCAGCGATCCGTAAGTGCCAGCGGAGGTGTGCACCACTGCTGGTGCTCCCTCCTGGTGCTCCCTTCCCGTCCAATCCGGCCGGGTAAAGGGAGAAAGGATTTTTGCCGTTTTTTTTGCTCCCTTTTGTAGTCGCGCTTTTTGCTTCGTGCTCTTTTGCTGTCGCCGCGCTGCACCGGGATGCTCTTGTGGATGAAAAGTCATACCAACGAGCAGAAGCAGCAGCAGTCGGCTCCTTGGCGTGCTCCACAACATGCTGGGTCGTTTCTCACGTTTTTGTGCCGGGCAGAGCCGAGCCGGCAGACTCACAGTATGGCCTGGCCCGGCCAAACGATTGTGGAGCTGGAGATTTAGGATTTGCCAGATTGCAACCTGTCACATGACGAGGGCGGCCAGCATGGTGAAGGCCGCACCGGCTGCCGGAGCTTCAGTTGTCCCAGTTTGCACCTTTGGCTTTGCACTTTTTCCCTCTCCCGGTCAGCCAGACACATCGGCGCACGCTAATGTTATTCATACGCGCGCGCAAAGAGAGAACGTAAGCGGATTTCGATGGTCTTCATGGGTACATCTTTTTCCATCCACTGGTCTGGGTCCGGGGGGCTTGTTTGTTGGCCCCCGGCGAGATTCTCTCTCCGGGGCGAATCTTGTTAATTTTCCACCACCGGCTCTCGTAATCCGTTTTTTTTTGCGCCACTGGCTGAGAATGCTGTCAAACATTCGAATGTTCTCATTAAAACGTCCACACAAAATCGCAGGATCGTTGGGCGTAGCAAGTTAATTGACGATAGTTTTCTTGTGACCTTTGTTTGGGCCCGTTGGCCATTCGTTTCCCCTGTTTGTTCGTTCTTCGTTTCCGGTCGCTTTGATTATCATCTAAAGCTCAACCAGATAATGACAGTATTAGATCGAGATAAGTTGGAGCGACAGCGAAACTGATCTAACCGAACAAGAAGCGGCACCTGATTGGTTGTAAACAATCGCCTGCTAAGACTAGAAAGGACTACATCTAGAGGGCGATGCCAACGGTCCGGGCGAACGACGGCAAATCGGTTGATTAAACCGGATCGTGATCCGTTTTAACAAGGATCCTTTGTGCGGGATCGTAATTTATCATGTTCATTTTCTCTCTCTCTCGCTGTCCCTCTTGCAGCGTAAACTAGCAGAGAATACTGGCGAACCAGAAAATGAACATAATTACGTATGGTTTCTAATGAAAAGTGATCGGCCCGTGGCTCACTCGGTTGCTGGCTCACTGCGGACCAAACATCAAACTGGGCGCCCGGGATGGAGACGCCTGGTCGTTTGTGGCCTGCCGATGGAGGCGCCTGGTACGCCGTGGACGGCACCGAACCGAGCTCTCCCGTAATCGTTTTAGGGTGATAATGCTAGGTGGGCCCAGACAGGGACAGGGATGCTGACGGCAAACGTTGCCAGCACCGCTCCATCACCGATGGCTTCGCCAATTTCGACAAACCGCCAGAGCCAAAGGTTCTCGCCGAAGCAACAACTCGGGCTCGGTTCGCGGCTCATTCTCACCAACCCAGCAAATTACAATACGGACCCTTTTCGGGGTGGGTTTTTTTCCTCCCTCCCCCCCGGGTCACACCTTGCGCCAAGGCATCTTTCCTTCACATGCCTTTGTTCGGATCTGCCCGGAGCGCGGGCGCGATGTCGTCTTCCCATTTTTTTTTGCTCATTTTGCCCGAAAAAAGTTATTGTTCGACGAGCGGGCGAGCGGGGCGAGCGAAGCATTAAGCCAAAGGTGCTCAACCATCATTAACGCGTGGCTAGCACGTCGCAGGTGGGGCAAAAACCGCGCCACCGAAGCAGCGGTGGTGTGATGATGGCAGCAGCCGAAAATGTTGTAGCAAAATTGCAAAATCGCTCGATGGAAAATCGATTCCCCGTGGCTCGGCTCGGGCCCCGCTCTGGCCGCGCATCCCATTACGCACCGCGAACAGGCCTCTGCTCGGTTGCCGTGAATTTAATGCCATCGCGAGGTTGGGCTGGTTGTTTGACTAATGGAAACGGCTCGCGTTCGCAGGTCGCCGGTCGCAGGATAGATTTCAACCGTGGGGCCCAAATGTTGGTCCCCGGATCCTGGCTTCCTCCCCATGCGGAGTGGAAAGGGGAGGAGAAGAAGAGGAATTACATCAGCATTTGGCGTGCGTGGCGAAAGTCGATAAAAACGCGCGAAACGCGCGCGCTCTGCTTCGCTCTTCCCCCCGGGGGAATCGGAGCACATCGAGCAGTTTGATATTGTTTGCCGTGTTGCCGTTCCATTTGCAAACAGCATCCTCGCCGGGGTTTTGCGAAAAGAGTTCCTCCAATAAAAACGGCACTGAAAGCCGGCACTCGGATTCGAGCTCGTCGGATCGGTAAAACCCCGTAACAGGTCCGATGTTAATTGTGACCACCACCCACCAGCAGGGTCGGCGTTTTATTGTGCGGGCAAACGGCCGCCCGCGCACTTCGGTTCGGGGGGAAGGGAAGGCCCTGGCCAAAGGGTGTCGTCGTTACAATATTGAACATTTTATGGGCCCCAGGGCTGGGTAATGTTTTCCGTTTTCTTGGAAAAACATCCACGGCCGCCAGGACTCGCGTAAGCAGCAACAACAACACCAAGGAGCATCATTCCGCGCCCTAACGAACCGTCGTCGGGCTCGATTGGTTCCGTCATTGGCCGCGGGCGGCCCTGCGCGACTGATGATGGGCGGGTGCCGCCTCTTCAGTTTTATGTGGGCCATATTTTTGTGACCCATTTCGGTGTTTTATTTATTCGTCGTCCGGGCGAGGGCCATTCCTAAGCCGCGAGCCTCGAGGTGGGCCACCACAGCAACAACAACAACAACGCATCGTAAATTGGTTTCAAATTTTATAATAACGGGTTGTTCAATAAGTTTTGAGTTGTGTTGGTGCACTCTTCGAACGTACGTGATGTTTCATTTCAATCGGTCACTTCATTCGCTGTTTACAAGCCATTTACATGGAAAAAATCGAGTATCGTGCAGTGATTGGATTTTTATTTTTGGTAGGTTTAAAGGCAAAGAAAATTTATGAAACGAATGATGAAAGTGTATTAGGACTATTTGTCTTCAATTAGTACTGCTGAAACGAGGCTTGCAGACGGCTCTCGTCAAGGACACCCGACAACAGCAGCAACATCTGAAATCGTAGGAAAATAGAGGATATCGTTTTGGAAAATCGTCGAGAGTCAAAACAGGAGTCTAAAGAGTGATGTGAACCTGATCCTTCGGCTCCGAAACGAGTTCGTATTCAGAAATCGGTCAAGAAGATGTTAGCTTCAGTTTTTTGGGATGCGAAAGGAATTTTGTTAGATAATTACTTGCAAACTGATAAAATAGTAAAGTCTGAATATTATTGAGACATATTGGACCAGCTGAAGAAGAAATTTCGTGGATAAAGACCCGGTTTGCAGAAGAAAGAAATTCTTTCTTCCTCAGGACAATGCGCCCTATCACAAGAGCATTTTGACAATGGCATAAATCCATGAATTAAACTTCGAATTTTTTGTACCATCGATCGTATTTACAAGATTGGACTCCAAGCGACTTCCATCTGTTTCCAGACCAAAAAACCAACCCATCCAGATTCTCTCTTCAGCGGTGGAATTATCATAAATTGAAATCTCGTTGGAACAAGTGCATTGATGTTCAGCATACACTGAATAATAAAGTGTATTTCAAACTAAAACATTTGTGATCGAACTGCAACACTTTTTGAACAACCCAGTACATGCACCGGCCAAGGGGAGGTTGTGCGTGCGACCGTGCGACATAAAACCACCCTCCAGGAAGGTTCGGTACCAGCGCACGGAACGTAAGGAAATTAAATTTCCCTTCCTCGAACGGAGCCATAGATAGCGATGGCATGGCATGGCTTCCGTTGTACGATTCGTTCCCAATCCATCTGTGAGACCTTTAGGCCGTCAGCCGAAACCGGTCTAATTGCAGCGCACAAAACGAAGAAAACCGGACCGAAAAGCCGAAGAATAGCCAACGCAGCCACTCGTCGCCGTCGTAGCGTGCGTTCCGGTTGCCGTTGGTGATTACGAGAATTATTTCATACTTTATTTCACTCGCTGGCCCCATCGTCGCTGGCCGCGGGGCTTTGACGACAA
Organism: Anopheles bellator; assembly: GCF_943735745.2. Lineage (NCBI taxonomy): Eukaryota > Metazoa > Arthropoda > Insecta > Diptera > Culicidae > Anopheles > Anopheles bellator. The sequence goes on along the minus strand of NC_071286.1, from coordinate 2,810,482 downwards.
AATGGAACTTAACGTGGCCTGACCGGCCGGCCGGACACGCAACGGAACAGCGTTCCAGCGTGGCGGGCGATGGCGTGGCCAGTAGCCCGCGGCATCTTTCCCGAGTGCTGCGTCCGTTGGCACTTTCCCGTGTTTTAGCAAACCGGCAGGGGACGGTAAATAAAACACCGGATAACGAAGCTTTGACCCCCGGAGGGGCGGGAAAAAATAAACACTGGTCCCGGGTCTTCAAGAGAGCGCCTTAAAACCGGTCCTTCGCCACTCCAGTACCTCTCTCTCTCCCTCTCTCTCTGGACTCGCCGCAACTAAGTGGTTTTCGCTTTCGAGAGGAGTAGATTTGCTGTGGCGATGAAATGGACTTGAAGTTTGCTTGGCCTCACCTTGGCCCCGGCTCTGTCCGATTCCCAGGTCCTAGCGTCCGTCACGCAGCCGGCTGAGGGCTGCGTGTTATTGTAAAATTCGAAAGAGCCTGTGTCCCGAGTCATCGAGTGCCACATTCCATTTCACCACCATCGACGGATGCCGAGGGCCAATCTTACACCGCCAGACCGGTACGATTGTGTGGTAACAGTTGTGACAAACTGCAAATTCGTCTTATTACCGCTTCGGGGCGGCCCAGAACTTTACCATCACCGTCCTCGTCGTCGTCGTCACACCAAATTTCGCCTTCCTGCGCAGGTGGAGCGCTCGCACCGCGCCCGCATCGGTTTAAATGAAAAACTATTGATTATTTTGCCTTCTCGCGGGCTCGGATCCTCGGAGCGATAGCAAGGACCCCCCAAGTTGCCGAGTGGCCGGGTGTTTTCGCCGGGTCCGTTACACCGGCACCCGGCACCCGGTTGTACGGTGAAAAACTGAACCGACCAAGAAATCAAGTAAGCGAGTTAAGAAGCCTACTTTGTCTTCCTAAAGCTACGCCCATTAACCGCCCATCATCATCATCATCATCACCAGGAGCACCAGAGAGAGTGAGAGAGAGAGAAGGGCCGGAAAAATGCGGCAAAAAACAGGGCGACAGATTAAGAATATCGCGCCGGAAGCGAACAAGAAACTCGTAAGTCATCTCCCGGTTTAAAGGATGCCCACCCTTTAAATATTTCAAGCGTCTCGGCGACCATAAAGCACCGGCGACCATTTTGTCCGAGTCGAGCGACCTTTTTTTTCGGGGGGTTTGTGTCGCGAAAGAACACGAGAAAGAGGGATCATGGATTCCCCGCGGTCATAAAAAATGAAAACATCAAAAAGCTTAAACCATTAGATGTCCGTAAATTCGCGTCTGTATATGTGTGTGTGCGTGCGTGTAAGGCTCCGCTCATGAATAATGTACGGCGGGGCGGGCTGTCTTTATGCGAGTGGTGTCCTCCGGCGTGGCCGGCTTCCTTTTTGTTGTGGGGGGCTTGATTCGTTTGCTCAATGGACGTTCGTTATTTTATAATATGCTTAACAAAACACTCGCACTCCTCGGGCGTCGTCGACGGGCCATGGGAAACTGGAGACACTTCCGCGCGCACACTCATATGGGTCGGATATGGGCCGGATTGGCGTACTCCTTGAAGGTTGCGCCGACCTAAACGCGACGGTCCCGCGATTTGTGCTGTCTCACGGCGACACCGGTGACGACGGTCGTGGTGTGGAAGGCATCCATTTATCAAACCAACAGCTTGTCCGAAGTGGGCCGGCCGGCCGACCGGGTCAACCGGCCCTTTCTTTCTTTTGCTTTCCTTCTTGCTGGTCAGCTCGACGAACAGACGGCTAGAGCAACCGGTTGGTCAGTTGAATAATGGTTAGCAACCGGATCGTCCGTGAGGACGGGAGCGGAAAGCGAAAATTAGAACAACACGAGTGGAATAATCGTGGTCCGATGGCGCGCGTCAAGTGTCGTGACCGCGGAACCGGATTAGTTGCCCTGGGGGGCCAAGGGGGGCGGCAAGTGGCGTGCGTGCGGCGTGTCAACGGCCCATAATATAGTGCTGCCGATAAACGTCACGCCATCCCCCAGGAGCGAGAGAGAACATGAACCTGCCAATTGCCTCGGAACGGCGTGATAAGCCATCGGCGTGCGTGCCTCGACCGGTGCAGTGAGTGATGATGGCCCTACCGTGCGTGAGCAACTGGCCAGAATTTAATGATGCCGGACCCTTGGGGCGAGGGGCGTTCACTATCGATCCACCGTCGGTCTGTGCCGATCGATCGGCCCAGCGTGATCCGCGTTATCCTTTGCACCTGGAGCGTAGGAAAAAGCGTAGCCAAGAAACTGAGACCGGGCGAAAATGGCCGTTTTCGCTTTCATTATCCAATTTCGCGCTCAGCTGAACGTTACTTGGCCGATTTTGATGACACTAACCGGAACAAACCCCCCCCGACAGCAAACCGTCGCCGTAACGACACCACGTTGGCAGCACGTTCCGGCCTAGGTAACCGCCGTTAACCAATTATCTCGCTACCCGCCTCCGGGCGGCCGAAGGACCCTCGGTCTCGGTTGTTATGGTACCGTCCGTCGGCAACCTTTCTAACGGGTCCTTGCCCGGTTCCAACAGTCAGCCACGGGGACGGAACAGTTTCCTAGAATAAAGCGGGAGCTTTGGGGCTGTGTGTGCGAGGCCATTGCTCAAAATTACGGGGACACGCACACGACGACGACGGCGAGCAGAAGCTTCCTGTCGGGATGGGATGTCGGTGACTTATGTGTCGGTTCCCCCGGTTCCGACCGGCCCCATCACGAAAAGCGCGGTTCAATGTCGCTCTCCGTCGTCGTCGTCATTGTCAGAATGTCAGAATGTGGGGGGCCGAGCTCGACAGGATTTCGGCTCGTTCGGCGGTTCGTTCGCGACCGTCGACGTCGGCCGCGATTATTTATTCATAACTAGAGAGGCCGGCGCTTCGTGCGGTGAACGCAATGCCCGGGCTCCGGCTCCGGGTTCCGGGGAGCTTATGGTCCCAAAATTTGCCCCGGTTGAATGACACCCGGTCGGGATCCTTTGTGAGGTGTGTGTGTGGCGAAAGGGAGGGACACGGGGAAAAAGCAGCAAGGGACCGGGCGAGGGATGTTTTGTTAACGGTTGATTTGGTTAGGCGGTTATCGGTAAAAGTCGGCCGACCGGAACAAACCGATTGTAATTCTCGGACACGGACGCAGGCGGATCGGACGTCTCCGGCTGCCTAGCTTAGGGCGCACATCGGCACCCCACCCGCGAGCCAGCCCCGAGCCGCGGGCCGGCCATAGTGGATTATGCGACGATTGGAACTGGGACTGGGCTGGGCGGAAAGAGGGGCTAACTTAAAGCGGGATTAGCGTTTATTTTCTGCGCAAAAATAACAGCAACACCGGCACGGCAGCTTCTTCCTGCAGCCTCGGCGTAGAACCATTTAAAGCGGCCTGTGAGATGGCAGGCCGTAAAGCTATCCAATCTCACGACGACTCACTTACGTAACCAAATCAACCGTGCGCCGGAGGCGGAACCTGAATGCAATGGGTTGTCCTGAGAGTCCTGACACATTAATTGTTCATTTTTACCACACTAAAAACCTTCGGAACTTAAAGTTTCATTGACGGTCTACCACCGTCGATAATGCCATGGCTGCGTATTTGTGAGATGCTCCGATGATGGCCGACTGCTCGCTGTGGCCAGCAACCTCTTCGAGCGATCCATTACACTTGTGTTTACTCTTCCAACTCTGCATGTTTATCTCGCTTTGCGCGTTAACTTAAAAAAAACTTTTGTCGATTGCTTTTCAAACAATAATTTGGAGAATTTTCTTGGCTCTTGCCCCCGCATGACTCCAGGCGAAGTAGGCGTTGGTTTCAATAACCGCCGCGTGACTAAGCCAGCGGTTTGCTTAAAGTGGACCGTCCGATTTGCTTCGGATGCTCATCTGTAAAGGGTCCGATTGACCGTGTTTGGTTTGCTTAAGTGTTGAGCTTATGGAAGTCCGTGTTCAGTGAGCACAAAACGGGATTTTCCTCTTCAACGACTCGCTTGTGCTCGCTGCTTCTCGCTTTCTGTTTGCGGATCAAGGGATTTTATTACGTTTTGTCACTACTTTACTACTTTTTTCTTGCCGTAGTATGACTTAACCGTGTTTTCGGGTCCATTCCGATCAATTTTAACAGTTTGAATCAATCATTTACTGTCGCTAGCGATCTATGTTTACCCGTTCACCTTATCCTAATAGCGCATGGTACACCATATCTTCCTGGTCCCACCATACACACAGAACATCTTGTTTCAGCTGTCTTAGCGCAGGATGCGATCGACTCCATCCGCTGAAAGCCACCATACGGAGCGCTTAGAATTCTCGAAATAAATCAATTTTTCATCGCCATCGTCAAACTCTTTCGGTACCGTTGAAGAAGCATTTGGCGCAAATGGTTTTTCGATGCTCCATTTGTATTTCGCTCGATTTGTGTGGCCATGCACCAATTTGTGTGGTTTTAGGTGATAGGAGATTGCGGGAGCGTTTAGGTAGCGTCTGCGTCCAACAGCTCCTGCAAATTCCATATCATGAAACCTTTTCACATCACCAGGATGGTAATTATCTTTCAGAACGAAATCGATCGAAACGATGTGCTTCGGCCGCATTTTCTTCAAATGACAAAGCAAACGTAGTGAATCCCGCAAATGCTCTGTATTCGGAAAGAAATCGATTCTTCGATTCTCCGTTTCATCTTTGGGCGATCTTTAAAAGTATGTTTTATTAGTTGAGTAAGTTTAATAAAGAAACAGCAGCCCTTTCACATTGGCACAATGAAATGGCCGCCAAATTGATTCGATTACCATACTTCATCCTTCCAGTATTCAAGATTCGTCATCTTCTGATTTCCGAGACTTTGGCGGAAAACTTACAGCACGCAAAAACCAAAACTTATGCCGACGCTGCCCGCATCATCACTGTCGCTACGCACCTGCTACCCCGGCACGGCCAACCAGCGAGCGACTTCCTGTTGCGATCCTTTTGTCGCAAACCGTCGATTGAATCATCAGCGTATTCCGCCCAGCGCCAAAGTCTGTCCACGCGCTTATCTGTTCGTTCCGCGTTTTGTTTGCGGAAGCTTTTCATTACTGGCAGATTTGGCCCCGGCTTCCGAACCCATTTCGCCACCCGCCCGCGTAAACGGTTATGATAAGCCACCTTCCGCCGCCTCCCGTGGACCGGAAGTGGAAGCGAATTATGAAGAAAGCGCTTGCAGAGAGCAGGGCCGAATGGGGCGACGCAGAGACGGATCACTAAGCTACAGTTTTCAGTTTACATCCTACCAGCGGAGGCACCGTGGTGTTGGTGGAGGCCCATTTCAGCCCATTGTCGGCTCACGTGGCTCGCTCGGTGGCCCGCTTGGTAGTCTTGGGCGGTGGCGGTGGGACACTTGGGAGTTTCTTCAGTTTGCCGAGATTCTAAAACTTTCGCATCGCGTAGAGCGAGAGCGCGAAAGCGAGAAAGAGATGTAGATAATGATAAAGAGATAAAGAGCCTGCGGGACGGCACCGCGAGGGTCGCTGGAGACAGGTAAGCATCATCAGCATTATTAGTATGCCACAAGCGGAAGTTCTCTCACCTTCTTGCTCACTCTGCACCGTCGGAGGTGCCACACAATACCGGCCACCATGGCGAGCCAGGTTTTGGCTGTTTCCATTATGCTCCCGTCCCTGTGTTTGGCGGCAGACTTGGGTTGGGCTCTTTGTGTCAGTGATGATGAAATTTTCTCGGCACCCTCTAGCAGGTAAGGATTTTCTCCGGGCGGCAAGGACATTCTCCTTCCGACTCCTTTCTGTGCGGGCGCACTGTCTAAGAAAGGACGGGCAGACCTCCGTCTGTTCCGTTTCAACTGCCCGGCCGGGAACCATTACACGCCAACAGTCCCTGACCGGAAACGGAACGGACCGCGAATCGGACGGCAATGATATATTTTTAATTTCTAATCCTCTTATATTGCGCCGCACGAGGATTCTGCACATTCACCGTCGTGCCACAGTCCAGGTTCCGATTTTTGGCGTTACGCGCTTATCGTCTTACAGCCTCGCTCACCTGCTCACTTGCCCGGCACAATCGACCGGTGCCGGGGAAGTCGAAAAGGCGCTGTCCACGAGGATCGGAGAAACCATCGCTCTCCGACTCAGCCAGCGTCGTCGTCGATGGCCGAGCGTCCGCTGGCCACCGCACCGAAATCGGGGAGCACATAAAGTGCTGATTTATTGGACTGTTGGGAAAATAAAATCCAGCTGCGACCGGGCACACCGGGTACCACCGGTCCGCTCGGATCAGATTTTGTACCTTTCGACTGTCCCTTTCTCACACACGCGCGGAGGTTGCGTGAAAATGATGCAAAGAAAGCCAGGCCAGGGAAAGGAAGGAAAACTCTGGGAAAAGTAGAACATCATGGAAGGGTCTCATAAAAACAGCTCCGGGCCAATAAGCGGGCCCCAAAAACACACGCGGTGCGACCTTTTTGATGTTTTAAACCCGAGACCCGCCCGCAGGCAGGCCAGATGCTCTGTGTGGAGAGAATTGTGGCCTGGCAATCAGCCGGGCCGACCGGCAGATTAGGCAGCACACACGGTAGCGCACTTAACGTGGCTCTAGGATTCCTCGGAGTTCGATTTTAATAATGGTAACATAATCACACGATGCTCCGACATCCGGGGATCCGGGATCGGTGGGATGCGACCGATCGAACCACTCCACCGATGCGCACGGGGGGAAATCCGATCACGGGACCCGTCTCCGGAACTCGATATGTTTTCGAAGGACGGTATTTATAATGTTGCTACTTTTCACCGGCTTTCGAACGGGGACCAACATAGCCTCAAGGATAACGGCGCATCATGTTTCCGAGAGAGAGCTTCCTATCGATCAATGTGGTGGACGCCTGGCACGTGGCCACCACCGAAAAAGGGTTGCGTGAGGTGCAAAAATAGCTCCGTGGAAGGAAATCTGGAACGGGGAAAATTAAATGAGTCAACTTGGAAAATAAAACATCCCAACCGGTCCGACCGTCACTTCTCCGGTGTGGTGGTGGCACTTTGCCGCTGGTAATTGGATTACGACGCCCGACGCCCGATGCGGGTGGCTGGTCGCGGATCTTTGGTCTCACCACGGCCCAACATCCGAGCTCGCTGCTAAGTAAACTCTGAAAACTCCCACCGGACGTAAAAACCGTAAACTCTTTTCTGGCTGTTCCCACCAGCGCGCGCCCCATGGGAGCGTTGGGTTGCAAGTTTGGGCTTGTTTCTGGTCCACTTCCTCCGGAGCAGCAGGCGCCAGCTAATTCGGGCTCCGGATCGCCGGCTACTGCTGGTTGGCACTGTCGGTTGGTTAAATGAAAAACAAATATGAAAGCGATTAAGAACTGCGACGGTGCTGCGACACGCAGTTCGGGGAACGGTTTCGGTAGAGTTGTCGGAGCGGTGGCCACTATCGGCGCGTCCGCATCTTTCGTGTTAATGGCCGCTTCGATCAAGTTTCACAGTTGTGTGGGGTTTTTTGTTTTCTTTCGCCCTTCAAATGCACGAAAAACGGACCGATAGGAGCATAATCAAAGAGTCATTTGGCAAAGGTAATGCGCCTCGGTGGTCCCCGGTAACCCGGTAGACCTAGCTGTGTACTTTGAACAGGTGGCGATAGAAAGTTCCGAATCCGAATCAGAGTCATGGGGAAATTTTTTGAAGAATAACAAAGGGGACCATACAACAGAAAAGTATAAGTGCCTTTAGGAACCAAGTTTTTCTGATTTAAAAATCAAACGAAATTTGTGAGGTTTAAAATGGGCTTAAGTAGGCTTTTCCTGTCCTTGAACAATCAATGAGGCGGTAGTTTAGGATTTGGCACGTTTCGTTCGATGCCAGGCAGGGTTCAATATCGGCGAATGATGGAGCCCTGCCAAGAGTTCTCATTCGACGGAAAACCGTTCGCTTGTAGCATACGACTCCTTGTAACTGTAAAAAAGAGTAGCCGACATTAATTAATATAACTCAAATCTGTTAGACCTATCCGTACAAACCTTTAACTTTATGCCGTAGAGGATACTACTTCGCAATTTTCAAAGCGTTTCTGTCAAGTGCCGGACGACTCCTGGAAGCGCACCGGTGCAACCCACTCCGACAGCACCCCTTGGAGTTCCATCGGGAGTGGTTTTGGCTTCCAGGTAGCCACGAGCCACAAATGTTAGAAAGCACATTTTAGCCACGGGGGAAAACACTTGCACAAACTTTTGCGCCTCGAAAACAGCGCTTACCTCGAAAACTCGATCCTAATTAAGCGGCCTACTGAGTTTGGTGTACCGTTTGAAAGGTGAGTTAACAATTACAAATGGTTCCCGTCGTAGTCGGTATTGTATCACATCGAAAGTATTCTCGTAGATAAATATTTTTCTACCAAAATGTAAATGTCGTCGTCACGTCAGAAATCACGTCACGTTATTGTCAACAAATGTTGGATTGACAGGACATGACATGTTAAGTTTCACACTCAAAAGTGTTTATGTTTCGTGAGCCGAATTAGAAGCGCAAAGTTACACTTCCCTTGTAACTAACAACTGGTAAAATGACGATTATTTTCGAATTAGCATAATTTGCTGGTCGCTTTTTCAGACAAACTGTGAAATTTGTTCCACGTCGTGTGCTTCACGTACCCCGAAATCAGCAATCATCTGCTACTGGCGAAGAGATTGGCGGCCGCGTTTGCTCATAAAACCGGACCGGCAGCGTGGCCATCTGCTGCTCATGAGGCCACGTCCCGCATTTGCCCCACGTCGTACGCCACGCGAATCCAATTATCCATTCGGATGTCGGATTGAAAAGTTTCCCCATATGAAGAGGATCGCCGCACGGCAGAAGTTTGGGGTTTCCTTACCTTTTCGATTCTTTCGCCTGCCGACGACAATGGTGCCGCGGGTGACAGTTGGAAGCCGTCTTCACAAAATTCAGCAAGGCCAGCCCAGCCAAACCGGGCCCCGGGAAACTCTCCCAAATGGCGAACGGCTCGGGAGATCGGAGGCAAAACATTCGTGCAACTTTCGTACACATGTTGTTGTTTATTTTAGCACCACCATTCAGCAGACTCGACGGCACACGGCCCCGGCAGGCCAAGAGTATGGAAGGGGTGGCCGGAAACGCGCGTGGGAAACTTTGGCCACGATTTGGAAATGAATCGTCAGTTTCGCGTTTCCCTCATTATCATGGTGGTGTGCGGCCACCGTAGGAGCGCGCGCACCTGCCGTCTGCCGTTGCGGGAATAACTCATTTTCACTCACCGACCGGTACGAATCGCGGCAGGGGACCGGATGTCGCTTCCCCGCCCGTGGTACACCACCCGGCCACCAACCATCAAGCGGGCGCCGCTAAATGGAAAGGAAAGTTCGCAAAGGACTTACAAACCATTAAATGACATCCGGGCTTCCGACCGGAGCTGAGCCGCGTGGCGTGACGGTGCCCGAGTGTATGTGTTTGTGTCGTGCCTTTGTTTCATGATTTTCCACGGCCACCGACGGCGCGTCGTGATAAATTTCCGCTCGAACCGCACTCGAATGAGAGCCCGTCGACGTTTTGACTGCCAGCGCCAGCCAGTAGCCATACGCACACATAAACACAGGGCGGCACGTCCGGAAAACTGCAGTCCCAAGGCGGTGGCAGCGAAAATGATAGCGTATAATTCTCTGCGAGCGAGTGGCAAGCCGGAGCTCATTAGTCTTGTCGCGACCGGTTGTTTTTTGCACTACCTGCAGCGGTAGTGATCCTGGATTGGCACGAATCTCCGGTTGCATCCGGCCCGGGGGTTGTTTAACCCTTCGGTGCCCCGACGATGGACGAAGGAATCAGTCATCGAGTCATGTTTTTGGGTTCTTCTTGTAGCTCCCTTTCTGGATGGAGTAGAACCAAGTGGTAGTCTAGAGCTCCGTACTGCAAGCGATCGGTGATTGCTTGTGACGGAACCTGCGGGCCCCCTCCTTTACCCCCCGGGTACGTCACGGACGAAATCGTACGCAACCTAAACACGGAATTCCAACATTCAACTCTGGGCCGCGCCGTCCCGCTGAGTAAACATTTACTCCAGCCCGGACGTGGAATGCGCCGCCGTGGCACACCGTGGCGTGAAAGGTTAACGAACATTCCGCATCCGGGTGGGCGGCAACCAAACCGACAAATTGGCGTCCATTCTTCGGCGAAGACGGCGCTGACGACGACGACGACGACGGGTGGTCGGAACGCGAACGACCATTTCCTTGTGCATCCTTTCCTTGGCCTGACTACCACCGGCTGTGCGCCCATGTGTGTGGATGTGTGTGGGCAGCTCGTAAAATTTAGCAATCGCCGCCCCCGCCACCCCCGTCGCTCGGCAACCTGTTGGCAGGCGGCCCGGGTCCGGCGGTAGCGAGCGAATCTTCAACCCAAGCCGACCCGACCTGACGAGCACCAACGACCCAGCTGTCGGAAATGGAAATAATGTGAAAGGAAGTTTGCAATTGCTAGCACGGCACCATAAACGTCGGCGTTCGACGTTGGGGCCACGCCGCGAACCGCCGTTGGTTCGTGATTTATTGGGGTGGTGGCATCGGCGGAGGATATGGATACTCCCTCGGCAAGAAGCAGAAGGCATCCGTTTCGTTCTGCGGACCATTCTTGGTACTCTAATCACTGGAAGTTCCTCTCGCAGAAGTTCCAGTCGGACGTGGCCACTTGGGGACTTACAGTACACAGAAAGATCTCTAAGAGTGTATTTGGACTACTTAGCAGTGGGACACCACCACAAACACCCGGTTCACCTGAAGTAGCGTTCACGCATTCAAAGGCCATCCGGACGTGCCGAGGTGCAGGCCTTTCGACGGTGCGGCTGCCCTTGGGCGACGTTCTGAAGAGTGATCTCACGTTTTTTGCATCTTTCGTCCCAACTGCTTGCGGTTGACTCTCCGGTTGACAGCTTGCGCCCCATTTCGAGCACCACCACCAGATTGCAGCAGGCTGTGTATGTGGATTAACCGCCCGTAGGCGGCTTTCTGTCATCCACGCGACGGCGGACACCGTCTGCGAAACATTCACTGTACAGCGTGGTTACTAGAAGAAGAGGATTACTGGGGCGCCCCAAACGCCGTCTAAGCACACAGACACACGCGTGTGCACCAGCGGTACTGACCCGGGATAGTGTACCGAGAGGTGGTGACTTTGCTGCTTTTGCTGTTTGCTCAGCGGGCGCGTTCGCTCGCATGGATGACACGGAGCACTTGGGTGTCGGGTGCCGACGGCTGCGACCTTCGTGTGGCCGAGAGTGGCCGCTTTTGCATGTGCCGCAACTTCAGTTTGTCTTTTGAATCCCGCCCGCCTCTCGTGGGGTGTAAGAAAACCCACGCTTGCAGCTTCAAACAAATCGCACACTCCTCCGTGTCCAGCTCATTACGACGAGTGTCATTCGGGTAAGTTATAGTGCTTTTACGTGTTCAAGACAAGTTCATCGTAATTATCCTCACCAGCCACCACCAGAGCATTCATGCAGCCCACCCCAAGGGCTGATTCCGGTTCGTATCCAGTTCGTATGAAAATTCAAGCGGCAGCCTGAAGAGACGTTACACACGCGGGTGCGGCGTCCTCTGGTGACTCTGTTCTAATCGCGCACCGGCGGCAGATGAAGTAGGATTCCGGCGGGAGGTCGCCAACTCAGCACGCCCACCTGACTTTTCCGGGCTTTTAAACCCCCCTCGGTGTTCCCATAAACCGACGCAGCTAATCTGCGTCGCCGAGAGCAGCGTTTTTCGTGCGACGGCCCCGTAAATCGTATGATGCGGGCTTCGCCGCAGGAATGAGGAAGTCAAACGGGTCGCTGAACGTAAATTGTTCCTAGAAGCGTTGTTCCAAAAACAGCAGACCATAATCTCGGGCCCGAAAGTGTTCGTTCTCCTTGGTTCGAAGGGAAGTGTCCGACCAGAAGCACACCGTTCCCCGGATGGCGTTCCCTCCGACACGAGCTTTGCGTGGATCGAAAAAGGGTATACAGAGGGTATACTGCCGCCGGATGGCCACGGCAAAACACAGAACCATTTCTTCGAATCAATAAATTTGATTCGATTTTGAGCGCCTTGCCGCGCCGCCGCGTTGCGTGCCGCCCAGTCCAGCTGTTAGTTTTTGGGCACGCGGTCCTGACGGTGTCAGGTTCGGTCGTGGGACCACAGTTTAACGGTCTGCGGCTCCGAGGGGGAGGGGGGGGGGGGGGGCGTATTATTGATCGGGACTTTTTTGGGCCCCGGGCTGCGCCCTCCAAGGACCCCGCGTCAGGAAGGTCGTGCGACGCTCGGGGAATCGCTGATTCGATTACCGCCGCCGGCGCTTCTATTGGGTTAATGTGGACCGTGGAAAATTCAAACCGACTTCCGAGCGGCCGAGGTGGCCAAATTTCGCATCCCATTTTGGGATGCGGGATGGGTGCAAATTGTATAATCCTTTGATTTACTCACTCTCATCTTGGAAACCGCATCCTGCGGGCAAACTTGCAAAACTGGTCGGATTCAAAGCGAACTGGATCGTCTTGAAGGCTTGTACGATCACGTTTAAATTCAGCAACCCATCTTTTTTCGTCCTAATATACTTTCAACATTCGTCCATAAATTTCCTTTGCTTCTAAATCTTCCACAAAAAAAAATCAATCACTGTACGGCAAAAAAATGTTAAAAAATGTAAAGAAAGAATTAGAATTAAGTGACCGTGAGATTTGAAATGAACTATAGAGTGGACCATAACAAGATAAATTTAGGCCACTGTTGTTGAACCACAAAACTTATTGAGCAACCCAGTACCACCAACCATCATACTTACCGGCGGCCACTTTCGGTCGCGGTCTCTCGCGCTCTCTTCCGCTTGCTCCGACAGCCATTGGGGATGCACCGTTTTGCAGTCAGCGGCACTGGGCAATGAAATTAGAGCCGTTAAGTATTTAACTACACGGGGCCATGCCGGCATGGTAAACAAGTGCTTCAACTGTTCAGCCCGTCAGCTGTTGCTCGCGCCCTGCGCGTGTTTCTTTGGCCCTTGGGACAATGTTAGGCTTTCGTGGACCCGCGGACCGCGGTGGTAGCCGCTGCAGGTGACAGTGAATAATTAATTAGTGTCTAACTTGTTCCATTTCGTTCGCTCGTTCCTTTCTTCCGCCAGGTTGCGGCCATGCCATCTACGTTCCCGAAACCGGTTACTACGACGAAACTATAGTTTTCCATCGCTGCCATCATCATCATCAGGAGTGTCGGAATCGGCCGCTAACATCCGCGCAATTAGGCGTGCGGGCGATAGAGGAGCGTCCTTCGGTCGCCGGAGCGTGATGGCGTGATGGAAGTTCGTACTCCACCGTAAATTGCTTTCCATCACCATCAGCAGCAGCAGCACCGTTGAGCGTGAGCGGAAAACAACACGGGCACGGGCTTGATCCGATTATAAGAGAAGGGGAGTCCCAGCAGCATCAGCAGCAGATCAAAAATTCGGCGCCATCAGAAGCGGCAAGCCCACTCGGGAGGGATCTTCGGCGCACAGACGCGCGTGCGACCTTTGCGCGGGCCAAAGGACACCAGGGCGCGCGGGTGTGAAAGCCGGGCCGAAAATGTCAAATTAATTCCCCCCGGGCGTCGATTAGCGTAACATGCGTGAAGCTTTCCCAAGTCTTCCATTTGATCACATTACCGACGAGAAGCTGCTACTGTCGACTGGCCGTCCGCCGCTGGCGCTGGCACCGACGGCGACGGCCCACGCGGACCACCAGGACCGGAAGCTGACGATCATCGGTGGAAAGATAATAATTAATCGTGAGGGTGAAACAATCCGGCACCGAACACTGGTGGATAACGACGGCGGTCGGCAGCAGCAGCATCAGCAGCACAGGAAGAATGCTGTACTTGATACTGACGACCCAGCACAAAGCCACGCTGGCCATCTGCCAGCACCAGTCCACTCGCCAGCAGCAGCAGCAGCAGCAGCGTCAACCACGGCCACGGCGGCTTCCACGGTGGCGGCGGCGGCTACGGCGGCCGCCAGCTCCTCCGCTCAGCACGTGGCCGCGTCGGCGGCGGCTGCCGCCACGGCCACGTTCTCGACGACCGCGGCCACCATCTCGAACGCGGCCACTGGCAGCGGCGGCGGCGGCGGAGGCGGCACACTAGTGGCGGCGGCCATCACGGTGCCCTTCTCGGGCGAGCTGGAGGAGCTGCAGAATATACTGCACTTCCCGGAGGAGGTGGCCCTCCGCATCACCGACATGGAGTACCAGCTGTTCTACCAGGTAACGCCGGGCTCGGGAAGCAAGCGGGCTTATTATTCATTTGCAGCACATCGTCACCTCAACTCATAATCAACTTTCGCGGTGACCATCATCCGGCACGGTGATACCCACCCCCTGGCGGACCGAAAGTTCGTCGTCCGTGTCCGGGCGCCCGCTCATGATGGATGGCACGCCTTCGGGCGCAAAAAAAAACCGGCGGTGGCGTGTGATTGAAATTCAGTTTAATTTCTGCAAACTTTCCGCCCAACGCCAACTTTTCCAACTCGACGACGACGACGACGTGGGCTGGGCTCGGAACTTATCGGGTTGCCTTTCATCCTGGTGGCCGCCGAAGTCGCTCTTATCGCTCGAGGGCACTCTCACAAAGAAAGCCGGTGGCTCATCATCGGTTGCCGCTGCTGTCGTCGTTTCCGGTGACCGATTTGGCTTATTCATGGTCAATTAATAGGCCCGCCCTTCCGATTGAGTGGGCCGAACCCGGCGAACGGATTGTGAAATGGGCCGGGGCCGCCGATGCGGCTGGACACGGTTGAAGCGCTATCTATAGGTGGCTGAGCAGCGGAAACCAACCGTTTAATGGGCGTCCCGGTACAACGGTAACGAGAATAGTTTAATGGCGGCGGCAGCAGCAGCAGCAGGGTCCTTAGGGTCCTTTATTGAGAACAACAACCGAACACCGAACACCAAATAATGGTTCGATAAAACTCAACCCGGGAGGACCGAAACAGCTCAATCACGGCAACGACGACGCCGTCGGAATGGGCCGATAGGACACTTTTTCCATTTTTGACCGGTGGGCGGGGGGCAGCATAACACAAGGGCTAAAAAGTCCCGGGGCTAACAAAGAAAACGATTGTTTTGTACAAAATTGGCTTTGTTCATCAATGTAAGAGCCAATCTTAAAAGTTTAACTCATCGTAATCAAGAGCCAATGCGAATTATTTCATCGCCACTTTAACATTTTAATATTCTCCTTTGTGGAACGATTTATTTCTTACCGGTGAGCCTTTTTTGGGGTCTGTGAACAGTCCGTAGTCGCGGGTTGCGGGTTGGCGAATATGTGGGAGTCGATGTGGAAATGTGGGCAATTCGAAGTTCAACTCTTGTTGTTTTGGCATTTGCACCGAAATTCCGTTCGTTCGTTCGTGTTTTTGGTCTGCAGTGAGCAAACGCGACACCCACTTTGAACAGAGCTTTCTCATATCCTTCTTATCGTGGTGTTTGATCCTTTGCAATAACAGAAATAGTATCACTCTTTAGCACGATAACGCAGCAACTTATGGGAGAATAATGTGAAAGGATGAATAATGAATAGAATGTGATGTTATTTTAACAGTTTTCTTTTGAAGATTACTGAAGATAACGTGCTAGACTCGGGACTTTTCAGCCCCCGTGTTTTTGCTAGGTTCGGAGTTGGTACCAAAGAGCAACATCCCAACGGTAGCACTGGTGCAACAGGAGGTCACAGGCCAATCGATCGATACTTTCGGGGAGTGCGTCGAAGGCTGTCGCCATTAGCCGACAGGCACGGGCGGGCGTGTACCGACACTTCACCGAACCCGGCGTCCGGTGGCCAGCCCGGCACGAGTAAAGGTCAATCGAGCGAGCACGCCTTTCACTGTGTGCGTGCACACACAGCCACACTCGCACCAATTAATTATCGCCTACCCGGAGCCGCTGGGAGTTCTAGGAACATCACCCAGCACCACCGAGGGTAGGATTTTGGTCGGTTTCGGAAACTTTTCCCAACTCCAAACTTTTGCCACGGTGGGCGGTGAGCGGCCAACTTTTCAAAAATATTCCACTCCCATCCATCCGAGGCATCCGAGGCATTCTTTCCCCGGGGGGCCGCGGACTCGCGATGGCGCTCGGCTCAGATTTCCTGCGCCGGAGCACGCCGGGATCTAATAAATCACAATACTAAATGTGAAACTAATTAGCTTCATTATGTCGCTGATTATCGGATCATTGCGAGCACCGGATTCGATCCGAAGGCGAATCCTGGGCCATCGCCGCCGCCGCCATCGATCCGTAACCGAAAAGCCGCTCGGAACCGGCGGCTCCGGGAACGCTCCCGGCTGGCGACGGTTCCGAGCCCGGATTGCCGGTGGTTATGCAAAATTGACATGGAAATATTCGGTTTCCAGATCATTAATCAGCTTTTCTGCGCCGGGAAAACGGGGTTCCCGGAAAGCAGTCCCCGGCGTCTCCGCCGGCCACCGCCGTCACCACCTTTGACAGCTCCCGGCTCCCATTTGTCCCGCATTCTTTCTGCCCGACCGGGCGCGTCGCAGAGTGTCAACAAAATGACGATGATCATGATGATGCTGATGATGATGGGGATGGAAAAATAAACACCCTGATGCCGGCCAGATTGGGCTGTGCCAACTAGTTGCGGTACGGTATTGTCGAGGGGTTAAGCCTACGGTCCCCGGAGCACCGCGGAAGCTGCGCCCTACTTCTTTCACCCTTCGTCGGGGGGTCAGAATCGGGCAAGGTCAAATAGAAAAATATATATTTATAGTATATTTAGATGCGCGCGGTAATTTGCTGTGGTCTGCTCCGCTGGAGAGCCTGCCAGATGATGAGGCTCTGGGGTTAATTTAATGGCTTTTCCCGTCACCGGTGGTGGTGGTGGTGGTGGACACAAATAATAAAATTGGCCTCATAAGTGGCACCCAATCAATACTCGACCTCCACTCGATGACGACGAGTCCTGGCGCTCCGGAAGGCATGTATCGCCCAGATCACCCCGAGCTTGGGAACCGGTGGGGCCGCGTGGTCCGAGGTCGAGCACGGCGCCGGCACCGGAGGGAAGTGCCCTATTTATCTTCCCATCCCCAGCGGCAAACATTCTTATGGTCGCCACCATCTCGCATCCTCCGGTCGATTGAGTGAACGAAACAAACCGACACCGAGCGGGCTGCTCCTCGACTCGAATACTCCAAATTGATTGCTTTTCTCACCCCGGGATGTGATGGTGGCACACACCGCCACCAGACCAGACACGCTGCCTCTGGGTGGACCTTTGCGTAGAGGACATATTTAATCTCGTTTATGGCGCGTCCCCCCGACACCGACCGACATCTCCATCTCGAGGCGAACCTCTCAAACGGCGACATCGATTCCGGTGCGGTCCAGGGGAAAAGCAGGGCTGTGCAGGGCGGTTGACACACTGCGTGACTTGCGACATTCCCAATGCACCGGCCAGGATCGGGATGCCAGGTGTGTGCGTGTGTGTAATTAAAAATTTAAAACCCATCCCGAGCCGGTGCTCCTGTCGCCGTAAATTGCGGCCTTATTAATACGCCCCGAGTGGGGTGGCACCATTTTGGGTGGCGATAAATATGAGGGTGAATTGTGGGAAACCATTATTGTTTCATCGTGATCACCGAACACGTGTCCACACGTTCGGAAAAGCGCGACCGCCTTTTCCCCGCCGATTGTTTGGTGCCGGAACCGTAAATTAATCCACACTCGTGGCACTCGCGCTGGATATCGTGGCCAACAATCAGCGATGTTGATTAAAAATGTTCATTTCCGCGAACGGGGCCATGCTCGGGGTAGCCCGGGTATCCCGAGTTTGGTTCGAGCATTCGCACACAATGCAGAAAGATAGCGTTACCGGAAGATGCATGGTCCCTGCACGGTTAAAGCGGATCCGATTTCGAGCTTTTGTGTGTACTACGAGGGTCACTATTTATATTTCGGGAATAGGAACAAAAACAAATAGTGAGGCTGCGAATATATTTTTATTGTTTTTCAAAGTACTCGCCACGATGATCGATACACTTTTGCATGCGCTTAAACCAATTTTCAAAGCATTTATTCCATTCCGAATGAGGTATCTCCAAAACATGATTTTTGAACGCTTCAAGAGCTTCTTCGGGCGATGAAAATCGTTGACCACGCAGTTTATTCTTCACGGATGGGAACAAAAAGAAATCATTGGGTGCCAAATCAGGGCTGTACGGCGGATGACCCATCAATTCGATGTTTTGAGTGCTCAAATAGTCTCTTGTTTGAGCCGATGTGTGAGAGCTGGCATTGTCATGATGAAGAACAATCCGACGTCTCTTGTTTGTTTTCCTTATTTCACCGAAGATTTCTGGCAAACAGATGGTTGTGTACCACTCAGAATTTACTGTTCTACGATCCTCTAGAGACACTGTTGCAATATGACCAGTTTTTCCGAAGAAACAGGCCACCATTTTCTTTGAAGTGCTTCGTGTGCGAACAACTTTTGTTGGATTTGGTTCATCTTGGAACACCCATACAGTCGACTGCTGCTTACTTTCGGGCTCATACGAATATATCCATGATTCGTCACCTGTCACGATTTTATAAACGTCTTTTGAAGCACCGCGATTGTATTTCTGAAGCATTTCTTTGCACCAATCGACACGAGCCTTTTTTTGAGCGATTGTCAAATTATGTGGGATCCAACGTGAACATAATTTTCGCACAGCTAAGTGTTCATGTAAAATCGCATATATGCTGGTGGAACTAATGCTTAGGGATGCCTCAATCTCACAATAGGTTACATGACGATCTTGCTTAATCATTTCGTGCACAGCATCGATGTTTTCTGGCACTACAGTCGATTTTGGACGACCTTCACGAAACTCGTCGGACAGCGAACTACGACCACGATTGAATTCACTATACCAGCGATACACAGTGGTTTTTGATGGAGCTTCATCGCCAAAAGTCAAATTAAGTTGATTGACGCACTCTTGTTGTAATAATCCACGTCGAAAGTAAAAAATCATCGCTCGAAAATGTTCACGATTCAGTTCCATTTTTTTGCCGAGACGAAACTTTCAACTAAATATAAAATAAACAAATAGCGTCCGTATGACAAAATGTTCTGAGTACGTATGTCGTCAAAAATGTCAAACTTTACGATGGAACCATCAGATGGACTCACATGACATCAGTGTTGCCAATTCCCGAAATATAAATAGTGACCTTCGTAATATGGGCAACAAGTACTGGGAATTCGCTTCGATAAATTCCCCTTTCATTCTTCTAAATCTATGCAAAAACATTACGCAGGAAGTTGAACCAAGAATTGTCTCTCCACTTTTACTATATCGAAATGCACAAACAACGAGTAAACACTTCCAATCACTCCGCGTACTATGGAAATTGACAGCTGTCTGTCACCGAACGTCATCTCGTATTTTCACCTCACCCAAGGTGCATACATGACAAACTGCTTCCGGTTATTTGTTGCCCCCACTAGTCTACATTGCATTCATTTCACGGGGTCTGGTTCTGGGGTTTGGATGAGTTCTCTGATGGGCATCTGGAAATGGACAAGGAAAGTGTATTGGCTCGTTAAAGTGCTCGATCGATCCTCTACCGCCAACTGCGAACGAACTCCATCGCTGCCGCCTGGTTTACGCTACTTCGAACCGAGTCACCTCAGCACCAGCCTTGAAATGTTTCTACGAATAGTTACAACCTCTGACGCTCAAGATCGAAGGGCCAGCCACTGTCCACAAACAGCCAATAGCAAGGCAACTTTGATGATTTCCAGCGTGTGCGAAAGCTTTAAGTCCGTGAATTAGAAGAGTGTGACTCTGAGAAGTGTGCCCCTGCAGCAACACTCCTTAAAGTTTGCTCCAAAACGAAACGCCTTTTCCAGTCCAGGATTCCAGCCAGGCGCTCCTTCAGATCGCCCGTGGAATCAGAAAAGCGTTTGATATTCGAGCGTTGCCGAGACGCTTCATGGGCGGAAGGATGGGCCCTCTTCAGAGTCACTCCGATGTCGCTCGGGTTCAGAAGTAAGTTGTAAGTTGGGTTGGTCTTTAATACCAAACCCGACATTTCGCTTCACCTTCATTGTAGGTCCAATTGCAGAGACCGCCGTTTGAAGCTCTCCGGGTCGAAGAAACGGGTCCAGTCAATCGGTCAGCCTTTACATCTTACTTACGCCCCCGGGTCTGATTAATGATGCAAAAACTTATAACATTTCGACGCGGCCAAAATCAGCTGCAACCGAGCAGTCATTCTTCAAACCCGGCCCGGGCCGCTTGGGCTTTCGAAACAAATGGAAATCACAAATCAAGGGGCAGCAAACATGGCCGCCCCCTCGGTGGGAGCCCCCTACTTAATGTAACCACGAAAGGCGTGCGGGAAAAGATTAGCAGCAGCAGCAAGGACCGGGACCGAGAATGACAAAATGGCTCTCCGTGGTTCCCATCGGTTCCGACCGGAAGGCACGCACGGGGCAGACGATGGGCCCAATATAAGTCAAACTGGCTCTGGCGTCGACCGGATGGCGTCGTTTTCCGGCTCGGTCACGTTCCGGAAGCGTCGTCCTGGTCGTCGCCATCGCACACCGGAATGGGCTTCATAATGAAAACGACCCACCGGCCGACGACGACGAGCTGCGGGCCGAAGCTTCTCCGGTGTAGAAGAAAACAAAGACGGCCGACGACGACGACGAAAATTTACAACAACCATTCCTCCGCGGCCATTCCGGGGCGGACCGACATTCCGCAGCGCGTGTCGTACGCAAAATGAAAACACACGGCGGCGCGATGGTCGATTGAATTTTCCGAAATCCAGTTTCGACCGGTTTCGACCCGGGTGGCTGGGCGGATGGACGCGAGCGGTACGCGATTTTCCGCTCCGTTTGGGGTCGGGCAAGCGGCAGCGAACGCCCGAAACCGTCGTCGAGTCGAGTCTTGTCGATCGATTAGAATGCCCAGTTGACAGACAGAGTCGGTCCACGGGCAGAGGCAGAGCCGACGGGACCGGGACACTCGCTTCTTCGGTGGCTTTCCTTCGATCGAATTCCTTTCCGCCCACTGGAGATGAAGATGGAGCGCTCCTTTTAAATCATTCCTGTGTGTCCTGTCGGTGTGCATGTGCGAGTTGAGTCGATGAAACTGTTTCACCCTTCAGCCCCGTGACACTTTTACGACCACCGAGTACATTTTCTCTCTCTCTCTCTTTCGCCTGCTTTTAGGTATCGCCGGTGGATTTTATCAACGATGCCATTTATGAGCTGCAGAAGGAACGGTGGCGTGGTGGCGGCGGCGGCGGAGGCAGCGGAGGCGACGGCGGCGGTGGCGGTGGTGCGCCGCACCTCAAGTCACCCTTTAGTAGCTTTACATCACTGAGTCCCATACGCAAACGATTCGATGAGGTACGTGGCGGCTTACGGCGAGTTCTCTCTCTGTCCGAAGCCCGCGGAACAAACGGCTTTCATCCTTGTATCCTTGCTCCTTGTATCCGCAGACCAGCGCGTGGACCAACTATATTGTCCTCTCACAAGGTACACAAGACGAACGAAAAGCGGCCTTTGCATGTCTGTTGCGTGTTGCTATTTCATGCTGGAACATCGGAAACTTCAATGGTGCTAAAGAGATAGTGGATGGTCTAAAGTGAGTGTCTTGAGCTACCTTCGGCGCGAAGGTGCTGACCCCCCTTTCTCCAGTACACCCCGCGGGCCCCTTGGAACGGAACGGATCGTCGTTTTTTTTATTTGATTAGGCCCGGAGCACGGACTCGTCCTTGGAGCTTGGACTTTTCGTTTTTCTGTTTGCTTACTCGCCAGCCACCCACTGGCTCCGGCTGGGCATGCATTTGCATTTAGAGTTCCAGCCCTCGGGAACACAACACTCAGGTCACGCCTCAGGGCCCGGGTCAGCGGCGCGCGCGCGTAGTGTTTGAACATAACCTCTCACCAGCAGCAGCAGTGGCAGCAGCAGCCGTCGCCGTAGCTCTCGAGTGGACCACAAAAGAGACGCCCCGTGCCCAAGTTTGCCATTGTGTTTGCACACACACCGCCACACACACCGGACGGAGCACGCACGGACGCCGGAAGTCGGGAGCACGGAAGCAGGGGTTTCTTTCGGCCTCCAGCAGCATTCGACGGTTGTAGGCCGGCGGAAACTACTTGCTTCCGTTGTGTCCATTCTACATCGACACCCGCCAGGACGCAGGCTCCCTTTCTCCGTGTATTGCGCCGTGTGTTTGCCGAGGTTCTTGCCGAGGTTCACCATTGTGTCACCGTGATTGCCGCAGAACAAACACATCCATCCGACCACCCCAATCCAGAGCAGGGCGTAATTCGGCCACGGCCCGTGGGGAACTTCCTTCTTTCGCTTGGCTTCACTTTTCGCTCTATAAATGTGAATTATAATTTCATTACACAAACTTCCACCCGTGGGCATAGACCCGAATCGCTCACCTTTTTGCGCTTATCCTTGCTCCGGGCTACGCGGTCCCAAGTCCAGCCAGCGGGTCCAAGGGGTCTCGTCGCTCGTTCACGCGCTCTATTGGTCCACTCGGTGGCCTATTTTTAGATCAATCAAAAAGGAAGCATTCTGGACGTCGGCCACGGATCGAACGGGACGGAACACGGTGTACGAGTTTCTGACGACCGTGTTCGATAGCCTCGAGTACGAGAATGCCGTCACGAGGGCACTGGTAGGTAGCTTGCGCCGGAGCTCGGGAGCCAATTATGCATTTTTGCTGCTGCATCACATCCACAGGGTATCGCCACGTGTCGCATGATACCGTACTTCCGGAATCACGTCGATGAAATCAAAACCCTGCTCCGGACCGTGCCCCAGCAGCAGCAGCAGCAGCAGTCGGCCGGAAGCGAGCCCGGAAGTGAGCTTCCGGTCAGTGAGAAGTACTTTCTCGGGGACTGCAAGCCACCGTTGCCGCTGCGCGAGGATGAGGAGTTCGTGGCCCGCTTGTTGTCGCTCGAGCTTCCGATTGACATGCGTCCACGGACACCGGTCCCAGGGGCGGACGAGTCCACGGAACCGTTGCTGGTGTCGGACGACGCGAACGAACCCACGCCGGACGACGGGGAGCTGGTGGAACAGATCCGCGCCCGTACCGAGTTGAGCGTCGGCAGACTGGCGGCCTTCATCGAGCACCACGATCAGCTGTGCCGGGAGCTACCGCACAGCCTACTGGAGTACCTACGGGCGGCGGCCAACAGTCCGCGGCAAACGAAAACCCCAATCTACCAGCCGTCGAACCTGCAGGAGCAGGAGGAGGACTACGAGGTCGAGATCGGCAACTACAACCCGGTGCAGCCGCTGTTCTACGATCACGGCATCAGCATCATCCCGCTGGCGGCGAACAAAACCAACGCCATCGATCACCACGTACTGCAGGTAGTTCCACAGTTTACTAGATTGTGCTATGATTGGTAGCACCCCGGTTGCCAGGGGCAACGAGCTGCTCAGGCTGCTCGGGCTGCTCGCAACAAAATCCAATCCAAATTTCCAATTTCGTCTTTGGCTTTGGCCAAATACGATTTGAACCACTTAATCCCCATCCAATCCACGCTCCGAGTGAGAGGCAATCCGACCACGGCTACCATCCGGGGCTGGAAGCGAATCCGAGTCGATGACTTCATGAAATGGAGCCGTCGTCGGTCTCCTCTCTCTTATCGCCGGCGATGGCGATAACGTTAAGCGGCTTTATGGTGGGGCCTTGTGACTTGTGGCCACTCACCGACGAAGAGGATGCCCACAGGTCGCCTGCGTGTGTGTGTGTGTGTGGGTTTGAAATTTATCACGGTAATATTTCAATCACAAGCCGTGGGCGGCGGCCCATCACAATGGGGCTTGGAACCGAAAATCAATTACAATGCTGCCCCCGATACGCGGGCGACATTAGGTGTATCATTATGATAAGACATAGCCATCGCAAGTGCTCCTGACACCGGCAGCAGCAGCATCCACTCGAGACCGAGCTCTTGGACAAGTGGGCGACCGGTGCGTCGAGTGTGGTAGCTGGCCATCGACCGGCCACCGTCCGTAAACAAAGACCGTCCGGATGAAGTGATGAAGTACTAGGCTATTCGATAAGTTTTGAGCCTTATTAACAGAGGGTACTGCTACTAACATATTTTCTTATGTTTATGTTTACCTTTTTACGATCTGTCACTTCATTCTTTGTTTACAAGTTGTGATGATTGATTTTTAGCTTTTTGGAAGGTTTAAAGGCAAAGGAAATTTATGAAACGAATATTGAAAGTGTATAAGAACGAAAAAAGATGGGTTGCCGAATTTAAACGTGGTCGCACAAGTCTTGAAGACGATCCACGTCAAGGAGGTCCAAAAACAGCAACAAATCACCTGAAATCATAGGAAAAATACAAAATATCGTATCGGAAAATCGTCGAGTGACTAGGAAGAGATTTATTAGGACCCCCAAGGCATCTGATTGGGCAGTGTAAGTAATGTTTTAACTGATTCTTCGCCTCTGAAACGATCGCGAAGGTGTTCAGTTCATCAGTTGTTTGGGGTGTGAAAGGAATTCCGTTTGTGAATTACTTGCAAACTGGTAAAACAATAAATTGCAATTACTATCGTAACCTTTTAGATCGACTGAAGGAGAAAAACCGTGGAAAAAGACCCGGTTTGCAGAAGAAGAAAAAACGTTTTCATCAGGACAATGCACCGCGTCATAACAGCATTTTGACAACGGCAAAAACTCAAGAATTAAAGATCGAATTGTTGGATTATCCACCAGATTTGCCCCCTAGCGAATTCCATCTGTTTCCAGACCTTAAAAAATGCATCAGGTCATAACAGCTGTGGAAAAGACTATACTAAATAGTAAAGTGTATTTTGGTTATCGAAGCTCAAAACTTATTGAACAACCCAGTATGGACACTCGGAATCTGCCCACCCTCTTTTCGCTGTAATCCTTGAACACAACACCCACACACACGGAGCCTTTGCTTGGCCGCGCTGTGACCATGGCTGACCGTGGCTATTTGTCACGGGAGTTCTGCGAACACCCGGGCCAGGCGCCATTGCGTGCGTGCCCGTGTACCGGGCATCAATTTCAATCATCGCAAATATCGAATTATTGTGACCTACATTAATGTCTTTTGCGCTCACGAGCCCACCCCCGGGGCCGTGAGGGAGCCCGGCCCAGCGGCCTCTCGGTTAGTTTGTGGCGATTTAATGAATTACAAATTATGAGACCGTGTTCCCCGTGCCACATGGCGACGTCAGCATTCAATCATTTCGGTGGTCTTCGCGGCCCACACGTTCCTAGTACATGCCCGGTGTGCCTTTCGCTCCCCCCACAGATTCTGCACCACGGGACCACGTGCGTGCTGTGGGACACGGAGACCCCGTCGGACCGGTCGTCCTACGTGTACCTGCGGCTCGAGCGCTCCTGTTCGTACGTCTCGTGGCAGAAAACGGCCTGGCGGCGGATCAAATCGCAGCAGGGTATGTGTTTGTCGTGCGACCGGGAATTCCGACCTCTCAGCATCTGCCCTCTCTCTCCTCTCAGACTTTAGCCTTAACGTGAACCCGGAGGAGATTGTGGCGTGGAAGTTCGCCAATCGCTATGCATCGAACATCGGCGAGCTGGAGGCGGGCCCGCAGTGCCAGAACCTGGACGAGGGGGGCCTGGATCTCGGCACGATCAAGGAGATCAACATGGGCTCCCGGAACCACGAGTACGACGCGGAGATACTGGCCGCCGGCAAGCGCTTCGGTCTCACGCACGTCGAGTGCTGCGTCACGCTCCTGTACGGGAGCTCGGCCAGCGAGAACCGGATCCTGTGCATCCTCTGCCCGCCGATGCTGTGCCGGGCGTGGTACGTCGGGCTGAACTGGATGCTGCGGGGTATCCGCCGCCAACAGATCCTCATCGACCGGTCGATGCTGTGGCTGAAGGAGCTCTACATCCAGCTATACCTCGACGAGGGCGCTTGCAGCGAACCGACCGTGGCCGATGCGATCAAAGCATTCGGGGGTCGCTGCTATGGTCTGTCCTCGATCAAATCGTCATCGGGGACGCAACTCAACGATACGGGCGACCAACCGTCGTCGGCGGCAGCGGCGGCCGCTGCGGCTTCCGCCTCTAAGAAGGACTCCTCGATCACCAAGATGCGCAAGAAGCGCTCGGTCGTCAACCTGCTGAATCAGGCCAATCAGCAGGCACCGATTGGTGCCGGCAGTGGCAGTGGAGGCGACACGACACCCTCCGACTCGATGCTGCTGGACACGCGCGTCGACTACCGGACGCGCTCGATCGAGCGGCGGACGCGCGAACGGAACGGCTCGAACGATCAGCTGTGGCAGAACGTGAAGCACCTCCGGATCGGCTCAGTTACCTACGATACTCAATTAGATTTTTTAAGCTTTGTATCACTCTATCGATCGTTTAGGTAAGTTTGCCGGCCGGGCAGCATCCCGATTCCCGTACTCAAACCCCTTCTTTCTCCCGACAGTTTAATTGCCCGGCAAGACCTGCGTGATATCTTCGATCAACTCTCGGTGACGACCATCTCGAGGACGGCGCTGAACGGCGAAAAGAGCCGCAGTGCGCCAGAGCTGTCGGAGGCGATGGTGAAGCGGAAAATCGGCAAGTGTCCGGTGCGCGGACCACACAGGACATGCTGGATAACTGTCTCTCTCTTTCTCTCTCTCTCTCTCCCCGGGCAGGCCTGCTGACGCGCAACTGCTCGCTGGACATGGACCTGACGGAGGCGAAGCACACGCAGAAGCGGTACTTTGATGCGATAGCGGCGTCGAGCATCGCGCACATCGCCACGGCCTCGAGCAGCGACTTCCTGTCTTGCAGCAACAAGGTCATTACGATATCGACGCTGAAAAAGTTCCTCGAAACCCGCCAGATGGAAATCAAAACCGATGAGGATGTGAAAGCCATTATACAGGTAAATTGCGTTACTCGCCGGGCATCCGGCCCGGTCCGGCCTTTCTAACCCGTGTCCCCCGTTTGCTCTCAGCGCCACGAACCGGAGGCCGCCCATCGCATCGAGAACTGTCTGAGCTTCGAGGGGTTCGCCCGGTACATGATCGACAAGGACAACTACGCGTTCCTGAGCGAGATTATGCCGGAAAGCACCTACATGAACCTGCCCCTGTCGCACTACTACATTGCGTCCTCGCACAACACGTACCTGACCGGGCACCAGCTCAAGGGCGAAAGTTCGGTCGAGCTGTACAGCCAAGTGTTGCTAACAGGTGTGTAGTCGGAACCGATTCGATTCGGTGAGTGAATGACAAACTCTTCGGTTTGACAGGCGCACGGTGCGTGGAGCTCGACTGCTGGGACGGCGACGACGGGACGCCGGTCATCTACCATGGGCACACGTTCACCACGAAGATTCCGTTCCGGGCCGTCGTAGAAGCAATAAATAAATCTGCCTTCATCCAATCTTCCTACCCCGTGATACTATCCATCGAGAACCACTGCTCGGTGCAGCAGCAGCAGCGGATGGCCAACATATTCCAGGTGAGAACGCAATCGCGGCCCATTCCCATTCACTGCCGCTAACGCTGCCCTAACGCTGCCCGTTACACTCGGCCCGCAGGCAATCTTCGGCGAGAAGCTGGTGACCAACTTCATGTTCGATCAGGACTACAGCGACGAACCGTATCTGCCGTCGCCGCTGGCGCTGAAGCACAAGATTTTGATCAAAAACAAGAAGCTCATCGTCGAAATACCGGCCACCTTATCAACCGGACTGTCGTAAGTCGCGTCGCCCCGACA
The DNA here is from genome assembly GCF_943735745.2 of Anopheles bellator. Classification (NCBI taxonomy): domain Eukaryota; kingdom Metazoa; phylum Arthropoda; class Insecta; order Diptera; family Culicidae; genus Anopheles; species Anopheles bellator. Next base: position 2,782,714 of record NC_071286.1, on the reverse strand, counting down.
CCGGGGACCGGGGACATCAGTCCCACATCGCACCATCAAGTGACCATTTTCTCTCTCCCTCGGCAGACGACAGAATACGTTCAAACAATCGAATTTATCCAGCAGAGCCAGTTCAATTATATCCAACACTAGCGGTAGTTCGCTGAACGAGGAGTTTAGCGATGACGAGTACGAGGATGACGACGATTTTGACAATATTGATGGTAGGTCATGGGGCGGTGCGGCCAATGGGTCCACTTCATCACAGTGCCGTCTCTCACTCTCTCTCTCTCTCTCTCTCTCTCTCTGTTGGGCAGAAAAAACATATCACACAACTTGGGGATCAATAGAAGATAAGTATAGGCATAGCGTGTGTCACTCCAACATCACACCGACAAAGTCGAAGGCCGACCAGGACGAGCGATCCCGCAAGCGCAGCAACCAGATTGCCCGCGAGCTGTCCGATCTGGTGATCTACGTGCAAGCAATAAAGTTCCGCGGCCTGAACGCCTACAGCCCGCACAACTCAATACGTGCCAACCCGAAGCAGCAGCAGCAGGCCCAGCCGAGTCAGGCGCCGCAGCAGCCACAGCCGGACCGCGGCCAGCCAGCGCAGCAGCAGCAGCAGCAGCAACAGAGTGTGCTCAAGTCGAGCGGTTCCGTCGTGACGGTGGGGAGCATCCTGAAGAACAGCTCGGGCGATACGCTCAGCTTGCCGTCGTCGAGCCACCTGTCGGACAGCCTGTCGCTGAGCTACGACGCGGCCAGCATCAGTGGCAGCGAGTCGCACCTCCCGCCGTCCTCGTCCGCGAACTCCGCGGCCCGCCAGCGCACCATGGCCAACGCGAACCACCCGTGCTACCAGTGTTCGTCGATCAACGAGGCGAGCGCCAAGAAGCTGTGCCGCAAGGATCCGCTGGGGCTGCTGGCGCACACCGAGTCGCAGCTGATGCGCACCTACCCGGCCGGGCTGCGGATCGACTCGTCCAACTTCAACCCGGTGTTCTTCTGGTCGTTCGGCATCCAGATGGTGGCGCTCAACTACCAGACCGAGGACATTCCGATGCACATCAACAAGGCGATGTTCGAGGAGAACAACAGCTGCGGGTACGTGCGCAAAGCGGACGTCCTGTGGAACCGGTCGCACCTGATGTACCGCCGGTTCAGCCCGCTCGAGAAGGAGTTCGACGGTCTGCACGTGACGCAGCTCGTGCTGAACATCGTGTCGGGCCAGTACCTCAACCAGGCCGGTCTCTACTCGAGCACGTTCGTCGAGGTCGAGCTGCTCGGCATTCCGGTCGACTGTGGGAAGCGCAAGACGAAGACGATCCGCAAGAACTCGTTCAATCCGCTGTGGAACGAAACGTTCTACTTCAAGATCATGTTCCACGATCTGGCGTTCGTGAAGTTCAGCGTGTACGAGGCCGACTCGGGCCTGGTCATTGCGCAGCGCGTCATCTCGCTCAAGTGCATCCGGCCCGGCTACCGGCACGTGCGGTTGCGTTCCCCCACCAACCAGCCGCTCAACATGGCCTCGCTGTTCGTGTACACGCGCGTCGAGGAGGAAAGCCTCGATCGGTCGTACGACGAGATCGACGAGCAGTACGTGCTGCAGCGGATCGACAAGAGCCGCGCCACCGATCGCGAACCGGGATCGGGCGAGGTGCCGGCGGTCCTGTTCGAGTCGAGCCGCCTGTCCGACGGCCTCGCGAGTCGCGAGACGAAAGTGCCCCAGCTGAAGCGGAAAATGTTTTTTCTCACCGTGTACGACGTGGTGCCGGACAAGCCGTACACGATCCTGAAGATCACCCAGGAGAGCACCACGAAGGACGTGCTGACGCAGGCGATGGCCAAGATGAACAAGTCGACCGCGGACATGTCCAACTTTATCCTCATCGAGGAGGTGTACCGGGGCTGGGAGAAGAAGGACCGGCTGCTGCCCCCGAGCCAGCGGGTGCTGGACCCGACGGAGAAGCCCCTGCAGGCGCAGGGCCACTGGAAGGGCGAGGGTCGCTTCATCCTCAAGCGGATCGGTAACGATCCGAGCAGCCGCGCCTGGGTGACGTCCATCCGGCGGTCCACCGATCGGCGCGCCTCGATCGCCGCCGCGTCTATGGTCCCGGGTGGCGGGCCGGGTGGCGGTCTGGGAGGAGCGGCTGGCAAGGAAGCAACGGCCGACGATCTGCTGGCACTGGAGAACCTGGACAACTTCCTCGTGTGCGTGTACAACGTGTCGCAGGACATCCCGTACGCGATTCTGCGCGTGCCGATGAAGTCGACGGCCCAGGACGTGCTGGCGCAGGCCCTCCTGAAGGCGCGCCGGCTCGACAACCCGAACAACTTCGTGCTGGTCGAGGAGCTCAACTACAGCAGCAAAGGCAACGACACGATGCAGCGCATCCTGCTGGACGACGAGAACGTGTACGTGACGCAGGCCAACTGGAAGACGATCGGGCGCTTCGTGATACACGAGCGCAGCCAGCTGACCCCGTCGACGATCCGCAAAACGATCCTGCCGATCGAGAAGATCAGCCGGGGCTTCAGCATCAGCCGCGGGTCGTCCTCCTCGTCCACGTCGGTCCACTCGCTGGCCTCCAAGTCACCGATCCAGGTGGCGCTCAGCGATCCCACCGCGTCCTCGTCCTCCGGGGGTCGTGGCTTCAAGGCGCGCGCCGGCCACGAGCACCAGGCGGCCGGGACGACGGCAGCCAAGTCGGGACGCCACCACGGGCACGGTCGCACCAAGTTCTGCTCGGAGAAGGACACCTCGTTCTCGAGCACGAGCACCGGCAGCGGTACGTCCAAGTCCGCGGCCAACCGCCGCGAGGTCCACTCCGAGGGCGAAACGCTCAGCGACGAGGAAGCGAAGGAGTCGGACATTATCTCAACGATGTCGCGCTTCAAGCGCATGTCGATCAAGAAACTCAAGTCCTGGAAGTCCTAACTCGCCTGGACACTCTAGCGCACTTACCGTACGCCGTTTTTGCATCTCTAGCTTTAGCTTTCTCACCTCATCTGCCACACACACTCACACGTAAACACGCTATCACGCTATCACCGGAGATCGCCACCGCACAAAGAGATCGAGCCGCCAATTGCAGCACTACTCTCCGATCCCCGAGTGATCCCCGAAAGTGTACAGGCTTCTAGGCGCGGAGCAGGAGCTAGAAAGGTGTCAGAAACCACTGCTACCGCTCCGGCTCCAGGATACTTACGGCTCTCTAAGTGGCTCCCGTTGGGCACCGGACCCAAGGCCACACTACCCGACATTGTTAAGGCGCTCTCTTCTGCAGTTTACTTCAGTTTCGACGCGCCCGCAAACTAGGAGCGTTAGGGGCCCGAGGTGTAGAGTTTAACAAGATAGTAGTAGTGTATTTTAATCGTTCATTCACACACCCGGCATCGTCTGCCCAGCCCAACCGACAGAAGAAAGGGAATGGACGCGACTCCTAATGATAGAGGAAAACCCTACATGGCAAGTAAAATGCGGGCGCTCCCTGACCCGGCGCGCGAGGATTACGGTAGTAAACAAGAGGCGCATTGTGCGTCGAACCTCTAGCAGAGACCCCCACACACTTTATGCGCGCTCCTTAAATGCAGCAAACACGTTAAATAATAACTTATAAAGCAAAACGTTAATAAATTTAGTACGCTAACGATTTCACGCTAACGGGGGGGGCGCGCGTGCGCCGCGCAAGTTGATATTGATTATGATAAAGAAGGCCAGAGAAGGTCGTGGCGCAGATGTAGCGAGTAATGTAGGTCAACCGAACAAGAGAATGAACGAAATGAGCCGGAAAACCGAGAAACAAACTATGTGATAATAAAGAAAAGTTTAAATTGGATATACAGTTTTTGACGTATCAGATTGAGACCTATTCTTTCGGAACCTAACTAACTAGACACACAAAAACACATTGAACGAATAGTAGCGAAACCGTAGCTAATAAGTAACAGACAAAACCAAAACTATATTTTATATACACCTTCTTACACGTACACACGTACAAAAACACACGTTTACATAGGACACATACATTATACACACGGATCAGGAACACAAACAATCACATGTACTCTCAGAAACAAACCGCAAAAACCAATGTTAGGCAGGTCTATTGTTGAGCAGCTTAGTGAAATACTCAAAGGCATATTACCAACACAAACAAACAAACAGAGCAACAACAGCAAAGCTGAAAGAGCCACTGTACCATATTCCCTGGAGGAACCTGGAAACTAAAGGAACATAAGGAAAAACCAATCAAACAAAACTATATCAGAGTTTCGAGAGATCCTAGGAACCTGGGAAGAGGAATGGAACCATATCCAAACACACATCACAACACACAAACACAAGCACACCGAGCGCATTTTGCGCAGCCAACAAAATCGGTCGACGCGGCACGCGCAATATAAAGTAACACAATGATGGTAGTAACACAATCAAAGCATGCTTCGGTTTTAATGAATTTTTGCAACAAATATAAGCTACAACTTCAGCAGCAGCAGCAGAAGCTCTGATTCCTGTTCCCCCAAAACGCCAATGCCGCCAATGTTAATAGAGAGTTCCCTTTTTTAACTTGTTGTTCGATGAAATGAAAAAAAAAAAAATAAACAAAAACAGAATAAGCATAATGTTAATCAAATCTTACAAAGAAAAGCGAGAAAAACGGGCAAACAAAAAAAAACGAGATTACACAAGAATATAGAAGTTAAACGTAAATGATTGAAGAAACATTAATAACTCAAACACGCTTTACCTTTCATTTGATGAAGAAAAAAGTGAAAATAAAATAGCAACTTATTCTTTGCAAGAACGAATAATGCAAATAGATCAAATCACTGTTGTACAATTCAATTCTGCTTCTTCCTGCCTGCCTGCCGCCCTTTCACTGTGCATTTTATTCCTTACCACCTTTACACGACCGCCATATCGACGGGGACAGTATCCTACCACGTGCCGGCGCTCATCGACCCCTTGTTTTCCCTGCCCCCTAAAACCCACATATGAAACCTTAGCAGTACACGGAATTGAACCAAACCAAACAACGCTGTTTGTTCTCGATGTTTAAATGTGTCAATCTACAGATTTGTACGAAAACATATTTATATACCTATATACTTAAAACCGATGCTGGTAAAAAACAGAAACAATGAGCGCAAGTAAGTAGAACCTGCGGGCAACAAACACTTAGTGCCGCAATAGGCAGCCACACCGTCGCGAACAGGCCGTCGCAGCTAAACTTAATTTAAACCTTAAAGTATGAAAATAAATTGAAAAAAGTTACAAAAAATCCACACAATAAAGTAATAACAATGATAACTTAAAACAATATGGTAACTAGAGCAAGGACAACTAAAATAACTAAAGATAGTGAATAATCTAACTGAACAGTAGAAGGTCACGTGGATACAGTGGAGACATTTTTTAAATAATAAAGAAAAGCAAAAATTTAACACACACAACATTTGCGACGTTGCAGTGTCCCGTGCATATTCCGCTCCTATCCTCAGGAGGAAACGGACATTCATCCTTTCTACTCTCATGCCGCCATTTTGTATCTCTCTACTTGTCCATCAATATCTCTATTATGACTCGCAATCTGACTACGATGTTCGCGTCCTGATCGTCCGAATTTCGGTTTTATATTTTTGCTGCCACAGGAAGGTTCTGACGTGTTCACGGTCCGAATTACGGCTCGTGAAGCCCGGCAGGAAGAGTCCTTTCAACACGTTCAACATTCGTTCATAAATGTCCTTTGCTTTTAAGGCCGGTCCACACGATACGATATGTCGTAGCTATTTATCGTAGCGATCTGTGGAGCGTCCGCACGATACGATGTGCCTGCGCAGCGAATATCGTAGCGTGCGTGCGAATATCGTAGCAATTTATGGTCGGCCGACCATAAACGTTTTGACAGAGGCGCAGCAGTTTGGAAGAAACAGCTCGCAGATCGGCTAAATGTGTCCCAAGCTGCCATATCCCGGCGTTTGAAGGCCCTGGGAAAGAGACAGAACCGTCCAAAAAGCCACATTTCATCGGCAACGAATAGCAGACCAAAACGAAAGCGAAAGCAAAGCAACATAAAAAAAAACGCCCGCCGGAGCGGTGTTGGTCTTGTGCCTAATTATAGAGCGTTTGGTTGTTATTAATTAAGATGCAGGCAGAAAGTTATCTTGCTGAGAGTAAATGGACAAGAATAAATCTAAATTTTACAATAACATTATCAATTAGTAGCAGGGTTTTTCTTTAAGTGAGGTGGTGGAATCTACGACAAATCGCGGCGTTTTTGCTTTCTAAAATGGTGGCAATGCTACGCATGGTTCATATGCTTTATTGGGAGTAAACAGAGTTGTGGAGTTGCTCGGCAACCGAGATAACGGTTTCGGAAGCTTCGCAGTGCTGCACTAAAGATGCCGACATCACCGAGTTGCCATAGTAGGCGCCACTGATCGAGCATGCCATGCTTCCGATCGTGTCACAGTCCCCGCCGAGCGAAACCGAGTATTCCAGTGTGTTCCGAAACGATTTACGATCCGACTGCAATCCGAATCAGAGCATCATTAACCTGAATCGCTAAAACACATAGCACGAAAGCTACTTACGTCCGCTGCAAGATCCTTCGTGTGGCGCAAGAAACAGTAAACCGCCGTAGGAACCGAGTACAGGGCCGCCACACTATGGCCCAGCAAATTTAGCACGTTTTCGTCCGATTGTTCGACCTTGTTCTCGAGTAGTTTCTCTACATTTTGCAGCTGGTTCTCGTACGCATTGTGATTCGCATCCAGATCGGGATCGTTTTCCTTTTCCACCTCAACCATCTGTGCTTTCAGTTCCGCAAGAAATGCCTTCCACGAGAATGGCTCGTTTGGGTTCAGCAGTAGGCTCTGCCGTACGGCTAGCGCCTGCAGGATGGCACCGTTTATGCCGAGTACGTTCGTGTGCGTAACCGTGGCCGTGTCCCTCACCAATCGAACCAGCTCGTCGATGCCCTTGTTGGCGCAATATAGTGCAACCGGTGACACTCGCATCGCGGCACCGTTACCGAACGATCCGGTTCCGCCAAACTGTTCACTGGCCGGATCCGTTGGTTCGGCAAACTTTGACCCCCTCAGCTTGCGGAACACTTCCGAAACCGCTGGCCCGTAACCACGCTTGGGCTCTTTGAAGTAATCGACCACGAAATTTTTGGCCAGCTGTTTCTGGGAGAATCCGTTCGGGTCGAGTAACGCTTTAGCCACCCCCAGCGTCATCGTTGTATCGTCCGTATACTTTTTGTAGGGAGCTAAAATATATCACCCGTGTTCTCAGAAGAATGGCCAGAGCAACGTGCTGTTCGAACAACAGACCTTTAAACGGTGGTCCTTCCAACTTGTCGAGGTTCCTCTTCAGGACCAATTTGGAACCGCTGTCCATGAGCTGACCTTCGAACGGGGCACCGCAGCAGTCGCCAATCAGGACGCCCAGCAGGGCACCTCTGAATTTCGGCAGCATCAACGATTTGTCCAACATTGTTCAATACTGTGGAAACTGGGGTAACTTGTAAACGGTTCTGCAGGACCAAAAACACGAATCGTTTCGCGCGGATAATTTGCGACTTTGCACGAAGTAAACAATCAGATGATCACGGCCCGGTAAAAAACGTACACCTCAAGGAAGGAAACCGGTTGCCAATCGCTAGAATGGGGAATCGTTATGTGATAAGCAGCGAGACAGTGAATGGTGTAACATTATCTTGATAAATCCTTGATAACAGAGAGAAATCTTTATATTGTACTTAAAAATCTGTCAATAATTAAAAGCAAAGTTAAAGGGTCTTGTGATAGAGCGATAGATTTTACACCAGGTTGTTTTGAAAACAAATACCTGTTCGGCCGGCGATTTTGAACGGTTGCTGTCAATTTGCTCCTCATTATGTTTCTATGGCAACACTGCCTTAGTTTGACATCAAACAAATGATTTCATGTTGAAAACAAACAAAATTTGGTTTGTAACTTACCGTTAAATTAGATCATGTCGACTTTTGTGCCCAACAAGAACATTGGTTTTCTGCTACTTGCTACACAAAACTGCCTCCGAAACTGCGATCAAATGCTTGTCCAAGCATACGGGGACGGTGTTTTTGGAAGATCGCAATGCTTTCAGTGGTTTAACAAATTTAAACATGGCGATTTTAACTTACACTGGCGGTACAAAAAAATTTAAGGGCGCTGAACTAGAATAACTTGAACTTGAACTTGACAATATTGCCTAATGACGGGATTTCGGTCCTTTCTACAATTCTCACGTGCTATCGTTGAATGTGCTAAATAGTGTGATAGGCCTCTAGGGAGGCAGCTTAGGCTCCCTTGTTAATTTATGACCAAAGCGGAGTAATTTACGGAATTCAAATATTGTTGTTAAAATTGAAATTTACGCTCTGGCAATGTGCGAATAAAGAGGGTTTAGCCATTTCTTTCTTCGTGTACGAAACAAAGGCGACATCTCTGGAAAACCGATTCACTCTATTTGTAGTGAAGTGTGCGCAATTTTCGGATATTCACAAAGCTGGCAAAAGCAAGAGACGGTGGTTTCGGTAAGATGCTAAATGAGTTTTGTATTTCGTTCTGCTTTGTGGCGCTCTGTGTGTGTTACAATGTTCGTTTTGCTCGCTCATTGTCCTCGGCAGGAACTCTGACGGGATATTCGCGGACCCCGACGACGTGCAACACTCTCTAGGCTCGCGCGTCCGTTAACGCGTTAGGTATTGCGTAGATTTTGTTATTCGCTTTGTTAGTGATGAGATATGTTTGTATAATTAAAAATATTGCTCTAACAACGTGTGACGGTAAGTAATCGGATAATGATTGGTAACCCTCCGAGGCAGAAACTTTTCGAATTGCTATCACGTGGCGCAGCCTGCCTACGCCGGTGATAAGATGGTGATGATAATTTAGTAGAGTGATGAGTAAATCACGTCCGGTTGCTAAAACACTCCAGCTGCTGAACGGGGCCAGTGTTGCGGTTAAAACGAGTACATGGATCAGACCGGAGGCCTCCTCAAACATGCAGAAACGGGTTGTTGTTGTGGATGAACGGAATGCTTGTGTTTAAAGATTGAACCAAGGATGATGGTGTTCCGATCTGCTCGCTTTTTCTCTATCTCTCTCCCTCTGTACGTGGGTTCCAGCACCAAACCGAAGACGACCGTCCGCCTCTCTCCCCAAAAACATTGCTTTCCGTTTCGGTGCGCCCCTCCCAACGCGGAGGGCGCCCAGAGTTCGATTTTTAGAAAACTATAGCTTTTTCTTCTCTCTTTAACTAATTAATATCTCTATCATGATGTTAGTCAGTGTGACTCCGTGTGCTACTCGGCGGCGGTACGCTCGCGCGATCCTCTAACATCGATACCAGGGCAGGTGTGGCCACCTCACTCCGGGGGAGAACAATTCTTCAAAGGTCTAACGAACACATGTTGTTTAGCCCGCTTAGCGGAGCGGATACGAAGAGACCGGAAGGAACATACTCTAAACAGGCAGCGCCGTACGCGCTTCCACTAGTGTTCCGCCAATCTGCCATTACCATTTACGCTAGTTAGTGAGTGAGTTAGTTAGTTAGTTAGTTAATTGTTTACTTCGCTCTATGCTTGTTTGCTCGTGTTTACCCCGACTCGTTTGTGTTTATATATGTGTTCGATTACTAAGGTTTGTCTTTGAAGAATTTGGTTTTATCATAAAATCTCTAATGTTAACTCTATCTCCCGTATAATTCCTTTTTGTTTTCTCTCTTTTGTTCACTTGTGGTGTGTATTATATATTTCACTCTCTCTCTTTCTCTCTCGCTCTCTTTCTCTTCCTCGCTCTCTCTCTCTCTCCCTCTCTCTTCTCTAATATCGCACTGCTTGCTGCTAGTTTGTTGCTTGCCATCGCCAGTGTCTACCTGTCTACCATTGACAACCAGCTACAGTTTAGTTAAGAAATAGCCCAAAAGAATATGGCTACACGTTGTTCGAAGGTAAGGTTCGAAAAATCCGTTAACGCTCTGTCTATTGTTTACAGTGGAACCGGCATGGGCTCAAATGTGCAGTGCCGTGCGGAGGAACGAAATTCGAATCGAAGTGTGCTTTACGCACACACACAATGCCTGCTTTGTTCAGGAAGGAAGGCCATTGCTAAACACAGTAGGCACATGGATATTCAAAACAAAAACCCGACTGGGGAAGAGATGTTTCAGTTCGATAAGATTGTTGAACAAAATCAAGGAAACAGTTGTTAAATAAATAATCTTAAAACATTCCACTATTCCCAAAAACAATGGATAACACCGTCGGATCTGCAATTGTCGGTTGAACCAACTGAAACTGAGTATGGCTTGTTTCCCACTTTTGTTGAAGTGTTTGCTTTCCTTTATATATATATATATATCTACTATAGTGTTTTGTTTTGCTATAATATCATTTCTGTTTACGTTTCTTTGTATTATATAGTATAATTCATAAGTAGTTCTATTTATATGTATATTCATATATAAGTATTAGTAAGCGTCATTGATTTGTTTCATTTAAATTGTCCCTCTTCCGTTCGGGCCGGCCGGCTTTCGACATCTTCCACCAACGTTCGTGGCCATGACACAACTCATGTGGCCGACAATGGACCACCGAGATAATATGGGAGCGCCGTAAGTTTGGGGGGGAAGGAGCTATAGGAAGAGAATAGTGTTCCGTAATTGTTCATCGTCATAATTGTAGTAAGGTTTATGGTGAATTTGGCTACTTGTTTGGTTTGGCTCAATTACAGGCTGGCACTAACTTGTGGTTACCTTCGACACGCACTTTCTCCAGAGCCCAGTGTATTCTCGAGGGATAATTGTTGTATCTCCCGCCCGGACCGTTCTACTTTAGCTATGGTACTTGCTTCGAGATCCACACTTTGCCCATTCGTTACTTGTCGTAGATATTAGGGGTACTTTTTGGTATTCATAATAAATCGTAATACTCTTTAGATTGCTATTTATACTGAGTGATGCATACTGCGATGGAACGTCGCGTTTTGTGCGCTAGAATCGCACGGTACTCGCTCTCTGGAACTGCAAATTGTAACATGTTACCTACATTAGCTACTCTGCCGGCCACCCAAATTCCACCCGGTTGGGCCCGGTTTCCACTGCGTTTGGCACACTGTCTCCGGCTGCTCTACAACAACCACCGCAATCTAAACGGGCTGCGCTAATGTAAGTGGAGCTCTACTGATGCTTTTTAAAAATTTCTTCTATCCCATCGTCCAGCGAGACCCGCGCTTAGCCTATTGTTACCTTATTTGTGTCGTTCTTCTGCTACACACCTGTGTGTGTCTGTGTGTTGCCACCGGTTGGTTGGGTTCGCGTAAAAAAGGGAACCCAATCTTGGGTCATAATTGTTATTCACTATTCGCTACTTTATAGACAGATTTGCGATTCGCTTACAAAGGGGTTATGAACGGAATATGGTAGGTTTTGCTTTTAATTGGGAGGGCAAAACCGAAAGTGAGAACGATTCTAGGGACTCTATCACTCTATTAGATTTTATAAAATGTTTCTCCCTTTCGGTGCGCACGGCGCGCGAGTGGCGAAATTCGAACCCCCGGGATTCTTCTTCGATTCTCCGTCGAATACAGTAATCTCCGAAGCGTGATTGTTTCGTTAGGTATTGACACGGTACTTTTGAACGCAACCCTCGGTTTTTCGGTTTATCATTTCGCACAACCAATAGAGGAGGACACTGGCATTGGGGAGGCCACCGATCTCTCGGGAAGGCTTCTCCGCTAGGTAAAGGTACCATTACACATTCTAAGGTTAGGTAGTAATTTGTTCTTATGTCTTGACTACTGGTTGACTACGAGACTTTCGTCCCGACGAATTTCGATCGCGAGTACCAAATTGCTACACCGCCATTGATGATTGATTCAATCCAACTATTGTTCTGTTCTGTTCGCTCACACTAAACATTCGCGGCACACCGCATGTCGAAGAAAGTAACAAGTAAATGTTTGCTTACTATGAAACAATAACCAATCGCCCAAGTGGACGACGATGGCAAGACAATTTTTCGACAGAAGGGGTACGTATTTTTGTTGCCGACCACTTACGACCGGACTTTCCGGGCTCCCTCGGTGGAATCGATTCAACCGGGCTGACTAAAAATTTGCTACAGTGTGGCGTTCGTCCGAATAGTGTTGCTTACGAGTATAATATGCGAGGCCGAGAAGAATTGTTAACTTGCATTGTCTATATAACATGTCACATGGAACTAAATTTCTAAGCTAAAAATTCTAACGTTTTCCCTTTTGATAAAATCAATCAATTCTCAATCCAACCGTAGTAGATACATCCAGCTGACACTACAGCGAATGAAGATCACCATTTGGAACCGACTATCGGAGGGCAAGCACGCATCGCGTTTCTAAAATGTGTCTAAAACCGCGGCCACGGCCATCCGAATCCGAATTGGGTTAAAGAGTTTGGCTACCATGGAGTTTGGCTAGCGAGTCTCTGTTGCACTCACCATTTTGAACTATTGCCTATCGCTCCGAGGGCTTATAATAGAGTGTCGAGATGATTCGCCACCGATAGAGCGTCAATTGAGCGAGTTTGAAGTGTGCTAAATTCGTTACTCGAGATATTTGCCACCGTTCCGCGTTTGAGCTAGGAAAGATTATCTAAAAAACAGCAAATTTTGAGCCCATCATCAAACAACAAACAGTTCTATAGAGTTTACCATCTGACAAGGGCACAGAAATCAGGGGTCAGGATTGGACTGGGTCGGAGAGAACTGTGACCCGCAGGAACGCAGGTTGTGGTTATGCGGGGTGCAACGATACTAGAGAGTAGCTAGGTCCCGAAAACGCTAAGGTGCTACTACTGTTCGCGTTCACGGCGGGAAGCACGTACGAACCGCGCTTGAGAACCGAGGCCTGATAGCCAAGTTGAGTGTTTCAAAGTCGCGCGCCCACCTAATGTTGCTAATTGATTAATTCCGTTAAGATGAGGCTGGGGCACCCAATCGCACACGCCACGCTATTGTTAGCCGGGCAGCGCTTAAGCAAACTCGAGCCCCTTCACACCGAACTCCATACCGTCGTCGTCGGTGTAACGGTCGATCACCAGCAGCGAACGTCGCCGGGCACGACGACAGTCCACGAGCGCCGTGTGAGTCGGCTGCTGGGAAGCGTTTTGTTACACGATCACCTCCATCCGATTGCCCTTGCGCGAGACGCGCGTCTGATTGTACGGATTGTCCACCAGGCCGCCACACTTGAAGGTAAAGATTACAGTTTGGCCACTAAAGTTCGCTTCGAAGCTACAATGGAATAGAAAGTGGGTTCGGTCACAACGGCGCCAAGCAATGCGCATTCAACAACGGCACGGCTTACTCTGTGCTGATGGTTACTTCTGGCGATTTGGCAGTAGCATTCTGGATGACAAGAAACAGCTTTGTGACGATTTCGATCGAGTGGGCCGTTTGCAGCACAAAGTCGCCCTTCTTTTTACCGATTTCAGACTGTCGAGAGAGAAAAGCACAACAAATAGGTTAGCATTTTTGCGAAAATATCATATTTTTAAGCGAATGTACATAGTTCCTCCTGGCCCTGGAAATGTATCGGACAAATCTTTACATTCGAAGCTACAGCTTTCAATTTTTGCTACAAGAAATCCATTATTTTTGCGTGAATTTCAAAACATTTTTTTGAGTCACTACACTACTACAGACTTGTAGTGACACGACTTGTGTTGTTCTGTTGGAACATAACACCTTTTCCATTGGCTAAATCTAACCGTCTCTGATCAATTGCTAGCTTCAAACGTTCCAGTCATCATTTGGGCTATTCTTAGTAACCATCCATTTAAGAAATCCGATTTCATTCCGTTTGGCCAAGGCCAAGAATAAAAGACTGTCTGTTGACAATGAGCATAAACTTGAAATTATTTGATCGATTCTTTTCAAGATATCGATCCGAACAGCCATCGACCGAGAAAATAATGGATTTCTGTTTCCCCATCCTAATATTAATTGAACAAACACACCACTTGCGATGAATCGTTCGGTTCATAAAAAGCATTAAGCAGTTCTCTAGGAGACTAGTCTAACATCGAGCAATCCAGAACGGTCCAGAAGCTAACGAAACTGCTGCTAGGTGTTTACTAAATAACCCGCGTTTTTGATGCGCCATTCTTCGCCTATAACACGAGATTTCGCTTAATGCAGGGCCGGGGGCCGGCAGTGCCCGGCAGTGCTTACCTGGAACAAACATCCGGTGGGTGATTCCGAACGGTCGGACATATTGGACGAGCAATAGTTATCCTACGGGGAGCCAACAGTGCGTGGGGAAACAGACAAATGCGGCGGGGATGTGGCGGCGTGTGGCGGATGATGAGAGGGTGTCGCAACGGGATGTAACCGGGAAACACAGTACCATCAACACATGGGGTAGTGGGGATTCGGAAATTCATTCGTGCGAGCGTGTTTCAAAAAAAAAAAAACCAAACCGAAAAAATCCGTAAGAACGAAACGAAAGAAAACATGTAGTTCACAACTTGCTCACCCACACACCGGGGCATCGTTCGCTGCCCGTACTTACCGCACGAATGTGTATGACGGCAATGTCGTCAAAGTACGGACTGAGCGACATCCGGTAGATTTCCGACGCCGGAATGCGGTACTTGATTTGCATGGTTTTCTGATCCAGAAGCAGCATCGAGTTGGTGGAGATCACCAACAGAATGGGGATGAACTGGGGAGAAATGGAGGCCCGTGTTATGGCGAAACATTCGAAGGTCGAAACCGTCGGGCAAACTGCCCTTTGTCATACCTTGCCACTGGAGCGTGCAATCTTGTTGATGATATCGGCAAACACCACGTACTGATCGTTGTGCTCGCAGCTCACACGCTTCCACTGGATGTTTTGCCGCAACCTAATGTAGTCACCGTGGAACGGATGGGCGACACTGCGCGGGTACGAGATTTTGCGATCCTTGAAAATGATGCTGGCGGTCACTTTCTCCCGCATGCGATTGCGCGCCGGCTGGTCGTACGATTTCCGGTACTTGTAGCATCGCCAGCGGTGAAAGATAGTACGCAGCAGCTGCGACGTTTCGGTCAGAAACGTTGGTGCCGACGGCCAATCGAGACAGATTGGGCTCATGTTGTCATGCGGTAAGCGTAGCAGCAATGTTAAAAGAAATTCGCGCGTCTGGAACGAGGAAAGAAAGCACGTCACCATGACGACCACCATTGGTAGAAGGGCATTGCTGAGGTCGTGACCGTTTTTACCTTGAGGAGGACGAAAAATCTACCAATCACCTGTACGGCCCACTGGGCCTGCTTTCGAAACTCGACTATCCGTATCTTTTCGCGTTCCTGTAACGGGCACTCTGTCAATACACTGCTAACCAATGATCGCGCAACGAACTTACTCTCCAAACACGCCAGTAGCCCGCGATGATCAGCTGACTGTGGCGCAGGGCAAGGTACTGTTTCCGTTTTGTGTAGCAGCGGTACGTTTTCTGTATCAGCAGCGCCAGCTCGTTGAGGCGCACCTTCCGGAACTCGTCTAGCTCGTACACCGTGCGGGGACTGCGAATGAATACCTTTTTGCGACCGATCGTAAACTCGGCCCCGGGCAGTGGTACACTGCGTATGATCAGCGCCACACCGTCAACCGTCGTGCCGGTAAAGTGGGGCCAAGTGTACTGGCACAGAAGCTTGTAGCGTTGCACGAACCGTGCGTGGACCATGTTGAAGCAGTGGCCATTGCGCCACAGGTTGATGAGAGGCATCAGGCTATAGAGAACGGGGGTCGAGGTTATAAATGCGAAGCCATTGCCAAAGATGCAGCCACTTACCAAAGGTAGCGAACCTGATGCTGCACCAAACCGAGCTCAAACATTTTCGGTTGCTTCAGCTCGTTCGGTTTGATGCAGAAAATGTAATGGTTCGAGCGCTGCTCGAGCAACTTGAGCAACGTTTGCAACGAGGTCCGCAGGTTGGTGCTTAAGCTCGATGGTGGTTTACGGTTTGCGTGGCGCTTCGGGTTACCCTCGGGGAACAAACAGGATGCGATCAGGAGATCGCTCTGAAACAGGCAGCTGCTGATGTGCTTCGGCAGGAGGTCCATGTTTTTCTCCGTGAACCCGTTCGTCGTGTACACGACCGGCCCTTCGAAGTGACGCACTCTGAGGGCAGTGGATGAAAAAGCATTCACCGCATTAGCTTCGGCTTCGCGTACAGCCGACGGGAATGTGCACTTACTGGAAGCAATTTGAAGGCAACGTCGCGTCACGGGCCAGAAAGTTTGTATGGCCCGCACAGCACTGGTGCAGCCTGGTCAGCAAGAGCCCATCGTTAATGACCTGCGGCTCGTCGAGCAGATGCAAGATACCGAAGCACGGCTTATCGATCAATTCGCAGATCGGCCCATTGTCAAAGTAGTCGATCCGTATCCAATCCAGTCCCTCGTTGACATACAAATCTTGCTGATGTTTCAGCACGTTTTTGATAAAATGCTGCAAATATGAACCGTTAACAGTTGCCAAAGTGGGGCCAGCAGCTTTCCGCCGGAATTACCTGTTGCATCCGCTCGTTGCAGTAGTTGATGGCCAGCTGTTCGAAAGAATTCTTTTCCAACGCTTCGAAACCGTAGAAATCTAGCAAACCGATCGTTTTCCCTCGACTGCCGCCGGTGCTGGACTTTAGCTTTAGTGCATCGTTCACGCGTGTCACGATCCACGCAAACAGTCGGCCGTAGAGCGTCCGGCAGAGGGTGAACTTGATGCGCGAAGCGTAGCACGCATCGATTTCCGTCCCGTCCGGCTCCAGCTGGTCCCAGTTGTCACCAAGTCGCGTGAGGCAGTTGAACAGAAGCTGATTGTCCAGCTGCAACAGCTGAGCGATCTCGTCGAGCTCTGTGGGGGTTGCGAAACTCAATTACCGAAACTGGAAAGTATCGACCGGTACGGTCATAAGAGAGGTGGTCACTGAAACGTACCGTACTCGTTGGAAATTTCGCACCCTTCACTCCCGTCGATGTTGGTGGTAGGAATGAAGGTGAGATTGCCAAGCTTCAACACAACTGCTAGGATGGTGAAAATGGAGAGTATTTCATCCTGCGCAAAGCCCAACACTTCCAGTGATCGCTAGGGGTGATAATAAAGCGTTCTAAGATCACCAGGTCAAGCCGTCGGCAGCAAGCGTGTTCGCTTACCTTTGTGTAACAGAAATTCGTACGATCGTCTTCGTTGGCGAAGCTGTTCTTTAGCAGTTCGTACTTGTCAATGTTTCGCTGCAGCTTAAGTGATTCTGTGGCAAAAAGTAATATAGATTCGACATTTAACCCGCGCATTGCGATAGAACCCAAACGAAGTAGTTCTTACTGAGCAACTGTATGTCGGCACCGGACAGTAATTGGTAGAAAATGTGAAAATTCCGTTCCCCAGAGGGTCGCGTTGTTACACGGGACTGAAAAGAGAAGCCGAAAATGACGATTATATTCAGACTAAGTACATCTATAGCTTCGCAAACACCGAACATCTTCTAGTAGTCGCCTTATATCTACCTTTTCCAACATGTCTGAATGAAAGATGGAGGCATAGAGAACCGAATAACGGGGGGACAACGATAAAGTTAAGCTTGATCAAACATGAACAGATCATTAATACTCACACAGCGTCAGATGACCACCGACAGGATCGCCCTTGTAATCGAATTCGATGTCGAAAAATTTTCCCTGCAAAGAAACGTTCCCCATTAGTCAGACTGTCGGTGCCGAAGGTTTGCCGGGCTTGCTGGGCCACTTACAAAGCGGCTCGAGTTGGCGTTCTTCCCCGTCACGGCGTTTCCCATCGCCTCGAGGAAACTTTCGGCGTGCGCCACACGCTCACGCATCTTCTGGAGTTCCAAATCACGGATATACACCTCCTTCGAGATGGATTTCAGTAGCTGCCGCCGGGAGCAGGTCAAGGGCGACGTGGTCCCATGATCGTACGTCAGTGCGATCGACGAAGATGACTTGTGGATCGAACGGGTGCTACTGTTCTGGTGGCAACACCGCATGAGACCGCGTTTCTGGAGCGACGGCGAAGGGGCGCACATGCGGTTCAGGTCCGCGTGGCTGCTGGTGCAGTTGTGCTTCGGGCAGGCCGTCCCGGTGACCGCGGATTTGAGCGTTGACTTTGTCGGAAACTCGCTCCCTTCGGTCGAGCGGCTGATGGACTGGTTCGAGTGCTTCAGGCACTTGGGCGTACTGGCGACGGACATGAATCCGTAGTTGGCCATGGCCGGCAAATTTTCCGAGCTCTTGTGATGCGAGATCAGGTCGAACTCGACCGTTTTTTCGTGCGAACATTTCGGGTGCTGCGGAGAAACGAAACTGATAAGTGGAAGGAAGCGAAATGGTGCAATAAAAGCGCCGCTTACCCTCGATGATGAGTTGTACTTCATAATGCTGTCAAGCCGCCCTCCGGCCATCGTACCGGACGGGGCCGCACTTTCAAAGGACGATCCAATGCGATTGATTGTGGAGTGCTTCGGTGTCGATTGTCGCGAACTTGGATTGGAACTGCGAAGCGAAAATATCGGTGCCCGGCTGCGCCGCATCTCGGAGAGCTGCGTCAGGAAGTGGACGATCATGTGCGACGATTCTGTTTTGCCCGAACCACACTCGCCCGCCATTATGATGCACTGGTCTTCGTTATAGTTCAGCAGGAACTGGTGTGCAGAGTTGGCCAGCGCGAAACTAAAAGGAGTGGAAAGGTGCTTATAACGGGGGCCACACACTAAGCCTGCGCCGACTTACATGTGCGGTGGCAATTGAAAGAGGCTTTTGGTCGCATACTTTCGAACTTGCTCCGGACTGTAGATCTGCAGCGTTTTGTAGGGATTCAGGGCCACCAGGAATGTGCCGATGTAGGTCTAAAAAAGGGCAGAAAACAAAACGTAGGTACTGGAGAAGCTCGACTTTTGGTGCGCCCTTGCGCTTACATATATCAAATCACGTTTGTAGCGCTGGTGCAGATTGTTGATGAAGCTCTCCTCGGACAGGTTCTCCAGCAGCACGGAGTCCCAGCTGCCGATTTCCTGCTCCATGTTCGGCATTTTCATCGAGTCTGTCTTTACGCCCTTCCGCATGAGTACCGAGCAATTCCTTCCAGTGTACAGTAGCAGCAGCAGCAGTAGTTGGTCAGTGTGCGCCGGAACCGACCATCTGACAAAGCAGTCGGTGCTGAAGGTCGCCCCTTCACGTTACGAACCTCAGCTCGCTGATTACATGATGCATGCTAATTTATTCACCTCCCCGCGAAGCTCTCGCATTCCAAACGACCGCGGGAGTTGGCATTTTGGGCACCGTACGATCGGTAAACTGCCTCGACGAACTGGTAGCTCCTCCGGCCCTCTTCTTCCGCAGCGTGGCGGGCGGGGTGGCAACGTTTTGTTGTTCTCAAGTGCCCCGTCGGATTATCCGCGCACCTCACCTCCAAAGCACGCGTTTCGGACCAGCACACGACGGAGGCGGCAACAAAAACTACACTCATTTACCCTTAAACAGTAAGTTTGGCAACTTTGGCGAAGGCAATGGGCCAGCGGAAATCTGCACAGCCTAAAACTTTTTTTCCTCCATTGCATCCCAAATTTTCCTCTTCTATTATGACACTTCGTACCAGGAGTACTAGATTTGATAATGCTGATTTCTGACAGGCTCGTGTTTACGTCATCCCATCAGCTAGCACGCTACGATGTTCCGAACGCGGAGGACGATTGCTTGATGTCCCCCTCGAAAGGGTATGAATTATGGTGGTGATTTTCTCCATTTAGCATTAAATCACGCGTTATGTGATAGGCAATTTAATAGGTACTAATTATTTCGTGTATCGGATGCCAACACTTCTATCAACATTGGTGCCGGCAAATGTCATAACAAACCCGCGGGATCCACCAATAAGTTCACGCAATGCTACTTCCCGCAGTAAATTTGGTAAATATTTGCTTCCTCCCGAAATGGATTACCTTTACACCAATTAACGTTCCTGGTCAATCTGCTAGATGATGTGCCGGTTTGCCGTGACGAGACGTTGCATCCACACAACGGCCCTCGCGGCAAAATCTCAATCCGGTCGGTACAAAATCACCCCGAGAGGCGACCGCCCGCTGACGTACGAAATGGCCAACCCGCCACACCAGATTGCCCATCGCAAGGCGTGGAACTCGTGGAATACGTGTAAGTTAACCCGAAGACGATGCACTTGCTTTGTACCGCGTCAGCTCACCGTCAAACGCTCCGTATCATCCGTAGCAAACCTGGAAGGTGAACTGCGACCATCGCAGACGATGCTGGAAGACGATTTCGTGCGCCGTTTCATGACCGGCACCTGGCACGGAATGGTACTGTCGGAGGTAATTATCAAGCGCCAGCACAACCACATCCGGATAGCGGCAATCATCAGTCGATCCATTCCGGCCCGCAAAATGTACTTCCTCATCGGGTACTGCGAGGAGCTGCTGTCCTACTGGTTACAGTGTCCGGTAACGCTCGAGCTCCAGACTACCGACGGTAGGAAGGATGTTATCTTTAAACACATTTAAAACCTCGCAGCCGCGTGGGCAGTAGAATAAAAGTAATGCCTAAATGGGTAATCATTGTTAAATTACTTTATTTTTTTCTTCATTCATCTTTATGACTCCTTCGCATGAGAGAGTGTATGGTTCGTTTGGGTCGTTTCTTCACCGAGGGTCATTCAAATCGTCGACTTATTGTATGATGCTTGTGGTTGCCGTTGCTGTTTTGAAATGAACTAATGTGAGTTTGAATGTGTTTACAAGTAAGCAAGCAATGAAACGATCGGTCCTCGTCAGTAATAGAATCAATTTTGAAAAATGGTACCAAAGGGAAATCCTAAAACGATGGTTCTTACAGTGATCTTGTTGCAAAGTTTCAATGCCCAATTTTGCTGGTAAAGTATGATTGTCAGAGAATTGACACACTACCTTTCTGAGGCAAATTATAATTACTCGGTGCAGTATGTTGGCAAATGGTTACCACGAAACCAGTGGATGTTGGCATCGACAAGACCCAGCGCCGATTTTAATGGATGAGACCGGTGAGGTGATTAGTTTTGCTTACGTTTCTTCTAAATGCAACTGATCGCGCCATTGTACATGCCTGATGATCTGATGATGTGTTGCTTGTTTCACGCCGCGCTCGTGTCACTGCACGACGTTCGTTACACTTTTGCTTTAACCGCTTCCGTCCGGTGTGCGTTTACGTTTCATTTGATCAGTGTTTATCAGTGAATGAGGCTTCCGGGCTGCACTCTTGGCACGTTCCTCCGAGAGTTGTGATGATTTTGCTGCTGCTCATTAGGTTAGTTAGGTTATGGTTTGCTCTGTTTGCGGTAGGAAAATACACTGCGCCCTCCGAAGGGACATCATCGTGGGGACCATGGTCGTACAAAATATTCTATGCCAAATAGCACGCTCCGTGCACGCGATTTAGGCGTTCCCCATTTCCTGCTAAAATCTCATTTTGGGCGATTTTTTTCCTACTGAGGAGAGTACGGTACTAAAGCGTCATGTTGTTCTTCATGTTGCGCACCCGGTTGGTTTTGTCCGGGTTGTTATTTTTACACTCATACCGGAAGGGTTTAAAGGTCACAATTTGATATACAGCACGACGCTCGGCAACAGTAGCAAAGCGGAGGTAAATACAGCTATGGATCGCACGTGAGCTAGTATGAATAGCACGCCAGGGGATGCAAACTATCAGCAAATTGGCAGAATGGAAAACTAACTGTTCACTGTTGTTCCAAATAATCAAACACCCCTGTGCTAGTCGCTATCGCTTAAAGCCTTCCAAAACATGGCATTTTGCTCTAATTTTAAGAAGCATCTCACGAACTGATCTCAATCTCCGTGTGCTGCTCCGTCGTGTGCAATAATAATTGTAGTACGTTTGTTCCGCGTAGCCGCATTATGTGCACCCTTGTTCCATCGATCGTAGAATATTGTAGGTTTTTTTTGCTCAGTTTCATTGTTTTTCATCTCGAATCGAACATTGCGTTAAGGGGGAATTGTTCAAGTCGTTGTTTAAGTGCTAGTATTTTGCAACTTCTTGTGTCCAGCCTTTTTCGTAACCTTTGTACTTTTACTTCTTCTTGCTGGTGGTTCGATTTTACAACACGTTCAACCGACGCTACACAAGGTAATTGATGTGACGTTCACGTTTTAAATGCTGCATTTAAACTTTTTCTTTTGTCCGTTTAGTAGCTCTCTCTCTCTCGTTTCGCTTTGCAACCGTCAGTCCTCTATGCATTGGCCATTACGATGTTCGAATTAGTGCCCTTCTTATCTATACCGCGCGGTGCGCGCACCGATGTTGTTAGTTTGAGGTGTGGCCATTAGCGCACAGATTTCTGGCCTGTTTAGACTCATTATTCATTCGGTTTGGTTTTATTACATCTATAATCCTTTCTTAAAATGCTAGAGATATACTTTTCTACAATTTCCCCATCGACATCGTTACTTTCTCTTAAGCAAGCATCCTCTCGCTCGCTCGTTCGCTCGTTCGCTCGTTCTCCTTTTTCCTTCTCCTTTTTGTATCTTATTTTGCTAGTTGTTCTTTAACTTATTACACTCTCTGTCAGCTGTCACATTCTCGCTCTCTCCATCTCTCCCCCATTTCTCTCACTATCTCACTTGCGTTGCCTCACTTTTTTTGTTGTTATTTCGTTCCTTTCCTTTTTCCTAAAGTCTGTAACTATTTAGCCCATTTTCACACACATACACATACGCAAATAACGTTTTTTGTCACATTTTGATCATTTGTTTCGCTAAAATCGGAGCTTTCTTTTCTCGGTATGCTAATAAGTTAAAACAACGGAACAAAGCCAAAGATAACTGCCGCACAAAGCAAGCGGGGTTTTCTCTGCTCTTTACGCAGCGTTGTAAATGGAGTAAAAAAGAAATGTCTAAATCAATGAGAAAAACACAAAACATCCAACCAAAGCCATAGATGAAAGAGAGAACGAACTCGTTGCCCGTGCTGGTTATGACCGGTCGGTATTCGCGTGATCGTGATTGGTGGTGCTCTTGATGTTTGATGTTACTTAAAATAAAACAAAAAAAATAGATAAAGCTTTACCCCTGACGACAACTCGCTTTTAACTATGGTATAAAACACGAAAAGTGAGCTTCACACGAGAGACACATAATGAACAAAATTCGAAACTCATGGGTGCACACATAGTTTTGGTTTATACAATGATTCTCTACTTGTTACTGCCTTACGCGTTAAGTCTGTCCTTTTGGTACGGGTCTCGGCTTCAACGAATTTTTGCAAGACGCAAACACCTTTTACTTTTTACTACTTGACTACGATGAACATGTATTCTCTCTCGGGATCTAGTACTCATAAAACACAAACTAATTAAGGGTTGCAACATGATGCGTGAAGTGAAGTTTAGACACTATAATTCTCACAGGTCCCAAGACCCCAAGACACAAACCACCGGAAATGAAACGACACTTCTCAGAGTAGTTGGACTGCTAAGATCTGATGTTAAAAGTAAAATACGTATGTAGCAAAAGATGGCGCACATACATGATGATGCCATGGATGGGACAAGGGTACCCATGCCCCTCGTAAGTGGTTATAATTGCCGCGACGTAAAACCGTCCCGGACACGCCGCAGCATCATGGCCGCCGCCGCCGCCGTCGTGCGCAATAACAACAAGGTGTGCTTCATTTCG